>NC_047084.1:175652351-175955382 GCF_902459505.1 Geotrypetes seraphini | reverse complement strand
GTGGCAACCTCCTAGAGCTGCCTCAGCTGGATGGAGCACACTGATTGAAGCAAAAGGCAAACAAAACTGCTTCAAACCAAAACTGTCTCATGCTCATACATTTCACAATCAGCCAGACCTTTCTTACTCCAGCTAGACCAGCACCCCTTTCGGTGTCAGGTCAAAAGCGCGCCGAGACAAAGGCGCGAGCAGACAACTGAGTGCAGGGCGGAGGTGCGTGCCGAAGATAAAGACTGTTTTTAGGGGCTACGACGGAGGGTGTGGGGGGAACCCCCCCAACTTTACTTAATACAGATCGCGCCGTGTTGTGGGGGTTTGGGGGGTTGTAACCCCCCACATTTTACTGAAAACTTAACTTTTTCCCTGTTTTTAGGGAAAAAGTTACAATTTCACTAAAATGTGGGGGGTTACAACCCCCCAATCCCCCCACAACGCCGCCACGATATGTATTAAGTAAAGTGGGGGGGCTCCCCAACAAAACCCCCTGTCGCAGCCCCTAAAAACAGTCTTTTTCTTCGGTGCGCGCCTCCGTCTTGCGCTCAGTTGTCGGCGCACATCTTTGTCTTCCGCGTTACTGTTTATGAACCCCTTTTCAATCTTGTCAAACCCTCAGCGCCACCACTCAGAACTCAAACTTCTCATAGTTCCAAGCTTTACGTGCCAGCTCTTCACTGGGTTTGTGTTTACTTTATCACTATTTAAGAGCTTAATAGTTTAAATATTCTTTTTCTTACTTTTTCATTTTATAAATTAATTAATTAATACTTAGCTTTAGGCTAGAGATATCAATGCCGTTGGGAATGTCAAAGCCAACATGTTTCGCGAGAATTGCTTTGTCAAGGCTCCACCCCTTATCTCTGCCGACAACCATTGAATCTCGTAGAGAAAGCAATTGTTCTAGATCTCGTAGAGATTCAATGGTTGTCGGCAGAGATAATGGGTGGAGCCTTGACAAAGCGATTCTCGCGAAACATGTTGGCTTTGACATTCCCAACGGCATTGATATCTCTAGCCTAAAGCTAAGTAGTAATTAATTAATTTATAAAATGAAAAAGTAAGAAAAAGAATATTTAAACTATTAAGCTCTTAAATAGTGATAAAGTAAACACAAACCCAGTGAAGAGCTGGCACGTAAAGCTTGGAACTATGAGAAGTTTGAGTTCTGAGTGGTGGCGCTGAGGGTTTGACAAGATTGAAAAGGGTGCTGGTCTAGCTGGAGTAAGAAAGGTCTGGCTGATTGTGGATTGAATGATTTAGCACCTTTAAGAACTTTATAGTGCATATGTGTCATACATTTCACAAGACATTTTCCAAAATACTTTGGTTTCTGAACACATGAAGAAAGTTCAGCTTCATACATTTCCCAAGACATTTTCCAAAATACTTTGGTTTCTGAACACATGAAGAAAGTTCAGCTTTCCAATATTCAGGTAAGTGAGAGTGCAATTTGTCATACCAGAAGAAAAATCACAATCCAACCTAGACAACATAAACTCACACTGGTTCCATTGATCTACATTGCCTCAGGAAAAAATCACAAACTTCAGGCATTCTTGGATTTCCATAGCCTCTGGGAGCATAGACAAACCTTCATTTGGGTTAAGAGAAACTTCATCTATCTCCTGTATTACCCACTCTGAGTTGTCAGCTCCTTGAGATAACTCCTGCTGCTTTCCAGCCTCTGAACTCTCTGTCCTTCTAGCACTTCCTGTGTTTCCTGTGCTCTCTCCCCCTCTCCTGATCATGAAACCTGATCCTATCTTTAAGCAGCTATAAGCCACACCTCCTAATCCAGGGTGGGGGAAAAAAGGAATAGGCTCTTCAGAACACTGAGCAGGTTCCACCCCCCTGCTTCTAGCAGATCTCTGCCTTAAAATCACAGGCACACCATGAGGTACTAAACCTTTGGCTGAGCTTGGGCTTGTCCCAGCCACATCCAAGCTTCTTTGCCCCACATTCTCCTGCCATTCTTTAGCATGATCTTTCTTGTTATCACAGGGGTAGTCAGCTCTTCCTGGGGTCCAGGCACTAACTGCCTTCCTACAATGGGGCTTGGTAAAAAAATCCTGTTTTTTCTTGGGGCAAACCCTGAGCTGGCAATGGGTTTGTCACAAGATTTACACTTACTATGTTTATCATTCAAATGTTAACAGGAAAATCAGTACACGCTATACTAACAACATATGCTATTTTCTTTCTTAATAAGTTAGTCCAGTTGAGAAGTTGGGCCTTAAGTGAATCAAGTTCTTATGCTTCCCTCTATTAACTGCGCACATAATATTCTGGCTGGCAGTCTGAAAAAGCTTTATAATACATATCATACTTCTTTCAAACCCAATTGAACTATGAAATTTATTTCCTACTACTCACCAAAATGAATCAAATATCAGCTTTCCATTAAAGAATGTATAGCGGGTGGGTCAAGAATGTATGGCTTAGGCAGCATTTGCTGTTCTGGGGTTAAACATGGCATTTATTCAATAGACTCTAAGCTCACCAAAAAAGAAATTCAGGTTTCTTTTCTATTCTCAAACTATTATCTCTCACACAGAAACAAAATGAATTCCCATTAAAGCACTAGGTGAATTATTATTATTATTTTAATTTCTAAGATACAAAGAAAAATTCCCTGCTAGGATTAAGGGCATTTCATATGGATTGCAGTCAAAAATGACAAATTAATGACAACATAGGCTAGAGCAGTGATTCCCAACCCTGTCCTGGAGGACCATCAGGCCAATCGGGTTTTCAGGCTAGCCCTAATGAATATGCATGAGAGAGATTTGCATATGATGGAAGTGATAGGCATGCAAATTTGCTTCATGCATATTCATTAGGGCTAGCCTGAAAACCCAATTGGCCTGGTGTTCCTCCAGGACAGGGTTGGGAACCACTGGGCTAGAGAAACGTATTATTACATACCTCAGGGTATAAGTGTGCTGGTTTGTCCATCGCATGTAGCAAAAAGAATTGAAATTAGTCCCCAGACTACCAATAAATCTGTTTAAAGGTGGTAAAAAAAGGAAATTAGCATAAAATAGCATTTTAGAATTAGAAAATGAGAGTCATATAAACAAGGTAAATGAAAACAAGTAAAGAAAAGTGTGTCACATGCTAAAACTCATATGATTAATATTGCAGTTAACATACAAATGAATTATCCCGTCTGAATACTAGGCAAATAAGAGAGATTTGTGTTTTTTGTATGAATATCATGATCTTGGGACAATAGAAATCCTTCGTTAAAATAATAAAACAGAATGATCATACTAAACTAAACCTTAGGTTTGTATACCGCACCATCTCCACAAGCGTAGAGCTCGGCACGGTTTACAGGGTTAGGTTGAAAAGGAGCTACAAAGAAGGGTTATAGGAAAGGAGCTAGGAAGATAAAGAGGGACAGGGTACCAAAGAGCGGGAGGTGTTAAAGCGCCTCTCTTTCTCTCCTTGATGGCTCAAAACAGAGATGGGTCAGAATTCCAAAGACTAAAGCTAAGTTCCTATTTATTTTCTTAAATTAGAAGGAGGAAGGGGGGTAATTGAGACTGATGATTAAATAGACAACCCGTACAGTTGATCTGTACTGAAATGAGCTGAGGGGAGTCTGAGGTCTTTCCCCCTTCCTTGAACATTCCACAATTGGCTGATGTTAAAAAAGAAAATGTTTCAATATTGGATTTTGGGTACCTGCTCCAGTTTTTTGGTTGTTATCACAAAACTGGATGACCTTGCATCATCACATGATGGCTGCCAACCAAGGGCTCCTTTTACTAAGCTGTGATAGCGGTTTTAGCGCACGCGCTAGGCGCTAACACCAGCACTGATCTGGCGTTAGTTCTAGCCGCATAGCATAAGTTCATGGAGACGATTCCTCCAGCACCAGAATGAAGGTGGTTCAGAAGATAGCCAGCAACACAAGATACATTTCTTCCCCAAAATAAAACATTTACTAAGAAATAATTTTTCATAAGAATTATACATATACAAGAATGAAAAATGGGCAAACAGCATAGACTGCACGGATACTGGCACAGGGGTCCGCAACAAGGGATCCACATGTAAAATTTATGTGTGGCTATGGAAAGGTCATGGGTGGATTGGGGACATTCCTATAATTTAGGTGTGCTATTATAGAATGAGGGGTATCCATGACTAATTTAGGCTCAAAGATCTACACCAGGGTATAGTTGGTGTAAATCTTCACACCTAAAGAACATATGAATAGCCTTACTGGGTTAGACCAAAGGTCCATCAAGCCCAGTAGCCCATTCTCACAGTAGCCAACCAGGTCACTATACCTGGCCAAAATCCAAGGAGTAGCAATATTCCATACTACCGATCCAGGGCAAGCAGTGGTTTCCCCCATGTCTTTCTCAATAACCTACTATGGACTTTTCCTCCAGGAAATTGTTCAAACATTTCTTAAAACCAGCTACGCTATCTGTTCTTACCATAACCTCTGGCAACACGTTCCAGAGCTTAACTATTCTCTGAGTGGAAAAAAAAAAATTTCCTCCTATTGGTTTTAAAAGTATTTCCCTGTAACTTCATCAAGTTTCCCCTAGTATTTGTAATTTTTGACGGAGTGAAAAATCGATCTACTCAGGATTTTGTAAACTTCAGTCAGTCAGTAGAGGTGCTGACAGGGTTCAGCAGAGAGAGAGAGAGAGAGATAGACCCTGTCCTGTATTAGCCTACCTGGTAGCTTGGAGGGACTGGAGAGCCCTTAAGTTTGGCAACCAGTAGAGGACAGAGAGAGAGTGTGTGTGTTTGAGGGACCTGGAGAGTCCTGAGAGAGAGGGGACCTGAGAGGCCAACCAGAGGAACCAGTAGCCCCAGAGTAAGAGAGCATCTGAGAATCCTGGTAGAGCTTGGAGGGACTGGAGATCCCTCAAGCTTGATCTGGAGAGTACTTGGAGAAAGAGACTGGCTGGAAGGAAGTCCTCAGTGTGTGTATCTGTGATAAGACGATGCAGCTCCTAGTGCCAAGCACTATTCTGTAAATAGAACCTAGCTTTGAGCACTGTTTATAGAATAGTGCTTAATGTGTGTTTTTTTCAGTCAGTGACAATTTCTCAGTGCCATTTATAGAATTCAATCTGCATTTGAAGCATACAAAGGGGTGTCTGGCATCATTTTGAGAAAAATAGCCACACAGACATCCAGACAGAGGAAAGAGTTAGACCAGTTGTTAGTTATTACGGTTGACCTTAAATCAAGAGACCCTAGTTCAAACAGGCAGCTTTAGGTACAGTAGGTCTAGTTCTATTTCTGGAGGACTCATAATAATAATAATAAAAGAGCTAGTGGGAGTTTACAACAATTTTTTAGCAATACTTTACGAGCCTCAGCCCCACCACTCCACAGCATCAACAAACTTTCATCGTGGCAAGCTTTACGTGGTATATCATCCTCGGCTCTTCGCTACAATTTATACTTCTTAAAAGTGCATTGTGCTATTGCTACCGCTCCCTTATTTAAAGTGCTTAGTGCTTAATATCTTCATTCAATATCTATTATTCATTATATTCAGTCCTAATTTTCATAAATAGATAAATAGCTTCCAAAACTTAGCTTTGTTTCATTTCATGCTTAGCAAAGTGATTTCTTTCGGTTTAGGAAGATTGGACCCAACATGTTTCGCCCATTAGCTTTTTCAAGGGTCTACACTAAAAAACAAAACTTTAATCAGAACTGATTAAAGTTCTGATTAAAGTGTTTTTTTTTAGGGTAGACCCTTGAAAAAGCTAATGGGCGAAACATGTTGGGTCCAATCTTCCTAAACCGAAAGAAATCACTTTGCTAAGCATGAAATGAAACAAAGCTAAGTTTTGGAAGCTATTTGTCAATTTTTTTTTTTTAATCAACTGCAGGTATATGAGTATATTTCATAAGTCTATGCTGTATTTTCAACAAGCTAGAGAGCTCTAGGTGTTTATTCCTTATTTGCTGCTTTCTAAATTGCTTTGACATAATTTGACAGTTTATACATTTCTATTTGCTATTTCTAGTTTCAGGGCTTTTTATCTTATTTATTTATTTATTTGAAACTGTGCATGTTATATTGCCTCTTTTCTGTGTTCAACAGTTTGAAATACAAAGTATGGGATGTCTGTAGCTTCTGAGAGAGAAACTTTTTTCTGAAAAAAAAATAAAAATCAAATGGACACTGTATAATACTTTCTCATTCAGTCTTTCCTCTGCCACTGCTACTCCCAACAAATTGTTCAGTGAATTGCATTGGCTGCCAATGGAGGCTCGTGTTTTGTTTAAGTTGGGTTGCTTTTGCTATAAAGTCATGTATAGTACCGCTCTGTTTTATATGGTTAATAGATTCTCTCTAGCATCGTATAAAAATAGTAGAAAGTCTCATGCCCTATTCACCTTTCCGTCAGTACAGGGCTGTAAAAGTGAGACATTTCTGGACCATACTTTAGTATTCCAAGCAGCTTCACACGAGAGAATTTCAATTGTTATTGCTTGGAGCCTGTTCTTATAAACATTTCAGAACTCAACTGAAAACTTATCTCTTTTCAAAATACTTGGTCAAATAATTTCTTTCTGTCATTCTTAAATTGTTTTTAGTTTATAATCTTTTGTAAACCGCGTAGAACTCATGGTTACGCAGTTAAGAAGTATGATGTTAAGTTATGTTATGTCATTATTTTGCAAAATCTCTTATTGCAGTAAATCTTGAATGTTTTTGTTGATGAAATTGTGTGGTCTTTACTATATATGGAATTACATTTTGATCAAATAGCATATGTAATATATATAAAGTCTCCTTAATCTCCTAGGAGCCGGGAAAGCTAACACATTTTAATACTAAACTAAACACAGGTCCATTCCATAATCTGTGTCTCTACCACAAGCAAGAAGAAGAGATATACAAGAAAGATAAATACAGATAAGTGACCCTAGCATTTCAAGCTGGTAGGCAACAATCCTTTTATCAAGTTGCGCTACAGGGATTAGCACGTCGGACATTTCATCACACGCTAACCCCCGTGGCAAGTCAAAAAACTAAGCCTCGTCAATGGAGGCATTAGCGACCAGCGTGGCAGGCGGTTTAACGTGCGGTATTCTGCACATTAAACCCCTACCGTGCCTTGATAAAAGGACCCCTAAGTGTCCTAAATGGAATGTATGGTATCAAAAGACGGTCTAGAAATATTGGTGCATTAGATTGTCAGATTTTAAAAGTTAACAGAGTGATTTTGTATGTAATTCTGTGTGAGATTGGTAACCAAAGCGCCTTTTGCAGAAGTGGTGTTACGTGATCATATTTTTTTAAATTAGTAATGATTTTTACTGCTGTGTTTTGTATAATTTGCAATCTTCTCGTTTCTTTCTCTGTTATACCCTGATACAATGTGTTGCAATAATCAAGCCTACAGATAATTAGAGAATGGATAAGGATATTGGGAGCTTCTAGATTTAAGACTTTTGCTAAAGATCTTATAAGATGTAGTTTATAGAAACAGTTCTTAACCACTGAACTGATCTGATCGTGATATGTAAGATCCTGATCTAATATTACTCCCAGTATTTTTGTCGTTGTTACTATTTTAAGTGGGGTTTTATCTATGAGGTGAGAATTTAACATTATTTTTCCATGAGAAAAACATTACTGAGAATTTTGGTTTGCTCAGTACTAACATATTATCTTTAAGCCATTGACTTATCTGCTTTAGTTCACAAATTCCACCCTTGGCCCGGTAGCTCATGATCATGTCTTTTTCAATGTCTGTTAAAATGAGCTTTATCCTCATGACAGCCATGTTTGCTATATTAGCAATTTGCAGACATCCCACCTTATATAACCACTAAGAGCCTCTTCCATCAAACCGTGCTAGCAGTTTTTAGAGCAGAGAGCCGTGCTGAATGGCCTGCGCTGCTCCCGATGTTCATAGAGTTCTTATGAGCTTCGGGAGCAGCGTGGGCCATTCAGCACAGCTCTCTGCGCTAAAAACTGCATTCATTCATTGGCTGTGCATCCCTAACATCAGAGGTCATAATAATGTGACTCGACAGTGTAGTAAAGGTTCTTAAAGTAAAATACTTATCTGATAAAGTGACATCAGTTGAAAAGAGAGTTGCTGGATAGACACTTGAGTTTATTTAACTGGAAAAAGATGTGTTAGAAACATGATGGCAAATAAAGGCCAAATGGTCCTTCTAGTCTGCCCATCCGCAGTAACCATTCTCTCTTTCTCTCTCCGAGAGATCTTACATGTCTATCTTAGGCCCTTTTGAATTCAGACACAGTCTCTGTCTCCACCACCTCTTCTGGGAGACTATTCCATGAATTTACCACCCTTTCTATAAAAAAAGGATTTCCTTTTAACTTCATCCTATGCCCTCTCATTCAGTTTCTTTTCAAATGAAAGAGACTCGACTCATGCCCATTTTAGTAGCCTTCCTCTGGACCGACTCCATCGTTTTTATATCTTTTTGAAGGCCTCCAGAATTGCACTCAATATTCTAAATGAGGTCTCACCAAAGTCTTATACAGGGGCATCAATATCTCCTTTTACCTACTAGCCATGCTTCTCCCTATGCAAACTAGCATCCTTCTAGCTTTCGCCTTCAACTTTTCAACCTGTTTGGCCACCTTAAGATCATCACATACAATGTCACCTAAGTCCTGCTCTTCTGTTGTGCACATAAGTTCTTCACCCCCTAAACTGTATCGTTCTCTCGGGTTTTTACAACCTAAATGCATGACCTTGCATTTTTTAGCATTAAATTTTAGCTTCCAAATTTCAGACCATTCTTCAAGCTTCACCAGGTCTTTCTTCATGTTATTTACATCATCCAGCGTGTCTGCTCTATTGCAGATTTTGGTATCATCCACAAAGAAGCAAATTTTACCCGACAACCCTTCAGAAATATCGTTTATAAAAATGTTAAAAAGAACAGGCACAAGAACAGAACCTTGAGGCACACCACTGGTAACATCCCTTTCCTCAATACAGAAGTGTTTAAAATTTTTTAAAACTATTTAAACTTAAATAATGCTATCTATTCCTGGAATAAATTACCTGAGTTTGTCCGCCAAGCCTCTTCCTTTACCTTATTTAAAAGCAGAATGAAAACCCACCTTTTTGATGTGGAGGGGCATAATAAAAAAAAAAACATCTAAGTCCCCTTGTGGCCTAAGGCCTTAAACGTTGAAAGAAGAAGCAGGGAAAATGTCCGTTATCAAAAAAAGTCCAAAAGGAGGGTTTTTTTGATAATGGCCTGCCTCTACGTTCAGCTGTTTAAACACCCAGACCACCACTATGTCTAAACTTAAACCATATAATCATCCTAAAAAAAGCCTAAGTCCCAAATGCCCAAAACAAGGGCTTTTAGGCGAAAGAGGAGCCAGTCCTTCGCCTAAAAGCTGGATTCTGTAACTGGTGTCTGTCAAAAACAAGACCGGTTACAGAATCCACACCCCCCCCCCCCTTACAACGATTGGGGCAGGAGGGAGCCCAAGGCCTCCTGCCCTGGAGACCCGCGCCCCCCCACAACATCGGGCCAAGAGAGAGCCCAACCCTTCCTGGCCCTGCCAATTATGATTGGGGCAAGAGGGAGCCCAAGCCCTCTTGCCCCGGCGATCCCGAACAACCCCCCCTGTCGATTACGATCGGGCAGGAAGGAGCGCAAGTTTCAAGTTTCAAGTTTATTAGGTGTTTATATACCGCCTATCAAGGTTATCTAAGCGGTTTTACAATCAGGTACTCAAGCATTTTCCCTATCTGTCCTGATGGGCTCACAATCTATCTAACGTACCTGGGGCTATGGAGGACTGAGTGACTTGCCCAGGTCACAAGGAGCAGTGCAGGGTTTGAACCCACAACCCCAGGGTGCTGAGGCTGTAGCTCCAGCCACTGCGCCACACACTCCTCCCAAGCCCTCCTGGCCAGCGGCACTCCCCCCCTGCCGATTACAATCAGGCAGGGGGGAGCCCAACCTCTTCTGCCCAGCGGCACCCCCATACCCCCCAATTACGATTGGGCAGGAGGGAGCCCAAGCCCTCCTGCTCAGGTGAACCCCCTACCCCCCCCCCCGACGCTCACTAAGATATGGGCAGGAGGGATCCCAGGTCCTCCTGCCTTCGATGCACCTTCTCCCACGAATGCCCCCCCGAACCCCCGATCATCCCCCCGACCCGTTAGACCCCCCCTCCGCCAACCCCTTGAACACCCCAATCCCCCTCCCCGTACCTTTAAACGATGTCTGGATGGACTGGTGCTTAGCCCTTAGGGCCTGATTGGTCCAGGCATCTCAAACCCCACCCACAGGTGGGGCCTGAAGTGCCTGGGCCAACCGGAATTGGCCCAGTAGCCTTAGGCCCCTCCTGTGGATATTTGCTATAGAAAGCTTATAGTGACAGATCTCAGTTCTGTCTCCAATTGAGCTGAAAATAATTAGAGAGCAAACGGAACAGGCTGGGTCTAAAAAAGGAGAAGTTAATGGGTTGAAATAAAATATATATATATATTAAAAATAAAGAAATATATATATATTATATATATATATATATATATATATCTCTAAACTGCAGACTGTGAAAAGAGAAGACAAAAACCTCAGAGGAGTAATTTGACAGGAGTGATAATCTTGCCTTACTTGTACCAGCAGAAAGGTTATATATTTGAAACCACCATTTTTTGACCCATGGATCTATACAGATTGAAAAAGACACAGTTGAGCAGTTTCTGCCTGTACTCCAGTGTATTATTTGCTCTGAATGTCAATATGTAATCATAAATGTAACTATGACATTCTCTTAAATTTTAAATAAGAAACATCTCTTTGTAAGTATCTGAATGAATGACCTTAAAATAATATGTATATCTCAAAATATGTATTATAGATAGGATTTCTGACATTTGAAAAGTGCTAGTCCCTGCTTATAAATTGTAGGTTAATGAAAAGAGAAAAAAAGAGCCTAGACCCTGCCTTGATCCTTCCATTTTGCCACCATTTTTGCTTCTTTCTTTCAGCAGAACAGTCCATTTGCCCATGGCAAGGAATCTCTATTCACCCCCTGCAGATCTCACGGTGGCTGAAAAGTCTTCAGTGACATAGTATTAAGTAGAGAACTTTGATTATACCAGCAGCGCATGTCGGGTGTAGAAGGAGCTCATTCAAAAGTGAAGGTTCTAAACTTTAAAAAAAACAAAAACTAACTTTGTTCAGATGAAGGATTATGTCAAAGAATTGTTGTCTGGATGGGAATATCTGGAAGGAAAGAGCAGTGGGCTATTGTAAAGGCAACAAACTATTTTGTAAGAAAAGTAAGTAAAAGTATGAGGGAAAGAAGGCCTCTGGTTCTCAAAAGTAGTAGCAGAGAAGGTAAGGAAAAAGGGATGAGTTTTCATAAACTACAAAAGATCGTGGAAAGAAGAAGACAGGCACAAAATATCTAAAAAACTTAAGAGAGGCTGGTCAAGTAGTCAGGAAAGCAAAGATGCAAGTAGAAGAAAAAAAAAAATAGCAGATACAGTAAAATGTGGGGGGACAAGACATTTTGTAGATATATTAGAAACATAGAAACATAGAAAAATGATGGCAGAAAAGGGCCAAAGCTCATCAAGTCTGCCCACTCTAGTGACCCTTCTCCTTGAGTTTGCTCACCACCCCCTGCCCATTACCTCATTAGAGATCCCACATGAATATCCCATTTATTTTTGAAATCTGCCACGCTGTTGGCCTCAATCACCTGCCGTGGGAGTTCATTCCAATGATCGACCACCCTCTCAGTGAAGACATACTTTCTGGAGTCACCATGAAATTTCCCTCCCCTGATTTTCAGCGGATGCCCTCTGGTGGACGAAGGTCCCATAAGACGGAAGATATCCTCTTCCATCTCAATACGACCCGTGATATATTTAAATGTCTCAATCATGTCCCCTCTCTCTCTTCATTCTTCAAGTGAGTACAGCTGCAATTTATTCAGCCTTACTTCATACGGAAGATCCTTGAGCCCCGAGACCATCCTGGTGGCCATCCGCTGAACCGACTCAATTCTCAGCACATCCTTCCGATAATGTGGCCTCCAGAATTGAACACAATATTCCAAATGAGGTCTCACCATGGACCTGTACAGTGGCATTATGACCTCTGGCATCCTGCTGATAAAAACTCTACGGATACAACCCATCATTTGCCTTGCCTTGGAGGAAGCCTTTTCCACTTGATCGGCAGTTTTCATGTCATCACTAATGATTACTCCTAAATCCCGTTCTTCCGTGGTCCTAACTAAGGGCTCACCATTTAACGTGTAAGTCCTGCACAGATTTCTTTTACCCAGGTGCATCACTTTGCATTTTTTAGCATTGAAGTTGAGCTGCCAAGTCGATGACCATTGTTCTAATAGTAGTAGGTCCTGCGTCATACTGTCAGGCATAGTGCTTTTACCTACTATGTTGCACAGTTTGGCGTCGTCGGCGAACAATTATATTTTTCCTCTGAGCCCTTGGGTCATATCGCTTATGAATATGTTGAATAGGATTGGACCCAAGACCGAGCCCTGCGGTACTCCACTGGTCACATCCGATGTTTTGGATGGGGTACCATTCACCATCACCCTCTGAAGTCTACCGCTCAGCCAATCCTTAACCCATGCAGCTAGTGTTTCCCCCTAATCCCAGCGATTTCAACTTGTTCAATAACCTGCAGTGTGAGACGCTATCAAAAGCTTTGCTGAAGTCCAAATACACTACGTCCAGGGACTCCCCGACATCCAGTTGTCTTGTTACCCAGTCGAAGAAGCTAATCAGATTTGAT
Source organism: Geotrypetes seraphini (assembly GCF_902459505.1). Lineage (NCBI taxonomy): Eukaryota > Metazoa > Chordata > Amphibia > Gymnophiona > Dermophiidae > Geotrypetes > Geotrypetes seraphini. The sequence continues at coordinate 175,942,599 of NC_047084.1, read as the reverse complement.
TGGCAGGACCTGCCCTTGGTAAATCCATGTTGATGGGGATCACGTAGATTTTCTTCATCCAGGATTGTATCAAGTTCCTGTTTGATCAGTGTTTCCATGAGTTTGCATACTATGGATGTGAGACTTACTGGTCTGTAATTCGCCATCTCTGTCCTGCAGCCCTTTTTGTGGAATGGAATAACGTTAGCTGTTTTCCAGTCCAAGGGGACTCTTCCCGTGCTTAGGGAGAGATTGAAGAGCACAGATAATGGTTCCGCCAGGACTTCCCTCAACTCTCTGAGCACCCTGGGGTGTAGGTTGTCTGGTCCCATGGAAGAAGTGCAAAAGTATGATTGTGAGACTCAAAGGTGAAGCGGAGGAATATGTAGAAGCTGATAAAGATAAGGTTGAATTGATTAACAAATAGTTCTATTCTTTGTTCACAGTTGAATGCCGGGGTAGGACCGCAGAAAACAAAAACAAATAGGGTAGGAGGTGTGGCAGACTCTGAATAATTTCAGAGGATTGTGTTTGAGCTCACTAAACTAAAGGTGGATAAAGCGATGAACAAAAAACAAAAGGAATTGACCCCAAAATATCCACAAAGAAAATCCAGAGAAAACAAAAAAAAACTCTGTGGAGTGAAAATGTTCCTAAATGGACTTTATTTGAAAATGTCAAAGTTCCAAAGGTACACTGAAATCATCCACATAAAATAATTTCATCCACATAAAAATGAATCATCCACATAAAAGCCTTAAAGGACCTAGTCCGCTAGGGATACAGGACACAACACGGTCCGTGTTTCGACAAAAAGTCTTCTTCAGGGGTCCCTGGGGGTCCTATAAAGGTGAATACGTGGGAAACAATTGTGTGGTGAGCCGCTGCTTGCGTTTGCAATAGAAAGGGATAAAGCGATGAGGCAGAATGGTATACATCTGAGGGTACTGAGGGAACTTAGGGGAAGTTCTGGCAACTCCCTGGCTGACCTTTTCAGTGCTTCTATAGGGTCTGGAGTGGTATTGGAGAATTGGAGAAAGGTGGCTGTGGTCCCTCTCCACAAAAGTGGAAGTAAGGAAGAGGTAGGGAACTACAGGCTAGTAATAGTGCATTTTCTGGAATCCTACTGGACCTGAGGCAACATGGATTCACTAGAGGCAGGTTTTCTCAGACAAATCTGATCAATTTCTATAACTGAGCAACCAGAGAATTAGATAGAAGTACTGTAGAGGAACATCATGCATTTTGCTGAGATTTTGATCATTATCATCACATAAAGTGCTTTCAATATTTTTGTCATCCCCCCTCCTTATTTTGTTGAATTTCCATTCACATTTCATATTGTACAAACATATACGAGCCCATTCCTATGGAATCTAGTCCATTTGACATATAGGTATTATGGCATCTTCTCCTGGCCTATACCTAACAGATGGAATTCATGAAATGTCACACAGTTGCAAGTGAACGGAACAAGTAGCATTCATAGATAAATCAGTAACCCTTATGGTTAAATAATGTAATAATCTGGTATTATAGACTAAATATGACATGCCAAGTCTTGTAGAAAAGTGAATCACAGTCTTATCTTTCTACCTCCAGAGAATCAGTAATCTCAGAAGATACACTTTGACATTATATTTAAGTTCGCTCTCGTTACAGGTGTCAAAGTCAGACATGAAAGTGAACACAGTTCCATTATTAATGAGGAGAGGAACAGCGTGCATTTGAGAGTTTCATGTCAAATTTTTCCATACAGATAAAGGCCCATAAAAATCAGACAAAATCTTCATTCTAAATCATTTTATGGGAATATCGTTGACTTTATAAGGCAACTCTGCTTGAAAAATTGTTATTCACCAGCAAACCTCAATTATCTCTCTCTATTCAACGTTCATAGCACTTTCAGGCAGAAGTCCAAGAGACTGAGAAGTGAGCATAACCTTTATTAGGGGGTCTTTTTACCAAACCGCAGTCAGCACTAACGTGCACTTAATGCAGCTTAAAAATCCACCGCCATGGGGTTCGTTCAGGCGCCACACACTCATTTCAGGCTCGGCACATGCCGACGCATTGGGACTTGTTTGGGGGTAGAGAGTAGGTGTGCCCCTGTGCCAATCGGTTAGCGCACAAGCATTGGCGCAGGCTGACTGATTAGTGCGGGAGTCTATACAACCTACAAAATAGTGGAATGAAAGGCCATACACTAATTTTAAAATTAGCACATAGCCATTAATGGTGTGACCCATCCCCCCTCAAAGAATGCCTCTGCTTCAGAGCAGGAGGCAGGAGATTCTTGAGGATTCAATGAGTGTATGGAGGGGGAGTATATTCTATAAAGGGTGCCAAAAGTTAGACAGTGGTATGTACCCAACTGCCACTTAACTTACCCCCTCTTTTACTAAGGCACGCTAGCTGATGCAGCACGCATTAACTGATTTACCGCGCACTAACCGATTTAGCATGAACTAATCGATTTAGTGTGCACTAACAATTAGCGCGTGCTAAATGCCAATGCGTCCATTGTATTCTATAGACGCGTTAGCGTTTAGAGCAGGGGTCTCCAAAGTCCCTCCTTGAGGGCCGCAATCCAGTCGGGTTTTCAGGATTTCACCAATGAATACGCATTGAAAGCAGTGCACGCACATAGATCTCATGCATAGTCATCGGGGAAATCCTGAAAACCCAACTGGATTCGGCCCTCAAGGAGGGACTTTGGAGACCCCTGATTTAGAGTGTGCTAATCTTTAGCACACGTTATATTGATCAACATGCGCTAAATCGGTTAGCACGTGCTAAATCGGCTAGCGTGCCTTAGTAAAAGGACCCATCAATTATTTGAATTGGTGTTAATTAGAACAGTGTTGTTTAAAAAAATTAACATATCATTTTAAAAAATGTAGGTACCCATAGTCGCTTACAAAAAGGGATGCTGTAATTACGTCTACAGAGATATCTAATGGCGCCTAAGATCAAAGGAGGCATGGTTCACTCTGGAAATGAACATACCACAGTGGAAATGACCTTAGGCGACGCTAGGCACCTCTGTAGAAGTGATTTTCGTCAAATATAGGTGCCGGTAATGTAGTCCTGCAAAACCCTGGCCTGCTTTGCTGGTACCTATGTTAGATGTCAGTCGCAATTCTCGTAACTGCGCCTACGTGTGATTGGCACGCGGCTGGTGCAATTTCTGGAGGCGCTAGATGATGTAGGCCCATTAACAGAATCTGGGCTGTGTGTGTGTATAGAGGAGCTTAAGTGGGTGGAGTTGGAGGAGATTAAGTGGGTGGAGTTGGAGGAACCTGACCTGAGTGGGACGAGAGTAGTAAATAAAAGGTTGGTGACGAACAGAAATGGGGCTTTTAGCACTGTGTTGACACTGTAATGTAATATACTATGCCATATTTTGTATTGAAATCTGATTTTTTTTTTTTTTAACCTGCTGTAATTGTTGACTTATTCTTGCTGCACAACGCCTTAAGTGATTACTTTCAAAAAGGCAGTAAATAAATCCTGATCTCCCGCCAGAGTCCTAGTACTAAGGGAGACTCCTGGAGATATTTGCAACCTGTGGGTGAGTGTTTGAGTGGGTTTGCCAGCAGTGGAGTGTTGCAGTTTGTTGGGAAGATAGCATGGTCCTGGGCTGAGGAGCAAGGGTGAGACCCAGAGTGGATCAACAACAGTTAAAGTAAAAAGGATTCCACATCTGAGAGAGGTTACCAGGAGGGGACAGAGACAGAATTGTGCAGAGACCTGACTCTGACAGAAACTGAGAGTGTGAGTGACCCTCGAATAGCAGAGGCCAACGGAGTGTTTCAGCTTGGTGGGAATATGGTATGGTCTTGGGCTGAGGGAAGAGGGTGGGACCCAGAGCAGCTCACCATCAGTAAAGCAGGAATTTGTATGAAGAGGTTTGGGAACATGTAGAGGAATTATAATAATAATGTGTGAACTAGAAACATAGAAACATAGAAAGATGACGGCAGAAAAGGGCCATAGCCCATCAAGTCTGCCCACTCCACTGACCCACCCCAATAGTCTAGATGCTAGTGACTCGACCTACGTAGGGATCCCACGTAAGTGTCCCATTTCCTCTTAAAGTCGAGCACGCCGGTGGCCTCGACCACCTGCACCGGAAGCTCATTCCAGTGGTCCACCACCCTTTCCGTGAAAAAATACTTCCTGGTGTCACTACTAAATTTCCCCCCTCTGAGTTTAAGCGGATGCCCTCTTGTGGTCGAGGGTCCTTTAGGGAAGAGGATGTCATCTTCCACCTCGACACGTCCCGTGATGAACTTAAATGTCTCAATCATGTCCCCCCTCTCCCTGCGTTCCTCTAAAGTGTAGAGCCGCAGTCTCCTCAGTCTCTCTTCGTACGAGAGACCCTTGAACCCCAAGACCATCCTAGTGGCCATCCGCTGAACCGACTCGACTCTAAGCACGTCTTTACGGTAATGTGGCCTCCAGAATTGCACACAGTATTCCAGATGAGGTCTCACCATGGTTCTGTACAGCGGCATTATGACTTCTGGTTTCCGACTGACAAAACTTCTATTGATACATCCCATCATTTGCCTTGCCTTGGATGTGGCCTTCTCCACCTGTTTGGCAGCTTTCATGTCTGCACTGATGATTACTCCCAAATCTCGTTCTACTGAGGTCCTAGCTAATGTTACTCCGTTTAAGGTGTAAGTTCTGCACGGATTTCTGCTACCGAGGTGCATGACCTTACATTTCGTAGCATTGAAGCCTAGCTGCCATGTCGAGGACCAGTTTTCCAACATACGAAGGTCCTTTGTCATACTATCCTGTAAAAAACTAGAACTGTGACTGACGATTTGACTAAAGAAACTTTTTTGTAAATGGTTTAAAAAGTTTGAAACTGCAACCAAAGCTTTGAGTAAAGTTCAAGTTATCAATTTTCATCAGTCTCAGCCTGATTTATTCCAATTAAGTAAAAGACTGCATGAAGCGATTGATGCCAGGGAAAGCTATCTTTCAGCCTTCCAGAGTAAGTCCAGCCCTTGCCTACACCCAGCGCAAACTCAGACTTTTCTTTTTGTATGCCCTGGTCGTGGGCGCCTGACCTGAACAGCTGGTGCGCAAAGACTGTGTGGGTGAGACAGACCATGGGTATATGGGAAAGACAAAAATTAGTCATTTGAGAGCCGTGCTAAAAAATTTGCCTTAGTATACATGCGTTAAAAATAGCACAGCCCACTCTTCAGTGCAGCTTTGTAAAACGGTTCCATAATTTATAATCCTAATTGTGTAACTCTTGAATGACATAAGCATAAAGATGAATTTCAGAGTAAGCAGCTTTTTAGAAGACCATATTTAGGAGCCCTTTAACTAAGATGCACTAAGAAACAGGCTTAGTGTGTATAAATGTGGGACTTTCCCACCCATCCAAACAAACGAGACTATGGAAAGTCAATGTTCTCGGACCTTGAGTTGTAATTTATTCAAAGTATTCTTCACAATGACAATAAAAACAATAAGCACAATAAAAACTCTATCCACATTTATCATAAGAGGATCCTTATGATAAATATGGATAGAGTTTTTATTTATTCATGCACCACTTCACCCGAGAAGCGCCAGGGCTCAGCCCTCAGCTACAGACAAGGGTTGGCTCAGTTGACCCGTTTAGTAACTTTGAGTTTACGCCCAGCAGTGTCTACGGTGAGCTGTCAAAGCTCAAGGTTAACAAAGCAATGGGGCCGGACAACCTGCACCCCAGGGTGCATAGGGAGCTGAGTGATGTCTTGGCGGAGCCACTGTCCGCGCTCTTCAACCTCTCCCTTAGTACAGGCAGCGTCCTGTTGGACTGGAGGATGGCTAATGTCATTCCACTCCACAAGAAAGGCTCAAAGATGGAGACAGCAAACTACAGACCAGTGAGTCTAACATCGATAGTGAGCAAACTAATGGAAACTCTAATCAAACACCAATTAGATAAGATCCTGGATGAGGAGAATCTACGGGATCCCCGACAACATGGATTTACTAAGGGGAGATCCTGCCAATCCAACCTGATCAGCTTCTTTGACTGGGTGACGGGGAAGCTGGATATTGGGGAGTCCCTGGACATCGTGTACCTGGACTTTAGCAAAGCATTCGATAGCGTACCACACCGCAGGTTACTGAGCAAGATGAGTTCTATAGGATTAGGTAACACATTGACGAAATGGGTTGGGAGCTGGCTTGGAGGTAGGCTCCAAAGGGTGGTGGTGAACGGCACCCCCTCCGAAATGACGGAGGTGATTAGTGGAGTACCACAGGGCTCAGTCTTGGGCCCAATCCTATTCAACATCTTTATAAGAGACTTGGCAGAAGGGCTTCGAGGTAAAATAACATTATTCGCCGATGACGCCAAACTGAGTAATGTAGTGGGCAAATGCACAACAGACGAAGATTCAGTGCCCGACAACATGATGCACGACCTATTCCTACTGGAGCGATGGTCTAGGACATGGCAACTCAACTTCAATGCCAAAAAATGCAAAGTTATGCACCTGGGCAGCCAGAATCCATGCAAGTCTTATACCCTTAATGGCGAGATCCTAGCAAAAACGGTAGCAGAACGAGACTTGGGGGTAATCGTCAGTGAGGACATGAAGTCTGCCAATCAAATGGAGCAGGCTTCGTCCAAGGCAAGACAAATCATGGGCTGCATACGAAGGGGTTTCGTCAGTCGTAAGGCGGAAGTCATTATGCCATTGTATAGATCCATGGTGAGGCCCCACCTGGAATACTGTGTGCAATTCTGGAGGCCGCATTATCGCAAGGATGTGCTGAGACTGGAGTCGGTGCAAAGAATGGCCACCCGGATGGTCTCGGGACTCAAGGATCTACCATATGAAAAACGGCTTGACAAATTACAGCTATACTCGCTCGAGGAGCGCAGAGAGAGGGGAGACATGATCGAGACGTTCAAGTATCTTACGGGCCGCATTGAGGCGGAGGAAGATATCTTCTTTTTCAAGGGTCCCACGACAACAAGAGGGCATCCGTTGAAAATCAGGGGCGGGAAACTACGAGGTGACACCAGGAAATTCTTTTTCACTGAAAGAGTGGTTGATCGCTGGAATAGTCTTCCACTACAGGTGATTGAGGCCAGCAGCGTGCCTGATTTTAAGGCCAAATGGGATCGGCACATGGGATCTATTCACAGGGCAAAGTTAGGGGAGGGACATTAAGGTGGGCAGACTGGATGGGCCGTGGGCCCTTATCTGCCGTCTATTTCTATGTTTCTATGTTTCTATGTTTCACTTATAGTCTAAGTGGTTTACATTTAGATACTCAAGCGTTTTTCCCTATCTATCCTGGCAGGCTCACATCTAATGTATCTATCTAATGTACCTGGGGCAATGGAGAATTAAGTGACTTGCCCAGGATCACAAGGAGAAGTGTGGGATTTGAACCCACAACCTCAAGGTGCTGAGGCTGTGGCTGTAACCACTGCACCACACACTCCCCATATTGCAAAGAATACTTAAATTGCACCTCAAGGTCCGAGAACATTGACTTTCCACAGTCTCGTTTGTTTGGATTTGTTCCTCTTTTCCTGTGGAAATTTGGGTCTTCTTGCTTTTGACTTTCCCACACATAAAATGTATTTCTAGTGTGTCCCTATAATAGATTTATTTTACTTTTTTTCATTATGCAAGTCCTGTACTAACTTCTTCATTAGTATGCATGACCTGCAAAAATATTAACTTGGGAACACTTACCATCTTCTATTTAGGAAATGCCAAGTGCTCCCATACTAAGTCAGCATTATCCAGTTAGAGGCAAATTCAAAAAACGGTACCGAAACTTAGGTGGTGAAAAATTCAGCACTAAGCACTCGTCTATAAAGGGTGCACTCCTTATACAGAATAGCCTCGTCTAATTTTTGGACATTGGACTTATGTCTGCTAAAACCTGGTATAAATGCTGGCACCCAAGTCAGGCACAGATAGGAAGTATCTGTAATTCCACGTGCAGTGTTTTGGAATGTCCCCAATATATACATGTCTATGCCTCCCCCTTTTGAGATACATTCCATTGAGAGTAAAGCCAGTCACAGGAACATATACAAGGGAAAGTAGGGTTGTTAAGATGACATCGCCAGGGAATATCCAAAAGATCCAAAACTAGTATTCAAAAAAGTCTTTAATCACTAACTATAAGTCAATGTAACCCAACATGGATCCAGGTTTCAGCAATACAAATGCCTTCATCAGGGGTAAAACATTAAAACATCTATGAATAGGATAAACATATCTATCTATCTATCTATATATATATGGAGGAGTGTGTGGCGCAGTGGTTGGATCTACAGCCTCAGCACCCTGGGGTTGTGGGTTCAAACCCCGCGCTGCTCCTTGTGACCCTGGGCAAGTCACTTAATCCTCCATAGTCCCAGGTACGTTAGATAGATTGTGAGCCCACCGGGACAGATAGGGAAAATGCTTGAGTACCTGATTGTAAAAACCGCTTAGATAACCTTGATAAGCGGTATATCAAATCCTAATAAACTTGAACTTGAACTTGAAACTATATAAACACTATATATATAAACTCAAGGAAATAAAAACATGTATATTTAAATCATACAGACTAATTATAACAGAAGGTTTTTTTCAATTAGTACAGGGTTTCCACTAGAACATACAAGTTTTTATGTATAACATACCTATTCCTCACTTCTCAAGAACTCCCCCATCCCCCCACACACACAATTTTTGGGTGAACAATTTGACCTAATAAATCCTCTTTATAAGGTCTACCATCCACTATATTCAACAGTTCAAGATCCAAATCCTTGCTACATTAGTTAATGTACTCCAAAATAGTTCCCATATGCTCGCATCACCTTCAAACTATCATGTATAATGTTCCACATCCTATATGTGAACTCCTTAGAACCACTTATAAACCTTTCCGTCAACTCCTGGACAACAGCCAGAAAACTTTAAATATGTCATTTGATCCTTCCCTCTCCCAAAGATGTAAAATACAAGCACATCTTTAACTCACTACTCACCTACCTTGGAACCAAGAATTGGAACAATCTTCCAACAAAACCTAACTACTACAGATTTTAAAAAACCCTGAAGACTTTCCTTTTTGAGAACTTAAAGTATGCTCTTCCACCATTTAACCTTTCCAAAACCACAACAGCTCCCTCCCCAAACTCTATATAACATAATTACACCAATCTACTTGTATCTAACTCAACTGTATTGTATTTAAAATTACTGTACTATAATTCCTTTTTTTTAAAGTTCAATATGTTTATTGGTTTTAGAGTAATACAGTTGAAGAAATACATGACAGAATCATACAGAATGATAACAAGTCAATGAAAGGAGATACAGAGAATAAGATGACAGTTTATAACACAAATATGATTGTCAATAGCGCTAAGTGGTATTCGCAAAAGATTTCAAACAAGGTGAATAACCTATACTTAAGAACATAATTAGGTAAAGAGTTAGGTAGTACAAGTCAAAGAATCACAATAAAGTGATAACGCATGCCAAACATCATCATGTGAGTGAATAGTACCACGTTTCTCAGCAAAACATCTTTCATATCTCATAATCAGACAAACATTATGCCACCATAACACATGAGATAAATTGTCAGCATTTTTCCAGTTCGTAAGAATGAGTTTCAGGGCTATTAATAACAAACAGCATAGTAGTTTGGCTGCTGAGTCATCAAGTAATGTATTCAAACCATGTCTACCATAAATAACAATAGATAGAGTTAACTTCTCATGTATACCAAGAATCTCAGAGATACTTTTCCATATTTGAAGCCAAAAGGTATGAATGGGTGGGCAAAGAAATATCATATGATCTAACTTACCAACGTCAGACTTGCACGCCCAGCAGCAAGTGACGTCAGATTTGGGAAGTTTGGCTAATTTATACAGTGTCCAAAAAGCTCTGTGTAGTAAGTAAAAAATAGATTGAGTGATGGAAGATGAATGAAGTGAAGAATGAATTTCCTTCCGTATTTTGGGCCAGGTATTAGGTGTCTTGTGCCCAGACATCCCAAAGCCCTAATGAGGAAACATTTTGTAAGTCAATGAGTAAGGAGTACCACGCAGCAGCGTGACCCTTAAGTATACATGACATGAGATCGTATAGTCTCCATATGGAGGGTTTGGTAGGCTTAATGGCGGCCAAATTATAGCCCGACTTAATGGCATGACACAATTGTAGCCATCTGAAATAGTGGGTATGTGGTAAGTTGTATATTTGGCATAAAGTTCCAAAAGGAATCCAAGAACTGTCACAGTAAAGCTGGGTGAGAAAGGATATACCAGCTCTTTTCCAAATAGACCAATTAACAGAGTGATCTTGAATTTTGATTGAGGGATTATTCCAGATGTAGATATACGATGTTTCAACCCATTTTGTTTTCAACAATTTGTCAACAGACCGGAGAGCCAATTTTGTGGAGCGTATCGGTTCAGAATATATGGTAACTGTAGGTTCGATAAAAGTGGAACAAAAAAGATCATCGGTAGAACACTCCTTCTCCATAAGCACCCAGGATGGGACATTTAAGCATGAGTTCTCAGAGAGCCAATGCGAGCCCTGGCGCAGTAGCATAGCGGTATGGTAATCATAAAAACTCGGAAAACGAACACCTCCTTCTAATTTTCCTCTTTTCAGCTTCTGAAGACTAATACGTGGTGTTGAATTGTTCCACAAAAATTTCGTCAGCAAGGATTCTATATGTTTGTAAGTAGATCTGGGCAGGTAAGCTGGTATCATGCTCAGAGTATAATTCACAATGGGAGATATCATCATCTTGATCGTTTCAAGTCTCCCCCACCAAGATAGTCTAAGGGGAGACCATTTGGATGTGAGATTGCCGACAGTAGAAACAAGATGGTCCGTATTATAGCTTGAAATTTCTTCAAATGTCGGTGCAAAAAAGACTCCAAGGTATTTTATCTTTCTTCCCGTCCAACGTAGTCCCATCCGTTGCACTGTGGCATGAGCTTCAGGTGAGTTCAAGGACATGACTTCGGTTTTGGATAAGTTTAACTTGTAGCCAGAAACGATGGAGTAGGAGTCAATAGTCTTCAATACAGGCTGTATGGAATCAACAGTTACATTTAGTAACACGTCGTCTGCATAGGCAGATAAAATGATTTCCCACTCGCCACAACGAATTCCACGAATATCAGGATGCATATGGAGAGCTGTGAGCAGAGGTTCTAGCGCTAGATTAAATAAAAAGGGGGACAGCGGGCATCCCTGCCTTGTGCCCCGTCTAGGAGAAAAAGGAGCAGAGAATAAGCCATTGATATATATCTTCGTTTGTGGCGCTGTATATAAAATCTGAAGCATTGCTATGAAGTCGGAGTGAAATCCAAACCATCTCAAAACATAAAATAAATAAGGCCATTCGATCCTGTCAAACGCTTTCTCGGCGTCCAGGCTCATAGCTACAAGAGGCTCCGGCAGAGATTGAGCACGTGTAATGACATTGAGAAAAGTGCGTGTATTATCACTAGACAGTCTGTTAACCATGAAACCAGTTTGTTCCATAGATATAAGTTTAGGTAGTACCTTTTGAAGTCGAGTAGCCAGCAGTTTAGCAAAAATTTTTGCGTCCATATTTATCATCGATAAGGGTCGATAGTTAGAAACTCTCAGAGGATCCCTGTTAGGCTTGGGCAGCACAGTAATAGTCGCTTCAGTAAAAGATCCACTGACCTTGCCCGATGCTATGAGATGGTTAAAGTAGTCCAACAGATGAGGCAATAGTTGATCTTGGAAGGCAGAATAGAACTCAACTGTTAAGCCATCAGGACCAGGTGTTTTAGCTTTAGCCATTGTGGTAATAACCTCTGATATTTCACTAATAGTGAGAGGTTGAGTTAGAGATGCATTATCAGTGTCATCTACACTGATGTGAGTCAAGGTAGAATGAAACCCAGCAATATCGCTAGTAGAATCCAGTTCAGAGGTGTATAGTTGTGTATAGTAGGATTGGAAAACAGAAAGTATATCAGTTGGATCAGTTAATACAACATTACTATCATTTTGAATTGCAGTAATATTTGTCTTATCCTTCCTGCCTTTCAAGTAATTGGCAAGATTGTGACCACACTTGTTAGAGTCAGTGTAATACGTGGCAGACTGATGGAAAACTTGTTTAGCAGTAACCTTGCTTAAGGAAATATTGTAAGTGAAGCGCAATGCCTGCAGTCTACTTAAAATGTTCATATCTGAGGGCTGCAAATAGTGAGACTGTTCAAATGATTTTATATCTGCTTCCAAAGTGTGTAAGTCCACCATATCTGTCTTCCTTTTTGAAGCAGAGAAGGAGATGATGAGCCCTCTTATAAAAGCTTTCAACGCATCCCAGATGTAGGACCAGTCTGTATCAGTAGGCAAGCTAAATGTGAAATAGTCTGCTATTGCAGTAGTGATGTATGAGGAAAAGTCAGCATCTTGAAGCAGGGTGTTGTTAAATCTCCAGAGACCAGCAGGAGAGATAGCGCCAAAGGCCGTGAGATGATGCTATACTAAGGCATGATCAGATATGCTTATTTCTTTGATGGTGGATGATTGTATAAAACGCACAAGCGAAGGACTTACCAAAAAATAGTCTAGTCTCGAATAAGAGCTGTGAGGAGCAGAGAAGAACGTAAATTCAGAGTCAGCAAGGTAAGTGATCCTCCAGGAGTCAATCAAGTGAAATTGAGATATCAGAACTTGTAGAGAAAACCAATTTTTTGACTTCTTATATAACAAGGAGGATTTTCTATCCTTAGTTGGATCTTGAATGACATTAAAATCACCCCCTATAATATAATGGTGATCTCGATATGCGTTCAGAACTTCAGCAAGCTCCTCATAGAAAGACACATCATCAGTATTAGGGCCATAAATGTTCATGAACATTAATTTGACATTAACAATTTCAAGTACTACTTGTATCCATCTGCCATTAGCATCAGTGAAATGAGACAATATGGAGATGTCAGGTCTCTTTCTAACAAACATCATCACCCCATTTTTTCTCCCTAAGGCTGGGGAGTAAAGGACTGGATATGTCCAGGGAAATGACCATTTTCTAGCTTCAGCCTCAGATAGGTGTGTCTCCTGCAAACAGATGATGTCAGCATGATATTTAAATATGTAGTTGGATATTTTCTTCCTTTTAATCGGATTGTTCAATCCTTTGACATTAAGTGTTATACAATGCAAAGGCATGGGTGAATCGACAAGAAGAGGTAAGAACACCACATAATAGATTGTAGTAAATCATAAAGCAGTAATGATATTAGTATTAAACATAGACTGTCATTAGTGAAACATAAGTATAAAGAAGAAGAACAACTCATTATCCAAGTTAAGAGGTTAATCACAGGATAATGAACACGAGGAAACAGCCATAACGAGGCCATCCCACGCAAGAAAACATCTGAATACAGAAATACATATTAAGTAATGGTTTGTCAACATTTCACTACCATTTGTGAAGTAAATATAAAACTAGCCTGGAAGCCTTATGCTACATAGCGCTGAAGTAAGCTAGAAAGCATATTAAACATCAGGGACAAAGCTACATATTGTTTACATTACATTACATTACATTTGTGATTTCTATTCCGCCTGTGCCTTGCGGTTCTAAGCGGATTACAGTTAAAAGAGATCAGGACATTATCGAGAGACATTACAACGATTTAAGTAAATTACATGTTGTGGTATAGAAATACAAGTATAAGATATCTGGATTTATGTGGCATCAATGCTGCTAGGAGCCAATTTCTCCAGGTGGTCGGCAAGCTCATGTGGGTGTGTAAAGTCCTTAGTACATTTGTTATAGGTGACTCTAAGTTTGGCAGGGTATAGCATCCCGAATTTGGCTCCCAGTTGTTTCAGCCGAGGTCTGTATTCCAGTAACTGCTTGCGAGCCTTGGCAGTTTGCTTGCAAAGGTCAGGAACGAACAGGAGAGAGTGGCTTTCAAATTTGACAGGTGCTTGAAGGCGAGCCTGCTGCACAATTTCAATTACTTGATTGTAGCGGAGCAACCGGACTATGACAGGTCTCGGATATTTACCAGGAAGTTTGGGTTGCTGGCCAGGAACGCGGTGAGCCCGTTCTATCTCAAACGGGTGTTTGAAATTCAGGGAAAGCATTTTAGGCAAGTTATCCTCAAGGAATTTAATCAGATCACACCCCTCCCGCACCTCTGGTAAGCCGAGGATCCTAAAATTGCTCCTTCTGGAGCGATTACTCTGATCCTCCAGGTCACTCTCAAGCACAGCGATTCTTTTAATTTGACGTTGGAGTGTTTTAATATTTTCAGCATTCACTCCTACTCTCGCTTCAGCAGTGTCCATGCGGGTATTTAAATCAGCAATCTCCGCTTTAAATGTGGATATCTCCGACAGTATTTCATCAGTCACTGTTTTATTTTCTGCCATGAGGGAGCGGAGGGCGCAAATTTCTTCGAGCAAGGAGGCTGCAGTGACGTCATCAATTTTTAACGGCGGTTTAGAAGGTGATACCGGCTCGAGACTGCGGCGCTTACCCGACTTTCCAGATGCCATAGTGTTCATGCACCAGCAATCCAAGCCGAACGTAGATTGGCAGCGTGGAAAATGTTGAATTTGAGGCTATCAGGTAATCTCGCGTGGGAGACACTCGCTCAAATGGCCATCACTAGCGCCCCCACTGTACTATAATTCTAATGAAATCTTTATGTTCCTCTCTATTGAATGATTACTACATGTCCTATCTCTGGTAACTAACTACCTCATGGTATACTGTTTACTATATGTACCTCTTTAAGTTTAATGTAAACTTGATTTGTAAGTCACCTTAAATCTAGATAGGCATAGAATGACTGAGAAACTGAAAATTAGATTAGATTAAATCTTTCTATGCTATTCTAATGTTAGTGCTGCATCTTATTCTTCATACTATTCAGCTGTAAGACAATTGGGATCCAATGTAGATATATAATGAAACAACTGTATATATGCAAATAGAGAATTCTCTTTATAATTCAGAAAATAACTTTGTCCTGCCCTCATAAAATAGAGTACGAGGGGCTGCTGAAATATTCTCAGCCCAGCCATGAAGAGAATGATGTAGAGCCATGAAACTTACAAGTTATTCCACACATTTCTTGACACTTTTCATTTCAATGATATGAAATGAAGTGTTATGAAAAGTGTGGAATAATTTGTAAGTTTCATGGCTCCACATCATCTCTTCTTGGTTGGGCTCAGAACTTTTCAGCGGCCCCTCATAATGTATATATAAAGAAAGCTATGCCCAAGTCTAGTGGTTCACATTGATTGTAGCACCATAAGGTGCAGGAATATCAGCAATAAGCATAAAATCATTTATACATATCAGATAATTAATAGAAATCTAAACAGGAAGGCCCCGATTCTGCAAACTGTGCCTAACCTTAGGCGTGGTTTTGGCGTCCGATTTAAGTGGTTAACGAGCGATTTAAGGGTCATTACAAGCGTTAATTGGGACTTAGATGAAGTTAGGCATCAGGTAGGCGTTGGCAGAATATAGATGTGAGTTTTTAGGAAAGTCGCGTCCAAGTATGTAGACGTGGAAGTAATCAGGTGGATCTCACTACCCTGTCATATCAAAGTTGACTGCCTTGTTGCACCTTGCCTATCTTTTCAAGCTCACTGGTTCAAATCCCACCTTCACTAATTTTAACAACTTCCAAACAGCTTCCTATTAGCTGTCATAAGAGAGGCTAGAATAGATGGTGGACTTTTCCATTTTTATCAGCACATTTCCCTTTCCAGGAAAACTTTTCATCTTCCCATGGCTAAGACACCCTAAGCTATCATGGGAGGAAACTTCTCCTCTGACAGAGTAAAGCCATTTGTGGCTCACCAAGTTAATGGACCTTGTTGCACATTGTCCATCTTTTCAAGCTCATCAGTTCAAATCCCACCCTCACCTTCACTCATTTTAACAGCACCCTAACAGCTGAGAGCTGAGTAGTGGACTTTGCTGTTTTTCATCAGCATTCTGCAATTTGCAGGCACAGGTGCATCAGATACATTTTCCTCCTTTTCTCCTGATTTCAGGTTCCCAGAGTGCCTAATGACTCCCCTTGTGTTTCCCAGAGGCCAGAGCAGGTCTGTTCAAACTGGGTTCAGCACACCAGCTTGTATCTGGTCAAAGCTCAAATACTAAAACAGAAAGAATAGGTGAGAATGATTTACAGCAAACTTTGCTTTGTTTGCCCTTGTGATGAATTATATACATTTTCCCAATACTAACATGTTTCACACTTTTTTTCCCTCAGATGGGTGTAGTTATTGATGATTTTCTGAGAGAACAGTAAATTGGTGAGTTTTAGGCTCTCTTTTACAAAGGTGTGCTAAATCAACGCATGCGCTAACTGTTTACGCATAGGATAACATGCACGCGTTAACATTTACCACGCGCTTAAAACGGTGCTGTTTAGGGTGCCGTTAGTGTGTGCTAAATGTTAACACTTGCATATTGTCCTATGGACGCATTAGCAGTTAGCGCATGTGTTGATTTAGCGCACCTTTGTAAAAGAGAGCCTAAAACTCACCAATAAACTCTTAATTTGTCTCAATCCATCTTCATTTTTCTACAGCTTGCCTTCTCCTACCAGGAGCAGATTATGGGACCTTAACAATTCTACCACAGTAAAACTTGGACCTAGGAGGCTTACTCTGCATACCTGTCATCCATCTCATCAAACTTCAGTTGCCTGATATTACACTTGCATCCTGCTTTCCTCGACTGTGCAATAAAAATTTTAAACCATTTTTCACCTTGTGCTTATTTACATTGAGTAGCAGCTGGGCATTAGTGTTTCCTTAATAAGCATCACTAGAGCTACTTGTCACATTGACATTTGTCTTATCTAGTGTTCCATGAGGCCCAGGCTGAAAAGGAGAGAAGTAGGGAAGCCCTTAGGGGGTGGCAAACAGGGTAGCTGGCATGTCTCCTGTCTCACAGCCTGCAAACAGCATAATATTTGAGAAAATGAGATTATAGGACAGTTGGAGAGGATGAGAGCCTTAACTTGGTGAGCCAGAAATGGCTTCTTTCAGTCAGGGGAAAAGTTTCCTACCCTGACAGCTTAAGATATGCTAAGGAGCCGCAAGCACGCTATAGCTACTGCCGTAATGACGCCTATATGGAACAGTTTAATCAAACCAGAATTACTATGATTTTATGGCTTACTGTGTAGCACAGGTGTTAGAATGAAGGTTGACGTGTGAGCCTGGTCTGGTTTTGACTCCCTCATGTACTTCAGCTCACACAATACACATTTTAACAAATATAAGTACGAACTACACAGACTAAATAAATGACAAAAGTGAGCTAGAGTAACTAGGGCATAGTCTTAGGATGTTCACATATTTTTGCAGCTTGTCTACTTTTCAGTGTTTTCAGAGTTTCAGCTAAATGGTAATTTCAGTCAGTACAAAAGCAGTCATGTATAGCTCACCAAGCTAAGACAGAGGAACCAGCTGGCCACCATCCCTATTCTGCTGCTGCTGCTTTCCTTAACTAGCAGCAATGGCAGTAAACAGGGGTGTCCACGGGTACTCACTCCAGCGTTGTTCGGCTTCTGGCCAGCTCCCTTGCTCAAAGCCATGGGCATCGGCTCCTCGCGTGATCCACGGCTGCTTCGGAAGCATTCCATCTGACGTCACATCAGAGAGAAGGCTTCCAACGCAGCCGTGGATCGCTTGAGGTGTAGATGCCCATGACTTTGAGCAGGGAAACCGGCCAGAAATGCTGGGCAGGGAAGAGAACTGTTGTTGCTGCACAGGGAAGTGGGGGGGGGGGTAGAAATGTTGCACAGGCAAGGGGGGGTTGAAATGCTGCACAGACAAGGGGGGAGATGTGCTGCTTCTGCACAGGCAAGGGGGAAGGGAAAGAAATGCTGCACAGGCAAGGGGGGAGACATGCTGCACAGGCAAGGGGGGAGAAATGCTGCTGCTGCTCAGGGAAGGGGGAGAAATGCTGCTGCTGCTGCACAGGGAGGGAGGGAGGGAGAGAAATGTTGCTGATGCAGCACCCAATTGGAGAAAGAGAGGGAAAGAGGGAGAAGGGAGACAAGGGAGAGGAACCAGAGATGCCAAGTCCATGGGAAGGAAGGAAAGAAAAAAAGGAAAGGAGATACCACACCATGGTGTGGAGTGGGAAGGAAGGAAAGGAGAAGAGAAAGAGAGATACCAAAGCATAGGGGAGGGGGTGGAGACAGAAAAATGGAAAGGGGATGAAGCTAAAATGAATCATATGCAAAGGAGAGAAACTCTGTTGGAATATCCTACCTGCTAGCATTTAGACTTGGGAAAAAGGTGTGAGCACTTCTGCAACCAAAGTATGGCTGGGAAACATCATGTTGCCAAACCTGTTGTCCAGGTTACAGCTTCTGTCTCTGTGCAGACAGAAAATGTTATCCAAGCGGGGGGTGGGGGGAGGGGAGTGTTTCCCATGTACAAGATGTCTTTAGCTTCAATCCCTCATGAAGCATCTGTGAGAATGAGAGAGACATCAATGAAATGCTTCTTGAGACATCAAAAGATTTCCAGCAGTGGGGAAGAAGAGGCTGTGCTGATGGTGAACATCTGGACTTATTTTTTATTTATTTAATTATTTATATACCACATATATCCTAAGTGGTTTACATTCAGGTACTTTATCATATTTCCCTATCTGTCCAGGTGGGCTCAAACTCTATCTAGTGTACCTGCAGGATCTACACCCTAGTGTACCTGCAGGATCTATACCCTCCCAGCCTCAATAGCATCCTTCTAGCTTTCGCCATCACCTTTTCAACCTGTTTGGCTTATGCTTTCTGACTCCTATGTGGAATTTAGGAGACACTTAAAGACATATCTATTTACAAAATATATAGGCAGTTAATTAGCAAAGATTTTATAATGGACCATTTAGATCATTACAGTAGTTTTTAATCATTGGCTTTTAATTTCTAATTCTATCTAACTTCCCTTTTAATTGTAATTTTTAATTATTGTAAACCACATAGAACTTCATGGCCCTGCGGTATATAAACTGATTATTATTATTATTATCACATACAATCACACCCAAGTCCCGTGCTTCTGTTGTGCACACAAGTTCTTCATCCACTAAACTGTACCGTTCTCTCCAGGAGCCATTCAGTGTCAAAACTAGCTCCATTATTCCCATAACACTTTTGTTATGACCCCCACCCAAGTGACTCATGGTTCCCCCAGTGACTTACGAGCACATATCTCATTCTCAAATATCATGTGTCTTAAATTTCAATTCTGCCACTGATATTTGCTCTCCTCTAGGCTGTCCCCCTACTCAGCTGCAACCACCCTCACCCTCTAAGCCCCCACTCAGCTGCGACCATCCCCCACCCTCACAAGACAACAACCACCCTGCCCAAATCCCCATTGAGTGGGAGGGAGGGAAATGCCAAACCCTTCCGACTTTCTTTCCCTTCTACCACCTCAGCAATAATCCTTATGCCTGCAAAATCTTTACCTTTTATTCTGTCTCTCTCATCCTTCTCCCTTCTTTTCTCCACTGCTTTCCCACATTCACCAATCAAAATTCTCCTTTTCTCCGTTGCTAACTAACTCTTCACCCATTCCCTATCCCATTTACCACGCCTCCTTTTCTCCCTAACCCCCCTCCCCCATCCTTAAGAACATAAGAATTGCCGCTGCTGGGTCAGACCAGTGGTCCATCGTGCTCAGCAGTCCACTCCCACAGTGGCACTTAGGTCAAAGTCCAGTGCCCTATTTGAGTTTAGCCTTACCTGTGTATGTTTTGGTTCAGCAGGAACTTGTCTAACTTTGTCTTGAATCCCTGGAGGGTGTTTCCCCTATAACAGCCTCTGGAAGAGTGTTCCAGTTTTCTACCACTCTCTGGGTAAAGAAGAACTTCCTTATGTTTGTATGGAATCTATCCCCTTTTAACTTTAGAGAGTGCCCTCTCGTTCTCTCCACCTTGGAGCGGATGAACAATCTCTCTTTCTTTACTAAGTCTATTCCCTTCATTATCTTGAATGTTTCGATCATGTCCCCTCTCAGTCTCCTCTTTTCAAGGGAGAAGAGGCCCAGCTTCTCATTGTCCGTCAACCATTTTTGTCGCTCTTCTCTGGACCCTTTTGAGTAGTACTATGTCCTTTTTCATGTACTTCCTTCTCTGGCTTCAACTCACCCACTGTTATTGGCCACCCAGTTTAAAATGCGTGGCCCTCTTAATATAGGGGGATATTTTAGTTTTTATTTTTTTGTTCAATAATTTAGATAAGCTATTCATGGTAATTATCATTTCATTTTTTTATTTTTATCACAATTCCAGTTCTAGAACTATCCAATGCAGTTTACAATCGTAAAACAATAAAAAAATAATTAAAATGCCACAAACTAAATTATTGCCATTGGCCCATTAAAATTTCCATTGAGCAGTTATAGTGGAATCAGTAAGAAAATAATGCAGTGGCTGCTAATGAAATAGCCATCAAATTTATTGGAAAATGCATCTACATTTCAATCTAATAAAAAAAACCAACAACCCAACAACAGATAATCAAGCTCTGTATAATTTCTTGTGAGCTTGGGATTCTAGTATAATAGAGATGACACATACTTCATTATACAGAATCATCATTCATTGTGTAGGATAATATTTATGTCTAATGGAATCATTTTTCAAATGAGCCAAACTTTTAAAGTGCTGTGGTTGAATGCAGAAAAACTCAACTGTAAGATAAATTGCACTCATTCAAGGACTGTGTTAAATCTAAAATGGGTTCTCTTTTACTTTGCTTAATGTAAGATGAAATTATAGGCTGTACTTTTACAATGAACTTCAAGCCACTTTAAAGGTCAGGAACAATCATACGTTTTAAACAAAATGAAATGGGATGGCATTTCATTTCTTCCAAAGATTTTCATTTTTCTAATTTCAAACCATGCATGTGCATCTGTAACAACTAATATTGTTTGAAGCTAGCATTAGGTTTTTCTTAAATAAATAAAAAATGAGAATCTATCAAATTATATTAGCTAGCTTTTCTTAAAATATAACATCTTTTGTGTTATATTATTATTAAATTTATTTTTAGGCCAAGAATTTCAACTGATGACTTGATTACTTCAAAG
The DNA here is from genome assembly GCF_902459505.1 of Geotrypetes seraphini. Taxonomy (NCBI): domain Eukaryota; kingdom Metazoa; phylum Chordata; class Amphibia; order Gymnophiona; family Dermophiidae; genus Geotrypetes; species Geotrypetes seraphini. Next base: position 175,921,447 of record NC_047084.1, on the reverse strand, counting down.
TGAATAAGTTCCTGCTAAAAATGTGAAGAAAGGGATCCTCAGACTTGGAGCAGTGGAGGCAAATTCAGCCCTCATTACCACTGATGCATAGTGTCAATCATAAAATCATGTTTGCACTCACTTCCTAACATCTAATAATATTTGTGACTCCATCTTTAAGAAAGCCATAAGTAGTTCTTCTCATCCACACATGATATCTATAAAACTTGCCTCTCGCCTCAGTGTCCTCTTGGCTAAAAGGACACTGAGATGCAACGCAGCAGTGCATCAATAATTCAGACTAAGGAGGTGGTTCATGGCAGCCTCAGTTTGATTAAGACACTCACTCAATGCTGAGTCGATTTGTCTCAACAGAACTGAGAACTGAAGCTGCCATAAACCAACTCCACTTGAATTATCACTGTGCTGCAATGGGTTTGATCAGATAAGGCATTTCCTCCTCCTCCAGTAACAAACTGTGCTCCACATCATAACAAAAACATGATCAGAAACGGAACAATGCATTATTATTATGACTTCAAAATCTGGTTAACTTATAATGTAATAGGCAGGCTCCTCCGTTTTTTTAAATATGTACTTATATATATTTGCTTTCACATCTTTTTTTATTCAGTTTTTAACATGTACAACTCTTCGAGAACATGCATAAGATTTACAGAAAACAGTAAGTACTGAGATTATATTAAATCTAAAACAAGAGCTATATACTCATTGCTTAAAGTAGACAGAGATGCCAGTCCTCATCAAATTTTACATTATAATTTTTCATTGATTTTATCATCTTGTAAATCATTCATTCTGCAATAGAAGAAAATCTCCATGTCCAGGCTACAAAAGATCTAGCAACTAACATTAGACCATTTACCATATATCTAGAAAAGGAAAATATGTTCAGGTTTTTGCCATGTACTTGTGACCTGGATTGGCCACTGTAGAAACAGGATACTGGGCTAGATGAACCATTGGTCTGACCCAGTATGGCTATTCGTATGCAAGTTTGGATATTTAATGTCCAGTAACAAAAGGCTCAGCGGCAGCGAAGAACACGAATAGAATGCTAGGCATGATAAGGAAGGGAATCACGGGTAGATCGGAGAAAGTAATAATGCCGCTTTATAGAGCGATGGCCAGACCACACTTGGAATACTGCATCTAACATTGGTCTACATACCTAAAGAAGGATATAAAAATGCTTGAGAGGGTGTAGAGACATAAGAACATAAGAAACGCCTTCACCGGTCAGACCTTAGGTCCATCTAGTCCGGCAACCTGCACACGCGGAGGCCAAGCTAGGTGTTCCTTGATGGAGACCTTGTTAACCCGTATCCCTTAATGTGATTTGCAAGAAGGTGTGCATCCAACTTGCGCTTGAATCCCAGAATGGTAGCCTCCGTCACAACCTCCTCCGGGAGAGCATTCCAAGCGTCCACCACTCGCTGTGTGAAACAGAACTTCCTGACATTTGTCCTGGGCCTGCTGCCCCTCAGTTTCAGTCCATGACCTCTTGTCCATGTCACATTTGACAATGTGAATAATGATGTTTCTTGCTCTATTTTGTCAAATCCTTTTAGTATTTTAAAAAAGTCTCTATCATATCCCCTCGCAGTCTCCTCTTTTTGAGGGTGAACAGTCCCAGTTTTCTGAGGCGTTCTTTGTAGCTCAAATTTTCCATACCATTTACTAGTTTCTTGGCTCGCCTCTGCACCCTCTCCAGCAGGGTTATATCATTCTTTAGGTATGGAGACCAGTGTTGGATACAGTATTCCAAGTGTGGTCTGACCATTGCTCTGTAAAGCGGCATTATGACGCCCGCTGATCTACTTGTGATCCCCTTCTTTATCATGCCCAACATCCTGTTTGCTTTCTTTGCCGCCACTGCGCATTGAGCCGATGGCTTCAGGTTCCTGTCTATCAGTACCCCCAGGTCCCTTTCTTGTTCGCTCTTGCCCAATGTTACACCTAACATTTTATATTCATATTCCTTGTTTTTCCTACCCAGGTGCATCACTTTGCATTTTCTATGTTCGACTTCATCTGCCACTTTTCCGCCCATTTCTCCAGCTGGTTCAGATCCTTACGGAGATCCTCGCTGTCCTTTTGTGACCCAACTGCCCGACATAGTTTTGTGTCATCTGCAAACTTGATTATATTACTTGTTGTTTCCTCTTCCAGGTCATTTATGAAGATATTGAATAAGATGGGCCCAAGAACCGAGCCCCGGGGCACGCCGCTTGTCAGCTTCTCCCAGTCTGATAAATTCCTATTTATGCTTACCCTCTGCAATCTGTTCTCCAGCCATTTGCCTATCCAGCTGAGTACGTCCCCTTCTATTCCATGGCTTAGTAGTTTCCTCATAAGCCTTGCATATGGAACCTTGTCGAACGCTTTCTGGAAGTCCAAGTAAATTATATCCACTGGGTCTCCGCTATCGATTTGTTTGTTGGGTGAATAATGGAGTGCCACAGGGATCTGTACTGGAACTGGTGCTATAATAATATGGAAATAGGAAAGGCATATGAGGTGATTAACCCCCTCCCCCTTTACAAAACCACACAAAAGGTTTTTAGCATCGGCTGGCACACTGAATACTTAGCGCTGCTCTGATGGTCCTGCTGTCGCGCCAGCATCGACTCTTCCTGGACCTGCACCTAGGATATAATGTCAGAGGAAGAGCTGATACTGGTGCAACAGCAGCTTGGGGGTTGCTGCTCACGCCAGGAATGTTACAGTGGTACGGGGAAAGGAAAACGGCATGTACGCGGCAGGAGGGGTCAGGGAAGGAGCATTTGGAGGTGGGGGGTGAAGAGGGCGGAGACAAGATGTCTCCATCCCATGCGCCTCTCATCCTCACTATGCCACTGTAGGTTTAAAAAGGGTTTGGACAAGGTTCTGAAGGAAAAGTATATGGTCTGCTAGCGATATAGACCTAGTTGTAGCCACTGCTTGCCCTGGGGTTGGTAACATGGAATGCTTCAGCTATTTGGGTTACTGCTAGATCTTTGTGTCCAGGATTGGCCACTGTTGAAAGCAAGATACAGGGCTAGATTCTGTTCTATGGATTTCTATACCACCTCTATCCTCATGAGAGGTCCCAAAGTGTTTACAAAAATAAAAATACAATAAACAAAAATTAATTCAGAAGATTACCCAAATAAATAGATTTAAGACTATGACGAAACAGGTTATAAGTACTTAGGGCAGGGCTGCCCAAGTCCGGTCCTCGAGATCTACTGGTAGGTCAAGTTTTCAGGATATCCACAATGAATATGCATGAGAAAGATTTGCCTGCACTGCCTACTTGGTATGCAAATCTCTCTCATGCATAGTCATTATGGATATCCTGAAAATCTGGCCTGCCAGTAGATCTCGAGGACTGGACTTGGGCAGCCCTAATTTAGGGTCTGACCCGATATCTCTATTCTTATGTTCATTCCTGAAACCTATGACCATTTAATAATTGAGCACAAAGTGGGCATGATTCCCAGCTTTCTGAATCTTGGAAAAGAACTCTTCCCATTTCTAAACTTATAATGAAATTGACAGGATCCTCAAATTTTTTTTTTCTCTATTGGATCTTGTCAGGTACTTGTGACCTGGGTTGGCCAATGTTGGAAACAGGATACTGAGTTTGATGAACCTTCGGTCTGTCCTAGTATAGCAACATTTGTATTCTTATGTGAAAATTTGCCAGGTTGATTAAAAAGAGTTACTTGCTTTATTATCTATGTAGACCAAAATGATTCAATGATGGACAAAACTGCTGCACACAATTGCAAGATTGTTATTAACCCTAGTCTTGTAAAAGGCTCCTATGTAGCCATTTAATTAGATTCACAGATGAACTCTTTGTTATAGATTTGAGGCTGATTTGCATTTGATCCTAGGTGCATTTAAATGATGCTTCCCCCTAACTTTGATTTGATATCATTAAGGAAAAAGCCACATCACAGTTTTTTTTTCTTTTTCCAGCTTTTATTTAATTGTGCATGAAAACCTTTAGCTATTGGCATTTCAGAAAAAGATATAAGGGGTGTTCAATATAAGCTGGTAGAATGAAAATGTTCTTTTATTGCAGATTGTATAATGACATGCATTCTATGCCTAAATTATTACAACTTACTGAGTCCTTTTCTAAAGTCTCAAGCGACAAAGTTAATTGAGATAAACCCAAAGTACTTCCTCTAAATCAGTATAAAGAAAATGAGGATTTATTATCTTACCCTTTCAGTGGTCTGTGGAGGCAATACAATATGTGGATATTACATTGGGGCAGAGTCTGGAAGATATATGGTTCTATGAATGTTGTCTCTTTTTTGTTATGATGGGGATATGTTAAAAAAAATTCCAATTTATTTGAAGCAATAAAAAATGTAGGATTCAGTTGAATGAATTCCAATTTTAATAGAGGAGGAAGAAACATTTTTCTGACCTTGAATTATTTCATTATGCATTTCTCTTATATCAAAGAAGCTTATGGTATCCAGGTATAATTAAGGCCCCTTTTTATCAAGATGCATAAGGGGTTATTTTATCACTGGTTGCTGTGGTAAAATCGCCGACGCTTGTAGAATTTTTATGAGCATCAGAGTTTTAACCGCAGCGGCCGGCAATTAAAATCCCGAATGCGTCTTGGTAAAAGAGGGCCTAAGAATGTAAACCCATGTGGTTATTGTTGGAAATATATATATATATATATATATATATATACATATATATATATTTTTTAAATTTAATTTTCAAGTTTACAATTCTTTACAAAATAAAGAAAATGGAGATAATAACACAAGTATTCCAGAAAAGAACATTAAACCAAAAAACTCCAACAAGCACACATTATGGGGGAAATTCACTTATTTTTTAAAGGTATGTCTGAAGTAAACAAAAATCTGTAAATTTGTACATAAAGAAAATAATATGGAAAAGTACATGTTTACACCTATTTCTTCACACCTGCTGCCTTCTCTGTGTTTCTAAAAAGTTCATTTAGTAACCTTTAAATGAAGGCATTTAGGGGACTTCAATATAGGTTACATATTTCTGGTCAGTTTTCCAAACAAATACTTATTGACATAATAATATATTCAAAATACAAACATTTTATATAAACTGGATAATATGACAAGAGAAAGCTATCTGGCCTCTAGGTCAGATGTTGGTAGGAATAAATTACACTGTCTTCCCACTATCATGCAAAATTCAAAACTGATATTGGGCTCAACTCCCATGGGATCCTCAGACCACCACCAAGTAGCATAACGTCAGATGGTATCAATCCTCATTAGTCCCAGTGAGTTTGTAGTAAGCCTCAATTTTCTTGTTTTTAACATTTTTTTTCTTTTTTTGTTTTTATAAATATTTAACTAAATAATTTCATTGAGTAATAAATAGTTCATAAATAACTTCATCTTTCTTCATAATTGCATTATATAGCTTTTCATAAACATAGAGTACTTAGCTTTCAATTAAAGTGCTCATCCCCTTTATCGCCGACGCGTTTCACAAACCTTCCTCAAGGTGGGGGAGTGCTGCAAAAATAAAGAACTGAAATTAAAATGTTAGCTCAACACAGAGAAAATACTCTTTAGCGCCTTCTTTGGCCACGTTATATATGGCTGTATTAGAAGAAAATCATATTTTTCAAGCAGAGGCATTTAAATATGTTGCTATCTGGAAAAGATTCTTAGATGGCATTTTTTGCATCTGGACATCCACTGAAAATTAGTTGCATGAGTTTTTGGGATGGTTGAATGGAATTGACAGTAATATTAACTTCACAGCTACAATTCACATCAGGGAAATCGCAATTCTAGATATACGGATTATCATACAGAGTCATCAGCTATTAACAACTATATTTCGAAAAACCTCGGACAGAAATAGTCTTTTGAGATTTCGTAGCTTCCACCCTACTACACTCAAAAAGAGTTTGCCCACTAGCCAGCTTCTTCGACTCTGACGGATATGTCACTCATTGGATAAATTTCGAGTTCAGGCTAGAATAATGAAGCAGCGTTTTTACCAACATGGATATCCTAAAACTACAGTGCAACAAGCATACCTGAGAGCTAAATTTGCACATCATGAGTTACTGTTACAATATAATCAAAACAATACTAATAATGATACTATTGCTTTTGTCCAACAATACTCCATTTTAGCCCCCAAATCACTCAGATAGTTATGAGACATTGGCATATAATTACTCTGGCCATCCCATCTCTGGTGGAGAAACCTATCGTCTTGTATAAATGGGGAAGAAATACAGTCAACCACAGTATTATGAGAGAAATAACCCCTACTGTTCGGGGATGTCATTCAGCGTGTGGCCAATACCAGTGGTGCTTATCTACTGTAGTGGGAAAATCCTGGACTCATCCTAGTACATCTAAAGTGTATTATTCAAGAAATTACACCGATTGTAAATCTGCATATGTGATTTACTTGTCCTAAGCTATACTGTATATAGGGAGTACTACTCGCCCTATCAAAATTAGGGTGACAGAGCATTAGTCTCGAGTGAATACGCAAAATGAGAGTGCTCCTCTTGTCCGTCATTGGAAGTTATTAAATCACTCTTTAAAAGATCTAAGATGGAGAATACTGGAATCTGTCAATGTTGGGTGGAAGGGAGGCAATACTGAAAAGCTTCTTAACATCAAAGAATTGCGATGGACGTATGAATTAAATTCTATGCAGCCTGATGTATTGCATTTAACTTCTGATTGGATGACATTAGTTGAATAGCAGCCTTTCTATTCTGTGGGGCCGACTGTTGTCGGTCAATGGGCGTACTCTTGGTTGCTAGGGGGCGGTGACTCTAAGGGGTTTTCCTTCTATTTAAATGCAAAAAATGCCACGGCTATCTTGCCTCGTATCGGCAACAGTGTACGCTCAGTCAAACGTGATACGGTAAGAACTCTCTTGTAGAAAATTTTCAGGGTATCTTCTCTGTGTCGAGATAACATTTTAATTCCAGTTCTTTATTTTTGCAGCACTCCCCCGCCTTGAGGAAGGCTTGCGAAACACATCAGTGATAAAGGGGATGAGCACTTTAATTGAAGCTAAGTACTCTGTGCTTATGAAAAGCTATATAATGCAATTATGAACATAAGAACATAAGAACATAAGCAGTGCCTCCGCCGGGTCAGACCATAGGTCCATCCTGCCCGGCAGTCCGCTCCCGCGGCGGCCCAAACAGGTCACGACCTGTCTGCATCACCAGAAGGGGCTCCCTTGCCACCTTGGTTTCTCATTTAAGTCCTATCTTCCCATCGTAGTCCTAACCCTCCGGTCTTGCACATGCACGACCTGTTGGCTTTCTATACCTGTGTTACATCCCAGCACCTCTCTCAGTATCCCACGATCCCTTTATCCCTCAGGAATCCTGATGAAGATGAAGTTATTTATGAACCATTTATTACTCAATTAAATTATTTAGTTAAATATTTATAAAAACAAAAAAAGAAAAAAACATTAAAAACAAGAAAATTGAGGCTTACTATCAACTCACTGGGACTAATGAGGATTGATACCATCTGACGTTATGCTACTTGGTGGTGGTGGTCTGAGGAGTTGAGCCCAATATCAGTTTTGAATTTTGCATGATAGTGGGAAGACAGTATGATTACTGATAGTCTTTATTACTAAGTATTAAAGGTTGGTTTGGTAGGAATAAATTGACATCTTCTAGGGCTACAAGAGAACATCTTTCTCATTTGCAGAATTGCCAAAGGCTTCAGCTGAGACACTGTGCAAACTATTTAGCTTATGTGAGTGTTAGTACATGGGAAGGAGCAAGATGGAACGTGTTGCCAGAGGATGTGATAAGAGCGGATAGAAAGGTTTGGACAAGTTCCTGGAAGAAAAGTCCATAGTCTGTTATTGAGAAAGACATGGGGGAAGCCACTGCTTGCCCAGTATTGGTAGCATGGAATATTGCTACTTCTTGGGTTTTGGCCAGGTACTAGTGACCTGGATTGGCCACTGTGAGAACGGGCTACAGGCCTTGATGGACCATTGATTAGACCCAGTAAGGTTATTCTTATGTTCTTATGACCCCAAGTAGTGCAAAAGTACCACTAAATATCATAATCACCATTTTGAGCCCAGATGGCCATGGGGTAAAAGTGGAGTGTGACCACTGCTGTCTTGCAGATTAGACATACAGAGTTTCATCTGATAAATCCCAAGGTTCAGGCCAGTGGGGGAAGATTCAGATTGTGGTAATTTGGGTGGAGCTTCATTCTAGGGGAAGAACTTAGAGGGAGAACCCTTTGCTAAAGGAGGAGCTTGGAAGGGAACCTTTCACTGGTATGGGGCTTAGAAGGAGACATTGATTCAGGGATGGGTGGGAGAGGGAATTAACTCTCAGGGATTGCATTTGAGGGGGTTGGATCTGGGGGAATCAGATTGGGGGAGGGGATCTTGAATACCAGTTTTCATTAGCACAGGGCCTGCATCAAGTGCTTCAGGGAATAGCATGAGTGTGTCTGTGCTACCGTGTTTTCCTGAAAATAAGATCTACCCTGAAAATAAGCCCTAGCATGATTTTCAGAGTAGGTCTTTATATAAGCCCTACCCCAAAAATAAGTCCTAGTTGAAGTGCTGGATTCGCAGGCAGCAGTGCTTCCCTGCGCGCCCTCCCTCCGCCGACCCTTCCATATCTCCCTTCCCACGCTGACCTCGAGATCGACATACCATTACCTTCTTCCAAACAGTAGTGTCGCGGCAGCAATCTAAACTCGCTGCTTCGTGCCTTCTCCCACCAGGGCATTTCTCTGCTGCATCACTGATGATGTCATCAGCAATGTGGCACAGCAATGCCCCGGTGGTAGAAGGCCCGAAGCAGCCTGTTTAGATTGCTGCTGCGACGCTTCCATTTGGAAGAAGGTAATGGTATGTTGGTTTCGCGGTCGGCTTGGAGAGGGAGAGATGGAAGGGGAGGGAGAGATGGAAGGGTCAGCAGGGATGGAAAGATGCTGTGGGTTTGTGATTGGGCACTGTTTCCCTGAAAATAAGACCTAGTGGGTTTTTTGGGCCCAAAATTAATATAAGACAGTGCTGAAGCAATTTGAGTTGGCTCCCTTGCTTGTTTGTTCTGTGTGGCAAATGCAGTGCAGATGCTGGGCACACCGCTTGCATTTGCACTTAAAGGTGCAGAAATTGCAAAAAAATTACCACAATTAAACAGGCCCCTGTATTATGACTAGTGGCATAGATGATTATTCTCTGTGATGAATCAAAGTTAAAACAAATTTGTGTTACATTGAGGTTGTCTTCCATGCTGAGAGCTAATCTTTATGAAAGGTTGGAAAGGAGTAAATATTAGCATTACACTGGCAAGGAAAGGGAATGAGGACTTGTATACTGCTGTTTTGTGGCTTCGGCATTTCAAAGCTCACATTCAAAGTGGTGGGCACTGGAGGATTAAGTGACTTGCCCAGGTTCACAAGGAGCAGCACTGGGATTTGATCTCACAACCTTTGGGTGCAGAGGCAGCAGCTCTACCAGAAGAGTTGTGGAATTTGAACGATACTGTTTTCAAGATTCAGGGATGAATAATTACTATATGTACAGTATTGCTTTGCCTGCATCTCTTATACCACTGTTACTTTTAATGGTGCATGGGATATTTTGGGTCCTGGTAAAGTAGTTAACAAGTAATGGTTAGTCTTGTAATTCTGGAATCAGTACATTTTCACATGTTTATTGTAGAAATTGGCAGTATGAAACGGAAGGTTGACCCCTAGCTGTAGTACTATAGGACTACCACTAGGGATCATGGTAGTTATTTAATAGCATAGAGCCAGACAGGAGAGGAGGAGTGACTCCCGTCCCTGTCCACTGGTTTACCAGGGATCACCTCCAGGAAATCCCGCAGGCACTAAGAGGTCTGGGGAAGGGTTTGTATGGATATGTTAAGGGGCTTATAGTTCGTGGTGGGATTTTTCAGGGACTAAATTCAGAGGGGGGTTTGGAGAAGAGATTGGTCCTATTGCGGGGTTGGAAAAGGATGGAATAGATCTGACTTGTTAGGGTTTGGGAATCAATTAGGATTGTTGGGAGAACTGGATTGGGAATGGGAAGGGAGTATCAGGCGGAGATAAGATGTGGACTGGATGTGTGTGTAGGGGGGGGTGGTATGCTGCTGTGGCCGGTTGTACTACTTCATATATTTATATTATATTTAAATTATAAAGGGTTACATATCAAACCTTTTAAAATATTACATGTGTGGGAGCCTACCCCGTGTTACCTGTGTGGCATATAGTGTAGGTACTCCGGTACTATCTGGCAAAGCAAGTAACATGATGTCATGTACGAGTAATAAGTGACAGAGATGACCAAAGCAAAAAAATCTACTGATTAAATTTCAGTACAATCAGTATTTATTAAAAGTTAATTAATACAATGAGAAATAAAAAGGAGAACCCAAAATAGGCAGTAGCAGGATCACCAGAAGAACTAACAAATCGATTCTGGAAGAGATCAAACCGGTTATGTCAAATGAAGCCCTAATGATGAAGTTACTTCTGTCTTATTTTGGTCACACTAACAGAAGAGAAAGATCACTGGAGAAGGACATCAATTTTGAGAAGATTGAAGAAACCAGATGAAGAGGGCGATCTGCAATCAGATGACTGGACACATTGAAAACAGCATGGGGATGACGCTGGAGAACCTTTCTGGACTAGCATAAAACTGATTTCTTTATAGATCTGTAATTCATCAAGTCACTAGGACTCGAACACGAGTTGATGACACCTAACTAAATAATTAGCTATACATATTGAAATCTTTGAGTCTGTCTCCATGCACCTAAGAGGTAGACCAGTGATCATTTTAATAGCTTCGTCTGGACATCCTGTTTATATCTTTTTAGAGGTGCAGTCCCCAGAATTGTATACAATATTCTAAATGAGGTCTCACCAGAGTTTTATACTGGGGCATCAATACCTCTTTTTTCCTACTGGCCATTCCACTTCCTATGCACCCAAGCATCCTTCTAGCTTTGGCATTGTATTTTCAATCTGTTTGGCCACCTTAAGATCATCACATACTATCATACTTAAGTCCCCCTCCTCTTTTGTGCACTAAATTTGTTCACCTCCCTAAACTGTACCATTCCTTGTTGTTGGGGATTTTTTTTCAGTCCAAATGCATGACCTTGCATTTCTTAGCATTAAATCTTAGCTGCCAAATGCTAGCCCATTCCTCAAGCCTCACTAGGTCCTTCCTCATGTTATTTACACCATCAGGGGTGTCTACTCTATTGCAGATTTTGATATCATCCGTCAGACGTTGGGGGGAGTGGCCAAGATGGTGGCACTTACAGGGAGTTTGTAAGATCACTCGCGAGACTGCTGATTCTGCCACTTACTTTTACTATGCCGCACAAATGTAAAGGAACTGTGAGAGTGCCTCCCTCCTCGACACCTTCACAGCTAACACGGCAGTTCCCAATTGAGCACTTTCTCCATGCGGCCAGCAAATGAACAGGTGAAGAGCCCTGCTGCGAGAGAGGTAGGAGAAGGACCTCTCTCACTGGGGCACGAGATCTCATTGTCGCCACCACTTCTGGAAGTGCCTCCCTGTCTGGCCGAAGCCACTGCCAGAGCACCTGGGAAGAAGGCAGCTGAAGTGGTGCAAGAAAACCCTGCAGAAGAGGAAAGCTTGGTAGATGAGCTTCTACCGAGGGATACTATCATAGGAGCATCGGCCCCTACCAGAGAGGTGACATTGGAGACAATTTGGAAGGTGCTTCAGAGGCTGGACGCAGCAACACAGAGAACATCTGAGGAGGTAAAGGCTCTGGGGGGGAAAATGGAAGAAGTTTTAAAACGCCTAGAGCAATCCAGTCTTGAAATGAAAAATTCAATTATCCAACTACAAACTAATATGCAATCTCTTCAGGGGTTTAGGACTGTTGCTGTAAAAGACAATATGGCCATTGAAAAATTGAGAACATTGAGAACTTTAATAGAAGACTAAATGTCAGAATTCTTAATTTTCCCAAATCTTCAGGGATACTGCCTAATGATATGTTTAAAGCTTACCTGCTGGAGATTTTAAAGTATTCTTCAGACTGTATACCTCCGCTTAATAAGATATACTACTTGACAAGTAAGCCTTCCCAAGATTTAGCTGAAAGGCAAAATACTCAATCTTCTCAAATTGACTTACAATATATTTCAGCTATCCTGGAAGAATCCATTTCAGATACCTCTATTAGAACAACACTCCTGGTATCATTTATCTTCCAGCAAGATTTAGAGGCATTTATGAAAAATATTTTTGCTCCTCCAGAAATTTATTCCACGGTAAGAGGATCTGGGTTTACCAGGATGTCATGAAGACCACACAGGATAGGAGAAAACAATTTCTTCAACTATGGCAGGAGGCCAAATCCCTGGGGGCTTCGTTTTTGCTTGCATATCCTTGCAAATGTGTTGTGAAATACCTTCAAGTGAAATACGTTCCTGGAGCTAAAAAGAATTGCCCCACAAGGACTGAGTAATTTAAAAAAAAAAAAAAATGCAGTGCCGAGTGTTAAGCTTATTTCCTATATATTATTTTTTTTTTTCTTATAGTATCTTCTCAACTTTTCTGCCAATCTCCCCCTAACAAAATGGTGGTCTAAGGAATGTTTAAATATTATTCCTAATTTTACGATGTGAAATAACATTATACTTATTGTTTTCTGTAAACAAGATTTTTCTTTAAAAAAATGTTGAAATTAATAAAAGAAAAAAAAAAAAGATGAAAATCTTACCAGAGATTCCTTCAGCAATATTATTAACAAAAATGTTAAAAAGAACAGGCCCAAGAACCGAACCTTGAAGCACACCAATGGTAACATCCCTTTCCTCTGAGTAATCTCCCATTGACCACTACCCTTTGTTGCCTTCCACTCAACCAGTTCCTGACCCAATCCATCACTTTGGGGCCCTTTTTGGACTTTTTGCCATATCTGTTTTGTTAGTGCTCAGTGATGAACATAGGTTAACAGACAGTTTAATGCATGTTAATAAAAGAGGCCCTAAATTTGTACCTAAGGAAATAGGCAGTGAAATGATTTGTTCAAGATCCCCCCAAAAACATCAGTAGGGGAAATGGGATTTGAACACTGGCTTCCATTTCTCTGCTCACTGTTCTAGCCAGTAGGCCACTCTACAATTCCACGGAGAGTTTACTTTTGAAAACCAGCTTGCAAGCCTGCATGCACAAAATATCCATGAATCTGCACACATTGAGAACTTGTATTCCTGAGAGAGCTACTGTGGTTGCTTCTAGAATCCTGTATGCAGAAAGACTGAATCAGGCCACCAGATCTCACAAATATTAATGGGTGAGATGTCCTCCCTTCAAGGTCTTTGAACACAAATTAATTTATTTTCTTTCAGTCTCTTGCTTGGTACAGATTTAGCAAATGGAGATGTTGTTTTGATTATATTTAATTCATAATTACTGTTTGCTCTATTTGTCCCTGTCATGGCATAGCTTGTTACATTTGTACCCTGAGGTATGTGAAGTCACACCATTTTTATTTATCACCCCTCATTTAGAAATCTGGTGTTTCCACTACCACATACTGCTGAATAAATTTCTGGATTATGACAACCAATTTCTTCACCACATACACATATTTATTTAAATATCATTCAAACAGCACTAAGCTATCTTGCCCTTATTTTTCTGGTCAGATACGATGATTATGATTCTCGGGAATAATTGTTATATAACATTTGTTATATTATATGATTTTTTTATTACACAATTAATTTATTTATGCTTTAAGAGACATTTTATTAGGCAGCATTAGACTACGGGCTTAGCATGTTTTAATACGGGACTTTTCCACACACTAAGCCCATTTCAAACGGCAGTATTTTAGGCATTTTTCAGTTATATTTTTTATCAGGTCATGTGCTAATGTTCACATTACTGTGAATTAGATGTATACAGTTAACACAGGAACACGTTCTTCTATTTAGGAGGGACTAAAGGCCAGATTCTGTAAACAGCACCGAGTGTTGCCTACATTGTAGGTGCCTCTCGGTGCGGTTCTCTATCAACAAAACAGCACTGTTTATAGAATCATATCTAATGGTGCCTAATCGGACTTAGGCATCGCTAGGCATCCTAGACATAGGCCAGCCTTTCACTCGACTAATTTGATGGCATCTATGTCAGACACCTAACAACGCCTAAGTCAACCATGTCTATTCTCTGCCCAAAACCATGCTTACTTTTTAACATAGGCATCTAGCTGTTGTATGGCATCTCCACTTAGGTGTCGCTAGATGTCCTAAGAGTTTGTTTTGTTGGAGTTTTTCTTTTTTTTTATTGGCTGAAAACCAGCCTGGTCAAATTACCATGCCAATTAAACCAATTAAAAAATTAAGTTTGGTACAGATCCCAATCATAGGCATTGCTAGGCAGCCTCAATTAGAGTGCCATTTATTGAATATGGCCATAAGTGCTTCTGTGTTAACTCTGCCTTAACCAGTTACTGAAAATTAAAGCGAGAACTAACGACAGACATTCAGCAAATGGTTCAGGACCAGGCTGGATGCCGAAAAGATCGCAACTGCCCTGCACTGCTGGATATTTGATGAGGCAGCCTGCAGCCATCCAACGAGGGATGTATTTAAGGGGGATTTTAAAAAGGTACGGGGGGGGAGGGGGATGATTTAAAAAGGTACTGGAGGGTAGGTAGGATGATTTTTAAAGTTTAGATAGGCCGCCCCATTTAAGTAAGCCATGCCCCATAGACAGGTCTGTAAAACCCATGTATAGGCCATGGCCTATATATGGGGAAATACGGTACCATGCCAATTAAAACAAGTTAGGCGACGGTAGGGTACCTACCGCCTAACAACATGATTCTCTAACAAGCGTCCATGTCACAGGTGCCAGTTAGAGAACTGGGTTGCCACTGAGCTGATCATGGTAAGGGATTCTCCCTACCATGATCAGTTTACTGGCTGTGGCAAAGAATCCGAACCCTCTGTGAAGACTATTAGCAGGAAGAATGTTCAGTCACTCCTGACGAAACCTCCCACCCAAAATGTCTGCAGTAGGAGGAATGCTCAATTCCTCCTGCCGGAAACCCCCCCAAGACATCCATCAGCAGAAGAGATGCCAAGTCCTCTCCTATCAGAACACCCCCTCTGAGATATCCCCCAGTGCCCTAACCCCCCCCCCATGCCCACCCAGACCCCACTGAATGGCAGGCCCACCTCCACTGAATGTTGGGCCTTCCCAGTGCATCATGGGATGCACTGTAAAGGGGCCTAAGGCTCTGATTGGCCCAGGCACTTAAGGCCTCTCCTATAGGAGGGGCTTTAAGCATCTGGGTCAACCAGAATCATAGGCCTCTCTTCCTGTGCATTCTTGTATAGCAGATTGCGTCAAATGAGTTTTGTGCACTGTATATGGCTTATGGCTTTTAGTGTCAACTTTGTCAACAACTCACAGATCCATCTCCCTCTACACCTGAAATTTTGAAAGACACTCATTCCTGGATTTCAACCTGTTTGTCTGACATCGATACCTGGAAGTCTCGTCATCTAAAATTAAACATGGCCAAGACTGAGCTCCTTATCTTTCTACCTAAACCTGTCTCATCTTCCCCCATTCTCTATTTCTGTGAACAACACCCTCATTCTCCCTGTGTCATCAGCTCGCAAAATCAGGGTAATCTTTGACTCTTCTCTCTCCTTCTCTTCACATATCCAACAGACTGTCAAAATGTGTCATTCCTTTCACTACAATATTGCTAAAATTAGACCCTTCCCTTCTGAGCACACTGCTAAGTCCTTGATCCATACCCTCATCACTTCTTGCCTAGACTACTGCAACCTGCTTTCCCACTGGCCTTCTGCTAAATCAGTTTTGAAATAAGTTTGGTGCGTATGAATACACCTGAACGACTTTTGTTTTGCTGAATTACTTTAGTGTGGAGAGAGAATAAATAGAAAGTTCATACTTATTTGGTGTTAAAGTATTTTTATTTTTGAGATATGCAATCATACTTGGCCAATTCAATACCACTTGGCTGGTGCAGTGTTGAGGACTAAGGTCAGGCTACCAGCTGCCCTTACTCCCCACCATAATATATATATATATATATAGTGCCTCTTACCATGACCCGCTGTCCCTCCTCTTAGATGGGGACCATCCTTTCATGGCATATCCTCCTGGTCCTTTTGCTAGGCTAGAGACTTCCTTCTTTGGTGGCTAGTGTACAGGAAATCCCTTCTTATATAGGGTGTGTCCATAGGCAGGAATGGCTTTTCCTGTCACGTCCTGATTGGTCTACCTTAATAGGATATGCTAAGTTGCAGGAGTTGTCTTATAATTTAAAGGCATAGTAAGCTTAAGTATAAACAGCTCATCACTTTGTTAGGCTCAGTAGCGATGATTTTACATCATTGTGATAACAGACCTAGTTGTCTGATGCTCATTGGGTAGCCATATTTATTGGGATGAGCTGACCTTTAGCTATACTCAAATAACCTTACAATATGGATCTTGCATGTCCCATGATAGAAAAGTGACCATTTAAACTTTCACATCAACGTTCACTGGTAGAACAGTTTGGATCAATAACTGCTGCCAACTCAGTTCCCTTAATATCATAGTTCAGGCCTAGATTTCACAGATAAGTCCCATTAACCCCCTGTTTTATTAAGGTGCGCTAAGCGTTTTAGCGCATGTTTAGCGCTAGCTAAATCTACATGCACGCTAAATGCTAACGTGTCCATAGACTAACATGCCTGCGTTAGCGTTTAGCGCTTAGTTAGCACGCACTAGTGTTTAGCGTGCGCTAAAAAGCATAGCGCACCTTACAGATAAGCAGAAAAACTAATATTTAGCATGCATAAAAAGCATAGCGCACCTTAGTAAAAGGAGCCCTAAGTTAGTACAATAAAAAAGGGGTTTTTTTCATGTTTTTATTTTATTTCTACATATTACCTTACAGATAAGCAGCAAAACTTAACTTGACCTAAGTTCATATCGCTTGTAGCTCCCACAGTAATCCCAAAACTAAGTGTTAACATCCCTTAGCGTAATCAGTGTCCATATATGAAGGTTAAAATCAGTTCATCCTTTCTAGCAATTCTGAATTGGATTATACAGTCTCATTACAAAAGCATAGTACTATATAGCATAAAACCCCCCAAAACAAAATCTTAATTATAGATTAAGAAAAAGACATGCTTATTAATCCCTGATTTCAGGAAATGTTTTCACTTAATTTTAAATCAGTAAAGTGTGTGTGTGTATAGGAGGTCTGTTCAAAAGTTCCAGGACAGTTTGAATTGCTCACCAACTGGAAGTTCTTTTGAGACACACTAGGCGGCATCGAGTAGCTTGAAAGCTCATGACTAGCCTCCTTTTTTCTGTTTGCTGATATCCGTTTTCATCTCTGAGCTACAGCAGTTTTCGTATATTTAGGATAACAAAAATGGTTCATGATTAAAAGGGTGCACCCTTTTAACCAAGAACCATTTTTGTTATCACATATTTTACATAATTTTTATTGACTTGAATTAAAATTTCGGCACCTTGTACCTTCTCTTTAGTCTTTTTTTGTTCTGCTTGCAGTTCTTCCCCAGTCACCATACTCTCCTGACTTGGTCCCTGCTGATTTCTTCTTGTTTCCTAAACTTAAATCCAGGCTGAAAGGAAAGCAATTTAACATCACTGAAGACATAAAGTGAAATATAATGCAGCAACTTTTGACGATTCCTGAAGATGCGTTTAAGGACCGTTTCCAGAAGTGGAGACGACGTTAGGCAAAGTGTATGCTTAGGGAAGGGGAGTACTTACTTTGAAGGGGATCCAATGGAATAAGTTATAAGATTGTGTAATACATTTTTATAAAATCAGTCTTGGAACTTTTTGAACAGACCTCGTCAGTGCGGATCTAGAAGACAGCAGAAACATCTCGTTGTCTGCTTTTTCTTCAGTGTGTTTTATGCTATTCATAGGCAACTAGATAAAATATGTGATGGATGTACTCTTTAATTAGATGCAGTAAAAGCCATAATTATGGCATTAACTGCACTTTTATGTCTGCAGACACAAGCACTTTCAAATGTGTCATTTAACCTAGAAAGGAAAGGGGCTCTATTTGCAGACTCTGTGTTTGTATAGCACTGTTAGATATATTCAATTGTATATCTACACATAGGGCCAGATTTTGCAAACGGTGCCTACATTGGCAGCTGTCTACAAAAATGCTGCCAATCACATGTCAAAACAAAAACAATACTGCAAGAAAATGTACAGAGTACAGGAATTTATTAGAGTGACAAAAATAAAAGTTTAAAATCAAATTGCATAAAATGTTTGTATCCAAAACAACTGGTCCCAATATTCCTGTGGACAGGAACCAACACGGTCCATGTTTCGAAAAAACGCTCCTTCCTCAGGGGTCCCTATTGGTGGTACACAGAGTATCAGAAAACCAGAATGGATAAAGTATACAAGATCGGAGGTGAACAGGCATGAAGCTTTCCGGTAGAACACACTGCACTTTGGATTAGCAACACGCTATTGAAGATAATTCGATTTTTTTTTCTATACCGTTCTCCCAGGGGAGTTCAGAACGGTTTACAGGAATTTATTCAGGTACTCAAGCATTTTTCCCTGTCTGTCCCAGAAGGCTCACAATCTACCTAATGTACCTGGAGCAATGGGGGGATTAAGTGACTTGCCCAGGGTCACAAGGAGCAGCGTGGGTTTGAACCACAACCACAGGGTGCTGAGGCTGTAGCTTTAACCACTGTGCCACATACTCCCCTAAGTGTTGCTATTATATGGATTGAATTTAAAGTTTTTATAAGGTAAGGTTTTTTTAATGGATTGGGAATTGTGCCATTTGGAAAAAATGAGTTTTTTAGTAGTAGTAGTAGTCCCTCATGAATAAAATTAAGTTTCATTGGGGATAATAATTTGCATATTGGCAACAATAATAAAAAATTATTTTGTATAAAATAAATAAAGTTAGTAAGTGAGTTTGAAATATTAAGGGAAGAGAAGGAGGAGTTGGCATAGATTATTATACCGGGACAGCAGAATGTGGACCTGAGATAATGTAGGTTATGGGAGGTCCTATGCACTGAGAGCTATCAATGTCATATGATATGCCTTCCCTCTTAATTGTTTCACCTAAGTCATCAAAAGTAGTTTTGTGCTAGATTTAGGATAAACTAAAATTATTAATGAATTTATCTTAAAAATTCTTTTATTAATTGGTAGGCATGAGCTAGCCAATTTGATCTGCATAAAGAGGTTGGTTTTTCTAAATATCCAGGACCCCTATTAGTTTACTAAAGTTTATAAAATATGGCCCATAAAGAATACCTGTGAACACTTGGAGCCTTCAATAAAGTCAAGGCACACAGAAAAGACTCATATGAGAATCTGACTTAGAATCAACAGATAAATAATCAGAAGGAACTAAGAACCAAATTTTTAATAAATTGTCTTGAGGTGGGTTTTTAGATGTAATTTAAGTAATGACAGATAGCAACTATATATACGTATATATATAATATAATATGTGTAAGGAAAACATCCCTGAAGATAACCACACATTTTGACGTAGCATAAATCCATTGATTAAACCTGGGTTCTTCACATCTCCATCTTGGAGAAAGAAAACTTCTTCAGAAACCCTCTCACTTTGCCAATAACTCCCTTACAGAATCAACTCCAGTGTGCTTGTCATGCACAAATATTAAGACGCTTGTTAAGCTCAAGATATCGAAGGGAGAATAGTTTATTACATGTAGGAATCCTGTGATGGTGTGGAACACAGTGACTCTGAAATTGTTAGGGTTCACTAACGGTGTTCTTGAGCACCTGTTGTTGCACATCTCAAGTTTTCCTTACTATGCTCATAACATACTGAGGTGTCCTAATTTATTTTTTTTTATGCTATTTTTATAAATATATGTATGATATGACACCATTCACTGTGCACTTGTGCTACTCAATTCAGGAAAAAAATTTTGATTCGATTCAGCCTATTGAATCAATTTTTCGATTCGATTCGATTCGATTTTCCTTCCCAATTGGGTGTTTTTTTTCAAACATCCCAGTGGGCTTATTTTATAGCCTCTTCACCCCATTTGCTCTCTCCTACCCACACAGGCGCTGTAGTGAAAACAAAACAAAAAAGTTTGTTCTTTTTGCTCATTTTTTAAAGCTGATATAGGGAAGCAATCAATCTATGTAAGAAGTGTTGGCAGGAATAACTAAATACAGGGCCAATAATGTTCATTCCGCAGACATTTATGGTGTTAGCAATACTGTTAGAATTCACAGAAAGGGCACAGAACAGACAGTTGCATGGTGGCAAGTCAAATGCGCACAAGATAAAAGCACATGGACAATTGCGCTCAAGACAATTGAGCGCAAGACATGTCTTTGCGCATTATTCCATGTACATTTGTCTTGTGCGCATTTGACTATGAACCCAGTTGCATTACTATAATAGGGAAAGAGGGAATACACATAGGAATAGCTTAAGCCCTATTACCAGCCAAGATGATTATTAATACCCTGGGACTTTTATTAGATGATACTCACAAGAGACCGGAGCAGGAGGTGCACACGAAGCTTCCGACGGTGATGTCAATTTACATCACCCCGTGCTGCTCACACTCAAAGCAGAGGTGGTTGGGCTCCTTTGCATGCTTCTTCACCATAACGGCAGTGACAGACAATGAGGTGAGGTACGCGGAACCGTTTCTAGACTGGGCGCCCTTCTACTAAACCTCGTTAGTGGTTTTTATTGTCGGGAGCCGCGCTGAACGCTGCGCGCAGCTCCCAACATAAGAGCATAAGAATTGCCACTGCTGGGTCAGACCAGTGGTCCATCAAGCTTAGCATTCAGCTCACACGGCGGCCTATGGAAATTCTGGAAATGATTGCTGGTATCTGTGCTGATGCAATGAAACGTGGTTTTCTCACTAAAAAAGAATATACATTTCTCATCCCCCAATGTTTCAAGGTACCGATATTTTACTTGTTACCAAAGATTCATAAAAACACTCAGCGTCCACCGGGCAGGCCTATTGTATCGGCCCGTGATTCATTACACTGCACAACAATTTTTTGGTTAAGTCTTGATTCCTGAAAAGTTTTTGGTGATTATGACAGGTACCAACTTGGTATGCTCAAATATGGTTTTGGTTTTACTGCATCACGTAAGAACTATGAGAAATAGACATTTTTATGTTTACTGACAATAAAATATATAGTCAAGTTTACGTTTCGCACAAGCGACTAAATGAAACAGAATTAAAAGTGTTTTGCTCCCGAGTTTCTTTTATATTCAGTGTCTGGTGCATCACGTTGTAGCATCCAACAATAGTCGGCAAGCATTGACGGATTCCAATTGCCCTGGTATCGTTTCTCCATCGTAGCTATGTCTTGATGAAACCTTTCACCGTGCTCGTCACTCACAGCACCGAGATTTGCGGGGAAGAAGTCCAAGTGTGAATGGAGGAAATGAATCTTGAGTGACATATTGCACTTCATTCTCTTGTATGCTTTGAGAAGTTTGTCTACCAGCTGAATGTAGTTTGGGGCTCTGTAATTGCCCAGAAAATTGTCAACAACGTCTTTCAAGGCTTTCCAGCCAATTTTTTCCGGCCCAACTAACAGATCTTCAAATCGCTTGTCACTCATAACATGTCTGATCTGGGGGCCAACAAAAATACCCTCTTTGATCTTGGCATCAGTTATTCTTGGGAACATCTGTCTTAAATAACGAAAACCTTCCCCTTCCTTGTTCATTGCTTTCACAAAATTCTTCATGAGTCCCAGTTTAATGTGAAGAGGAGGCAAAAATATCTTTGTCGGGTCAACAAGCGATTCATGTGCTACATTTTTCTGTCCTGGAACTAACTTTTTACGGAGTGGCCAGTTCTTTCTAGAATAGTGCGACTCTCTGTCTCGGCTGTCCCATTCGCAGATGAAACAGCAGTACTTTGTATAGCCAAGCTGCAGTCCTAGTAACAGAGCAACGACTTTGAGGTCTCCACAGATATTCCAGTTATACCTGGTATACTGGACATACTTTAGTAACATTTCCATATTCTCATATGTTTCTTTCATATGTGCTGCATAGCCAACAGGTACTGAAGGATAAACGTTGCCATTGTGCAACAGAACAGCTTTCAGGCTTAACATTGACGAATCAATGAAAAGACGCCACTCTTCCGGGTTGTGATCACAACCAAAGACCGAGAACAATCCTTCAATGTCACAACAGAAACAGAGACTGTCGACTTGTGCAAAAAATTTGGTTATATCATGATGCCGGTCTCGAAACACAGAAATTTTCGTACCTGGTGATAGCAAACACCATTCCTGCAGTCTCGAACCTAGCAGCTCAGCTTTTGCTTTTGACAGACCCAAATCTCTGACCAAATCGTTCAATTCGGACTGTGTTATCAGATGTGGATCGCCTGATGAGGATGGTTCAAAATCCGGGTCAATGTCACTGTTAGAACCCTGCACTGCAGTTTCTTCATCTGGTTCGTCTAAGGTCCAATCCTCTGGTGGTTTCGGAACTGGAAGACTGTCATCATGTGGCATGGGTCTCATTGCTGAAGGCAGATTAGGATATTCAATTGACTTCTTGTTTTTGGCAGAGAAACCAGACACATTAGTCAAACAGAAATAACAGTCCGTCACATGGTCTTTCTGTTCTCGCCATATCATCGGAACAGCAAATGGCATCGTCTTTCGAGTACCTCTGAGCCAGGCTCTCAGACTAACAGCACATGTCGCACAGCAAATGTGAGGCGCCCATTGCTTGTCTTGATCACCTATTTTGCAGCCAAAATACAGATGATAGGCTTTCTTTACAAGGGCAGTCATCGAACGTCTCTGAGGCGTAAGTGTATATTCCCCACAGATATAGCAGAATGTGTCGCGGCTGTTACGACACCGACGAGACATATTGCCCGACACCAAAACGTCTATAGCATCAAGCTTACTTACTGTTATATTGCTACAGCTACTATACTACTATACTTTACTATACTGATACTATATACACACACGGACTATCTATATTAACCAAATGAGCAGGATCGGTGTATGGAAGCCACCATTATAGCATGGTGAGACAGCGCAAGCTCGTTCAGACCTGCCCAGACATGCCCAGGATGTCATCTTCCATAAAACAGCTTCCAATCTGGCTAGATTTTATGCATGGCATACCCAGGCGGCACAAACCGTTGTTGATAAGACACTTATGGGAGAAAAAATTGTTTGCATCCAAATATAAGAAAAAATCACGACAAAATTGAAGATTTCTCTGAAATGGTACGTGATGGGTAATTTTTGATGTAATATTCATGATCAGCACCCAAAATTCTATAAGAAACACCCAGCAGTGTTCAGGAAGCAAAAACTTTGTTGTGCAGTGTTATTGGAGAGAACAAGTAAATATGTCGATAAACAACTTCAATGTTTTCTGAAAACTATTAAATCATATTTACAAGACACTACTCAATTTTTAAAAATGCTCAATGAGTTGGAACCTGAAATGCCTATAAATTATATATTGGCTACTTTTGATGTGTGTTCGTTATACACAAGTATTCTGCAAGAAGAAGCTCTTTCAGTACTTGAAGCCCTAAGGAATTCTCAATCATCCCATGATAATACTCACACAAACTTTTTAAAGAACTTATGTGCAATAGCGTTGAAAAACAATTATTTCATTTTTAATGGTGATTTTTTTTAAACAACTTTCAGGGATAGCGATGGGTGCTTCATTTGCGCCCACAATAGCCAATCTTTATATGTCATGGTTTGAAGAATCTTTTATTTACACAATGCCAGAGTTTCAACATATTTTTAAATGGTGGCGATTCATTGACGATATGTTCATCATCTGGACAGGCACAGTGCAACAACTCTTAGAATTCAATGAATTAATAAATCAATGCCATCAATCCATCAAATTTACCATGTCATACAGTAAGGAAAGTATTAGTTTTTTAGATGTTCTCATTCAGAAGAAAGATTGCAAGTTCGAGACCTCTATCCATCGTTAAAAAACAGATAGAAACACTTTATTGAAATATGATAGTATGCATCCGGTTCATTTGAAAACTAGCATTCCTTTTGCTCAGTTTCTTAGATACCGACGCATTTGTAACACCAAAGAAAAGTTTGTACAAGAAGCAAAAATATTAGAACAAAGACTGTTGTCAAGAGATTACCCAGAGACTATAGTGAAGAAAGCCAAAAAACGAGCTTTACACAATCCTAGGGAAATGTTGTTAGACTATAAGAAATCTCAATCAGAAGAAACAATAATCCCATGTGTAATTAAACAAACTCGTATGTCACCGCAAATAATTAAGAAATATAAAAGACATCTTCCACTACTGAAAACTCTCCCTTGCTTTGAAAATAAGCGATTTATTTTTTCCCAGTCAAGAAATAAGAATCTGAGTGACCTGTTATGTCATACTTCTAAAGAAAAATTTATAGATGAAGATTTAAACACCATATATGGACACAGGCCATGTGGCCACTGCTCAAATTGCAACATAATGGCTACTGTTTCTAATTTTATTAATCCTACTGATGGTAAGAACTATGTTTTACATCACCTGTCTTCATGTCAATCTATTAATATTGTTTATGCAATTCAATGTCCATGCGACCTATTATATATAGGTCAAACATCACGGACTTTAACTGTAAGAATAACTGAACATAAAAGTTGTTTTAACACCCGTAAATTAACAGCTCCCATAGTTGCTCATTGCATCCAATTTGGTCATAAATTTGAAAACTTGAAATGTTGGGTAATTGAGAAATTGCCTTTTACCCAGAGAAGAGGAGATATTAGAAGAGTGTTGTGGCAGAAGGAGCAACAGTGGATCAATAGATTACAGACTTTGGAACCGTTGGGTCTAAACACAGTACACGAATGGCAACC
Source organism: Geotrypetes seraphini (assembly GCF_902459505.1). Taxonomy (NCBI): domain Eukaryota; kingdom Metazoa; phylum Chordata; class Amphibia; order Gymnophiona; family Dermophiidae; genus Geotrypetes; species Geotrypetes seraphini. Next base: position 175,896,456 of record NC_047084.1, on the reverse strand, counting down.
TTTTTTCTGAAATTGAATAGTATCACTGAACTTGTCAATTTATGATCATTTAGTGGTTTTGTTATATGCCGTTGTTTAGCCTATCACGCATCATGTTTTGTGATGACGTCATGATGCCCGGTTCGTTTTGTTTTTATTCGAGCCGGGCGCGTCTCACAGTCCCAGCACCATTTTGAGAGGAGCCGGCTTCACTACCATTGGATTGTAAGAAGCAAGGAGACATTTGAAGATGGCATATATCCCCTGAAGTAGCCCTTTCCAGGCGAAACAGAAAGCCTTTTCTGTCGGGATTAGAGTTGAAAGCCTCTTTTGAAATTTCACACCTTCAGATGAGTGTATTCCTTCCTTAATTAAGATTTTGTGCTCCATGCCTCCAAAAACTACTTACATAAGTGAAACTGAGCTGTGGCCCTCGCTATTAATTTAGTTAAGTTTGGGATTCTGGTCTTCAGTGTTTGACACAAATAACACATGGAATTTCGTGTTCACAGCTGTCACTATATTTTTTAAAAAAGCTTTTGAAAAAAAACACGACTCTGTATGAATGGAAATGAGTGATTTATCTACTTATTTATATGTATGCGGAGTTTTTTTATAAACCCGTGATGATGTGTTGAGGGCTGGGTACTTGTGTAGTCCCAACCTCCCACAATTGAGGTTTATTTTTCTCCATTTTATTATGATTTTTCATACAGTTGATGTTATGTCAGCACTTGTTGTATATATGGCCTGAATGTTTTCCTGCTATTAACTACATTCTACAATACGTATTTAACATATATTTATTACCCTTTTGAGTAGTACCATGTCCTTCTTCATGTACGGTGAACAGTTCTGGATGTAGTACTCCAGGTGAGGGCGCACCATGGCCCGGTACAGCGGCATAATAACCTTCACCGATCTGTTTGTGATCCCCTTCTTTATCATTCCTAGCATTCTGTTAGCCCTTTTCGCCACCGCCGCACATTTCGTGGACGGCTTCATTGATTTGTCGATCAGAACTCCTAAGTCCCTTTCCTGGGAGGTCTCTCCAAGTACCGCCTCGGACATCCTGTATTTGTGCTTGAGATTTTTGTTACCGACATGCATCACTTTACACTTGTCCACATTGAACCTCATCTGCCATGTCGATGCTCATTCCTCAAGCCTGATCATGTCACATTGCAGATCTTCACAATCTCCCTGCGTCTTCACTACTGTATGAGAGTCGGGAGCAACACGCAGCATTCAGTGTGGCTCCCAGCGATACAAACCGCTAGTTCAGTTTAGTAGAAGGTAGCCTAACCTTCATTAGCCCACCATTTCTCTCACCAGCCGCGAGCCACCATAGGAAGTGGGGGAATAACCCGCGCAAACGACCGTCCAACAATCACCTACCAGCTCTCTCTCCAAAGGGGAAGGGAGAAAGCGAGAGCAACACCCACTCACACACTTCAGATACAATCCGTGCCATGTATAACCCCACCCCGAAGCAACAGCAGCCAATCCATGGGCACCGAATCGGGAAGGCCAATTTTTTTAAAAAAGGGAATCGATTTGAATCGATTCACCCAAAGTGAATCATGAATCGTGATTCGGGTAACAGTACTGTACACTATGGGGCTCATAATAATAAAAAACATCTAAAAAGTGACTTAAATCGGTACTTAGAAACATAGAAACATAGAAAATGACGGCAGAAAAGGGCCATGGCCCATCTAGTCTGCCCACACTTGTGACACCCCCCCCTAACTTCCTCCATGAAGAGATCCCACTTGCCAATCCCATCTTTTCTTAAAATCTGGTACGCTGCTGGCCTCGATTACCTGTAGTAGAAGATTATTCCAGCGGTCAACCATCCTTTCGGTGAAGAAATATTTTCTGGTGTCGCCATGAAATTTCCCACCCCTGATTTTCAGTGGATGCCCTCTTGTTGCCGTGGGTCCTTTAGAAAGAAGATATCTTCTTCCACCTCGATATGGCCCGTGATATATTTGAACGTCTCGATCATGTCTCCACTTTCTCTGCGTTCCTCAAGTGAGTAAAACTGCAACTTACCCATCCGTTCCTCATACGGGAGATCCTTGAGTCCTGAGACCATCCTGGTGGCCATTCGCTGAACCGACTCACTTCTCTGCACATCCTTTTGGTAATGTGGTCTCCAGAATTGTACACGATATTCCAGATGGGGTCTCACCATGGATCTGTACAAAGGCATTATGACCTCGGGCTTACAGCTGACGAAACTTCTACAGATACAACCCATGATTTGTCTAGCCTTGGATGAAGCTTTTTCCACTTGATTGGCAGTCTTCATGTCTTCGCTAATGATCACTCCCAAGTCTCGTTCTGCTACAGTCCTTGCTAGGATCTCACCATTTAGGGTGTAAGTCCTGCATGGATTTTTGCTGCCTAGGTGCATGACCTTGCATATTTTGGCATTGAAACTTAGTTGCCAAGTCTTTGACCAATGCTCCAGCAGGAGTAGGTCTTGCATCATACTGTCGGGCATTGAGATTTTGTCGGGCACTGTGCTTTTTCCTACTATGTTGCATAGTTTGGCGTCATCGGCGAATAATGTAATTTTACCTCGAAGCCCCTAAGCCAAGTCTCTTACGAAGATGTTAAATAGGATCGGGCCTAAGACTGAGCCCTGCGGCACTCTGCTGATCACTTCCGTCGTATTGGAGAGGGTACCGTTTACCACTACCCTCTGAAGTCTACCTCTAAGTCAGTCCTTAACCCATGCAGTTAATGTTTCACCTAATCCCATCGAACTCATCTTTCTCAATAACCTGCAGTGTGGGACGCTATCATCCAAAAATCTTATCATCCAAGTACTGATAACCAAAGCTGGTTTTAGACATATCTAAACACATAGAGCGAAAAGAGGTGTTTTTAGAGGAGGGGAAAGGGCGAGAGGTGGGTTGGAGGGGAGTCGACCTAGACATAGTCGTACAGCAAGTATAACCAAAAGTTTAGACAGGTTGCCTAGTCGGCACTTATACGTTTTGACTTAGACCAAGTCAAAACAGGTATAAGTGCCAAAAAAGGGGACGCTGAGCTGTTCGCAACCTGCCTACCCCTTTCGCAATGATTGAGGCAGAAGAGATGGCTCATCTCCCCTGCCACAATAATGATACCCGGTAGTGCCACCATCCGCGGCACTTCGGATCGCTATCATAGCAGGAGAGATAGCCAATCTCTCCTGCTGTGATCCCCTCCCCCCACCATAGTGATCCAGGCAGGAAGGAGCCCAGGCCTTCCTGTCCCGGTGACCCACCCACCCCGATCTGATATAGGCAGAAGGGAGCCCAAACCCCTCCTGCCCCAACGAAACCCGCACCCCGATCTGATATGGGTAGGAGAGAGCCCACCCCTCCTGCCCCCGATGAACCCCCCAATGACCGCTCCCCCAAACCCCCAATTGGCCCCCCTGAACCCTTTCCAACTGCCAACCCTGCAAAACCCCCTGCCAACTCTGCGACACCTGACCCCCACCCCAACACCCCCCCTTTACCTCAAAGAAATTGGATGGATGGACGGGTCCCAAGCCCATCCATCCAGCATGCCCGCCATCTGCAGAATGGCAGGCTTTAGGGCCTGATTGGCCCAAGCGTCTAATGCCCCACCCATAGGAGGGGCCTTAGGTGCCTGGGCCAACCGTAATTGGCACAGTTGCCTTAGGCCCCTCCTTAGGAACATGTATTTGATTGAAAGATATAAGTGCTGAAAAAAGAAAAAAGGAAAAAAAAATACCTAGTACAAGATACATAACCGATCTCTTGTTCTGTATTAGTATTGTTTTATTCTTATGTTATGACACAAAAAATTTTCAATAAAACATACTGAACTTAAAAAAGAAAGATATAAGTGCTGTTTTTCAAATATTCTGTATGTATTCCTATATGCACTGTTTTAAGTTTGAAAATGAATAAAGATTTATAAAAAAACAACAACCCAAAACCAACCCAACATCATCAATTTACAAATTTATCAAACAAATCAGTTTTAGCAGCTTCCTAAAGGACATATAAGAATGAGCCTGAGAAATGATGGTACATAACCATAAGTTCATTTTACCTGCCTGAAAACCGAGTAATTTATCAAAAAATCTTTTATATTGGCATGATTTTGTTTTTCTTTCTTTCTTACATTTCAATACATCCAAATACACAGATGTAAAATATGGCAAGATTTAATAGTCGAATGAACAAATAGATAATGCCCTCGAGTGATCTTATTAGGTTTATATCATTAAAAGCATGAGGACAGGTAAATAGGCGCCATACCAAACAAGACCTTAAAACAAATACAACCAAATTTAAACAATACTCTAGCCTCAAGGCAGCCAATGCAACTGTTGATAAGATGGAGTAACATGGTCATACTTTTTCAGAGCGAAAATCAGACGGTGTTCTGGATAAGTGTGAAATCTCTTATACCGGAAGGCTTAAACGAAAAGCTGGACTGTATGTCTCTTATCTGATTGTGCTAAGCTGAATGAGAGAAGTTGAATGAAGGATTTAATTGGAGTGCATTTCCATTGGATATTGAAGTGTTGTGAGTGGGTCTTTTAAACAAATGGGTGGAACTGACATCAGATGCTGACTTTCTACAGGAAGCATGGTAGTAGCCATTGTATGGGTTTCCACCGCTATTAACTGAAACTGCTCTCCGTTTGATGAAAGATAATCTTTTCTCAAGTAAGTTATGTTTTAATATTAATTCTATTAGCTTGAAAATATGGGACGTATTATTACTATGAAAATATTATGTGGCTAGCATTTAGTAATATTGTCATATATGATTATAGGAAAGAATAATGGAGTAACCTTGACCCTGAGGAAAATCTTTTTGAAACATAGGCATGTCGGGAGAGGTGATCCAAAACACGGCATGATTCAGATAAATGGAAATATATAAATTATTTATAAATTTTTATAAAAATTTGAGCAATATGGATAAAATATTTAAAAACAAGATCCAATGACGAGTATGGCTGAAGCATCTAGCAACTGAACATTGCTGAAAGCCTGTGAAGGCAGTTGAGGATCAAGAAATTCACTCTTAATCTGAAGCTTTTTTTGGGGGGGGTGGGGGAGAGTTGCTAATTGTTACTATATGTAAGTTTTTAATAACATCTTCAGTTTTGTTTTGGGGGATTTTTTGTGCTGAAGGTTTACTGTGTAGAATGAAAGTGCCCATTCAAGTTAGAATATGATGGGAGAAAACCAAATTTGGAATGCTAATTACATGAGATCCCTAAGGTGCAAGAGACAGAGTAATATGCAGCACAATTTGGATTATAGTTTTGAGGGATTTATCTCATTTAGAAATCACAGAGGGGATGACATAAACAGTATAGTCCCCACCAGTCTGAAACGTGGTGGATCATTAATTAATATTGTGCCTTTCCATATGGTATGAATTAGGATGCTCCAGGACTGCATTTGCAACAGCTTTAATATATTTAGAATGATATTTAATCACTGCTTGCAGAGATAAGTTCATGCTTTGAATTGCTTCCCATAACATATTTAATGTTACTGTAGCTGGCCTATCCAATTTGACCTCAGCAAAACAAAATTAAGCAGTTTTCTGTGCCTTAAGCAAATCACTCAGGGTTTTTCCAGACAAAATCCTAGAGACAGTGTGTTCTTCTTGGTCATTCTTACTGCTCAGACATTCAGCAGGAGTAGGAAGCCCTCCTAACAGCCTCAGAGAATCAGCCACCTGTTGGAATTCTCCAACACTAGTCTGCCCAACTCCTGATCTACTTCCCGGATGAGGTAGAGCTGCCCGTTCAATAGGGCTCAGAGAAACCCTGTCTCCACTGCTGCCCAATACTCTTGCAATAGGCTCCGATGAGGGAGACGCTTGCTCTCTTATATCAGCTGATAGCTCTCGAGGGTCATTTGCCGAAGGGGACAACAAGTACGAGGGGGCATTCGGAGAAACTGAAGGGAGATAGGTTCAAAACAAATGCAAGGAAGTTTTTTTTCACCCAAAGGGTCGTGGACACTTGGAATGCGCTACCGGAGGAAGTGATCAGGCAGAGTACGGTACAGGGATTCAAACAGGGATTGGACGGATTCCTGAGGGATAAAGGGATCGTGGGATACTGAGGGAGGAGCTGGGATGTAACACAAGTATAGAAAGCTAACCAGGTAATAAGTATAGAAACCCAACCAGGTCGTGCATGTGCAAGACCGGAGGGTTAGGACTTCGATGGGAAGATAGGACTTCAATGAGAAACCAAAGTGGCAAGGGAGCCCCTTCTGGTGATTCAGACAGGTCGTGACCTGTTTGGGCCGCCGCGGGAGCGGACTGCCGGGCAGGATGGACCTATGGTCTGACCCGGCGGAGGCACTGCTTATGTTCTTATGTTCTTATGTTCACAGGAGTAAAAGAGGAAGCCAGGGGAGGTTCCATTACTTTCCCTCATTTCTTTCCCTTCATTGACGGGCAGATAAACTGCCCAGGAGCATCCTCCACAGAAATGTATGGAGTGCCATCTTGGAACTTCCAAACAACATAAGACATAAGAATTGCCACTGCTGGGTCAGACCAGTGGTCCATCATGCCCAGCAGTCCACTCACACGGCGGCCCTTTGGTCAAAGATCAGCGCCCTAACTGAGACTAGCCCTACCAGCATATGTCCTTGTTCAGCAGGAACTTGTCTAACTTTGTCTTGAATCCCTGGAGAGTGTTTTCCCCTATGACAGACTCCGGAAGTGCGTTCCAGTTTTCTACCACTCTCTGAGTGAAGAAGAACTTCTTTACATATGTACGGAATCTATCCTCTTTTAACTTTAGAGAGTGCCCTCTCGTTTTCCCTACCTTGGAGAGGGTGAACAACCTGTCCTTATCTACTATATCTATCCCCATCAGTACCTTGAATGTTTTGATCATGTCCCCTCTCAATCTTCTCTGTTCGAGGGAGAGGAGGCCCAGTTTCTCTATTCTTTCACTGTACGGTAGCTCCTCCAACCCCTTAACCATCTTTGTTTTATTCAATACTCAGCTCTTTCTCATCAGTAATATTTTGCTTAGCTAGCTCATTGGCCAGACCAAAATTTTTCAATAAAGAAGTGAAATAGTCAGCATGTTAGGAGTTCCATTATAAGTCCATTGGTTAGTGCAGCAGCCTGAGAACCTGGGGAACTGTGCATGATTTTCACTGCAGCTCCTTATGACTCTGGGTAAGTTACTTAAACTTCCATTGCCCCAGGTAAAAAAAAATACATACCTGTATATAATATGAAAATAATTTTGAATGTAACCACAATTCCCTTTCTCAATATCAGCACTGTCCTATTAATAGTTCAAAGCTGGTTATGGTAACGGTTTAATCTAAAATGAACTGGATCTCTTTATCTGGTTAGCTAGGGGATACCTGCAAATATATAAGGTGGTTTAAGTGCTGTGATTGAACGTGATAGGCACATTTTGGGACGTGACCCTGTTTGTGGTCTCTTTACCACAAAGGTTCTGAGCAATTTCTACACTATAGAAAGTTAAGAGGTCCTTTTACTAAGCCACGGTCGGAATTTTATGAGCGTCAGAGCAGCGTCGGAACATTTAGTGCTCCAGGCCGCGGTAGAAACCTCTACCACAGCTTAATAAAATCCAGCATTAGGTAGAGATCCAGAACGTTTGCCAATAAAAAAAGCATTTTTCGTGTCCTTTCCTGCTCACTTTGCAGCTCTTGTGGGAAAAGCACATATGGGCAGTATTTGAATAAAATTAACCCAGATTGTTGTTTTCAGTGCCACAGAATTTATAGAAGGTATTCTGCGAGAGATTTTATTTTGAAGTGAACAGATGGTCATCTCTGAAAGGCTGATTTAATGCTTCATCGAATGGAGCATTCCTTAGTTACATTGCCCCTTCATCATGCACGTTATTTCAGTCTCGTTTATCTGCCGTGCCTCTGCTTGTCAAAAACTAAACTGTAATTTTAATTATTTTCAGTGCTCACCTCTCCCACTATAAAGGACTGCCTGGAGTTCCTAACGATTCTCCTGGGCATTAAGATTAAGTCCCTTTTTATTTTTAACACTCCTTTCTCAATGATGTTGGCTAGTTGTTCTCCTTGTCAGCATATAGAGGGTAATTTTGTTAACTCGCATAAACTTGCAGGCTGATGTATACATATAATTTCTCATTAAACCACTTTATTCCTCATAATGGAAAACATTGGATGCTTATTTAACTCATTATTGAACTATCTTCCTTTGTGCTTTAGTAATTTTTTATAGCTTAACTGATAGTTCATGATCAGCTTATAATAGTTTTTTTTGCCTATAGTCACTTTTTATTGTTGCTTCTGTTATTGTTCCTTACAAGCACTTTTTACTGATTTAAAATATTTAATAAAAATATATTGGGGAAAAAAGGAAGTGCAGTATGTTTTCGCACCTCTCATGACTTAACCCTTTAATTGGCAGATGGTGAAAAGACTGCTTTATGCAACTTAATGTTGAACGAGAGCAACAGTGCTGAGCAACAGGCATTTGGAGATGCAGATATCCCATAAGAGTCATAGAAAACACGTTGCTTCTGAGCAACAATGCCAAATATAGGATTAACAGCAAATATCAATGTATAGTAGGTGCATGGAGAGGCATAATCAAAACATATATCTAAGTCTGATTGGGACAAATAACACGAGACACCCAAAGTGGGCAGTAGGAAAATGCACATTCTTGAAAAATACATCTAAGATATATATATTTTTAAAATCGTCTATCTGGACGTCCAAGTTATTGATCATCCAGTATGTCTATCTTTATACCACATTTTTGATCAAAAATTCATCCACGTTCCAAATTGTAACCTCTTCGCTGACTTTGACTGTAACCTCTTCGCTGATTGTCCAACGCTTCTTGCTGTAAACCGCCTCGAACTTCTATGGCTTTGGTGATATATAAGAATAAAATTATTATTATTATTATTATTAAATGCCCAGAACATGACCATTTGGACATGGAAGGGGCCAGCATTGTGATGGACTGACCACCCAGAGCGGTGGGGCACCTTACAGGGCAAACTTCACAAAAAGGGTGTTGCATAAATATCTCACCAGAACTCCCTTATAGGTTATGCTGAGTCCCCAGAACACCCCCAAAATCCACTATACCCACCTGTCTACCAACCCAATATCCCTTATGGCTGCAGATGGTACCTATTTGGCAGTACAATAGGTTTGGGGGGGGGGGGGGGGTGCAGACGTTCCACCATAAATATAGTGGTTAGCAAGGCTTAAGGGCCTGGGTCCTCCTCTCTATGATTCACTAGCCAACCCCAGGCTATTTAAGAGACCTGTGTGTAGCTCTACTAGGCTTTCCTATTCTAGGTGCTGATGTTCTAGAGACAGGTATATACGTTTTTATTCCGATCTTTGCCGGGGTGTGAGAGGGTCAGTGAATACTGGGGGGAGTGTGTGGTGGTCTTAACTTTGTCTCTGCAGTGGTTATCTGGTCACTTTGGATACCTTTGGGGCATTTGGGCCATTATACCTCTTTTGTACATCGTCTAAGTCACAACATATAAGTTCCATCCAGGATGTCTTGTAAAAACTTTGATTATCCCTGCAGGATGACTAAGGGCTCCTTTTACAAAGCCGCGCTAGGGCCTTGACACGCAGAATAGCGCGTGCTAAATTGCCGCGTGCGCTTGCTGCTAGCGCCTCCTTTTGAGCAGGCGGTAGATTTCCAGCTCTAGCGCACGCTAATCAACCGCTAGTGCAGCTTTGTAAAAGGGGCCCTAAGTCTAGGTCAGCCCACATCCCACCTTAACCACTCCTCCAGATAAGCCCCTTATAGCTCTAGGCTCACAGCAACCTTCAGAGGCCTAAAAAGACCCTGGATATGTCCAAAAAATAGATTTAAATTATCGGCAATTGGACAACCTGTCTTTTAGGTTATCCAAGTGCCGACTTGGGTGGGTTTTAAGACATGTTTAAGTTTCAGTTATGAGCCCTATACAATGACTACTGTGGCTGTGTCCAGTATATCCTCTGCAGTTACAGCACTTAAAAGTTCCCCTTTACACATTAATTCTGTTCATAATTAATGCAGGTGCATTTATTGCCTTCTCTAGAGGAGGCCTAAACATAGAAACATAATGGCAGATAAAGGCCAAATGGCCCATCTAGTCTGCCCATCCGTAGTAACCATTACCGTATTTTCACGCATATAACGCGCGCGTTATACGCGTTTTTACCTACCGCGCATACCCCTCGCGCGTTATATGCGTGAGCGCGGTATACAAAAGTTTTAAAACATAGTTCCCACCCCGCCCGATTCACCCCCCCAGCAGGACCACTCGCACCCCCACCCCGAACGACCACTCGCACGCGCTCCCACCCGCACCCGCATCCACGATCGGAGCAAGAGGGAGCCCAAGCCCTCTTGCCCGGCCGACTCCCCGACGTCCGATACATCCCCCCCCCGGCAGGACCACTCGCACCCCCACCCCGAACGACCGCTCGCACGCGCTCCCACCCGCACCCGCATCCACGATCGGAGCAAGAGGGAGCCCAAGCCCTCTTGCCCGGCCGACTCCCCGACCTCCGATACACCCCCCCCCCCGGCAGGACCACTCGCACCCCCACCCCGAAGGACCGCCGACTTCCCGACAATATCGGGCCAGAAGGGAGCCCAAACCCTCCTGGCCACGGCGACCCCCTAACCCCACCCCGCACTACATTACGGGCAGGAGGGATCCCAGGCCCTCCTGCCCTCGACGCAAACCCCCCTCCCCCCCAACGACCGTCCCCCCCCAAGAACCTCCGACCGCCCCCCAGCCGACCCGCGATCCCCCTGGCGACCCCCACGACCCCCCCACCCCCCTTCCCCGTACCTTTGGTAGTTGGCCGGACAGACGGGAGCCAAACCCGCCTGTCCGGCAGGCAGCCAACGAAGGAATGAGGCCGGATTGGCCCATCCATCCTAAAGCTCCGCCTACTGGTGGGGCCTAAGGCGCGTGGGCCAATCAGAATAGGCCCTGGAGCCTTAGGTCCCACCTGGGGGCGCGGCCTGAGGCACATGGGCCCAACCCGACCATGTGCCTCAGGCCGCGCCCCCAGGTGGGACCTAAGGCTCCAGGGCCTATTCTGATTGGCCCACGCGCCTTAGGCCCCACCAGTAGGCGGAGCTTTAGGATGGATGGGCCAATCCGGCCTCATTCCTTCGTTGGCTGCCTGCCGGACAGGCGGGTTTGGCTCCCGTCTGTCCGGCCAACTACCAAAGGTACGGGGAAGGGGGGTGGGGGGGTCGCCAGGGGGGTCGCGGGTCGGCTGGGGGGGCGGTCGGAGGTTCTTGGGGGGGGGGCGGTCGTTGGGGGGGGGGGGGGTTTGCGTCGAGGGCAGGAGGGCCTGGGATCCCTCCTGCCCGTAATGTAGTGCGGGGTGGGGTTAGGGGGTCGCCGTGGCCAGGAGGGTTTGGGCTCCCTTCTGGCCCAACTACCAAAGGTACGGGGAAGGGGGGTGGGGGGGTCGTGGGGGTCGCCAGGGTGGTCGCGGGTCGGCTGGGGGGGCGGTCGTTGGGGGGAGGGGGTTTTGCGTCGAGGGCAGGAGGGCCTGGGATCCCTCCTGCCCGTAATGTAGTGCGGGGTGGGGTTAGGGGGTCGCCGTGGCCAGGAGGGTTTGGGCTCCCTCCTGGCCCGATATTGTTGGGGAATCGGCGGTCCTTCGGGGGGAGGGATGTATCGGACGTCGGGGGGGGGCATCAGGCTTTCAGGATGGGGACAGACCTTCAAGGGGGGACAGCGCACGGAAAGTCAGGGCGGGCGAAAGGAGCGTCGGGCAGCATGCGCGGTATACCCGTGAGCGCGGTATACCAAAGTTTTTGTGCATATCAGCGTGATTTCTGCGCGCTATACCCGTGTGCGCGTTTTATACGGGTGCGCGTTATTTGCGTGAAAATACGGTATCTCTTTCTCACTCCGAGAGATCCCACGAGCCTATCCCAGGCCCTTCTGAATTCAGACACAGTCTCTTCAAGGAGACTGTTCCATGCATCTACCACCCTTTCTGTAAAAAAATATTTCCTTAGATTACTCCGGAGCCTATCACCTCTTGACTTCATCCTATGCCCTCTCATTGCAGTTTCCTTCCAAATGAAAGAGACTCGATTCTTGCGCAGTTAAACATCTCTGTCAAAGCAGAAGGAAGGAAGGCAAACCGAAGCTGAGAAGGGGAGAGAAGAGGCAGGAGACTAAGGGGATCGGTGAGAGTTAGCTCCGCCCACCCCTGACATCAGCCACCGAAACTCCCCCTTAAAAGGGGAGGGGCCAACCTCCGGAGCACATTGCAAGACAAGGAGGCAAGCAGGAGAAAGCAGAGGAGAGAGACAGAGGATTTAGGACAAAAGCAGAAGGAAGGAAGGCAAACCGAAGCTGAGAAGGGGAGAGAAGAGGCAGGAGACTAAGGGGATCGGCGAGAGTTAGCTCTGCCCACCCCTGACATCAGCCACCGAAACTCCCCCTTAAAAGGGGAGGGGCCAACGGCACGCAGCCGTTCGGTGTGCAGCGAAGGCGAGAGGCAAAGGCGCTCGCCTTAGCGAGAGCGCCTTTGCGAAGAGCCTTGAGGAGAGCCGAACTACACTCAACTAGGATATCTTAGAGCAGTAACCTATCCCTTTACCCTATACCCTCCCCCTAATCTCACAAACCCTCGTACTTAACTCGCTACTCTCACACTAACTCACAGACAGCCACCCCTTCATACACCCTCAGCTCTTAACTTCTTAATCTCTCAGACAATCAATACCTTCACAATCTCGCATTAATCTCTCAGACACCCTAATCTCTCAGACATCAATATCTTTCGCAATCTCACACTAACTCTCAGTCGGCTTTTTCTAACTTTCTCTCTTTTTTTTTTTTTTTTTTAATTTTACTGACAGGCAGACCTAAATCTCAACTTGGAAATGGCAGGGAGGACTAGAAGCGCCAAGGCTACAATCAATTCCAGCATTCCAGCCACCATGGGAATCCAAGAGGAGATCACGGACGGCGTGCGGAGGAAGGAGGATCCAGGACGATGGACAGAGGTCTCTGTGCAGACTGAGTCCATCCCTCGGCATTACACTTTAGTCTCCACGCAGACAGAGGAGGCCGCTTTGCTGGATGGGGCCCTCATGCAGGAACTGTGGAGCCTCAGGGAGGAGGTGGAACGCCTGAGGAACATCCGTGAGGATGAAGCCTACATCGACGGAGTCGTTCAGGAGTTGTCTCAAGTCACAGAACATGCCCACGACAAGTCCATTCTCGAGACGCCCAAATCATCAGCTTTGAAACCAACAATTGGGATACAGGCAATGGCCAGCGACAATGACACCTGGCAGCTGGTGACCTCTTCCACAGGCAAAGGCAAACAAAGGAGATCCCCCCCCTCTTTTTCAATCTCTTCATCCTCCTCTTTTTCTTCCCAACAGGCCAACCCTACATCAACCCCTCACCTCGTCCTGAGGAACAGATTCCAGATTCTCCAAGAAGAAGCTGCCGACGACGAACAAGAACAGACCCGACACGAAGAACAGGAGCAGACCCAACAAGCAGCTCCATCTGATGACCGACTCCCCCCCACAACGAAAGAAGCGCAGAGTAATAGTCATTGGGGACTCCATGCTGAGGGGCACCGAGGGACCAATCTGCAGGCCTGATACACTCTCGAGAGAGGTTTGCTGTCTACCTGGAGCCAGGATACGGGACGTCACCACCAACCTGGGTAAACTACTCACACCTAATGACCATTTTCCTATGTTTCTTATCCACATAGGTACGAACGACACTGCAAGAAACACCCAGGAGACCATCACCAGAGACTTCGGAGCCTTGGGTGTGAGGCTGAAGCAGACGGGTGCGCAGGTGGTCTTCTCTTCAATCCTCCCAGTTAGAGGCAAGGGAAGAGCCAGAGATGAATGTATCCTAAGAACCAACGAATGGCTACAAGGATGGTGTCGGGATATGAACTTTGGATTCCTGAATCATGGAGAGGTGTTACAAGGACTTCTGGGACCAGACGGACTCCACTTGACCAGCAGAGGTAAGAACATCTTCGGACACCGACTAGCCCGCCTGCTTCGTAGGGCTTTAAACTAGGTAAGTTGGGGGAGGGTACCTACTCATGTACTGGTGCGGAAAGGAACTATCCTGATGGGATGAGTCGACACTCTGCTTCCGAGGTAAGGGCCCACATAGCAAACAGTTCTCTAGGTGCCACACTGACTCAGGTGGAAAATGCCTTACAGCGACCTAGCAAACACAAAGTGTGGAGGGCCATGTTTGTTAATGCTCACAGTTTAGGCAATAAAATTCTAGAGCTGGAAACTGAAATAAGGGATGCCAACCTAGACGTGGTAGCAATAACCGAAACATGGTTTACGGACTCACATGGGTGGGATATGGCTATACCGGGGTACAATCTTCTTCGTCATGACAGAGAGGGCAGGTTAGGTGGTGGGGTAGCACTATACATTAAAGAAGACATCAAAACCACCAGGATCACTGATGTCAAATACACTGGGGAGTCCCTTTGGGTTAACCTGGCAAGAGGTGGCAATAAATTCCTGTATCTTGGTGTGGTATACAGACCCCCAAGACAACTGGAAGACATGGACATGGAATTAATTGAAGACATAGAGAATATCACTCTACGGGGTGACACTGTACTGCTAGGGGACTTCAACATGCCTGATGCAGACTGGAACACATTTTCAGCAACCACCAGTGGCAGCAAGAGGCTTTTGACCTCCATAAATGGTGCACAACTAAAACAGATGGTAACGGAGCCCACTAGGGCCCAGGCGATCCTTGACCTGGTACTCACCAACGGGGAAAGCGTCTCAGAGGTCTCGGTAGGGGATACGCTAGCCTCCAGCGACCATAACATGGTATGGTTCAACCTTAGGAAAGGATTCCCTAAATCAATCACAAAAACAAAGGTACTTAATTTCCGGGGCACCGACTTCACACGCATGGGAGATTTCGTCCATCAGACGCTGCAGGACCAAGCAGAGACTGGCAATGTGGAAGCTATGTGGTCGTACCTGAAATCATCAATACACGAAGCTACTAATCGCTACATAAAATCGGTAGACAAACGGCAAAGAAACAATAAACCCCAATGGTTCACTGAGGAGATCTCACACCTCATTAAGGAGAAGAAAACAGCATTTCTTTCTTACAAACGTACGCAGAGAAGGGAAACTAAAGTAGAATATAAAACCAGGTCTGCAGCGGTCAAAACAGCAGTTAGGGAGGCCAAACTTCGAGTGGAAGAAACTTTGGCAAAAAACATTAAAAGAGGGGACAAGTCTTTCTTCAGGTATATTAGTGATAGGAAAAGGAACACAGACAGCATAGTACGCCTTAGAAGACCGGACGGAAACTACGCGGTGGCGGATTCCGAAAAAGCTGAAATACTAAATGAATATTTCTACTCAGTCTTCACCTGTGAGGCACCGGGACACAGACCACAGTTGAAGGCAGTAGACCCGTTTCAGAATTTTGAGTTCACACCTGAAGACGTCTACAGCGAGCTGACAAGGCTCAAGGAGAACAAGGCCATGGGACCGGACAATTTACACCCAAGAGTGCTTACAGAACTGAGAGATGTTCTGGCGGAACCGTTGGCCGTGATCTTCAATCTCTCACTAAGCACGGGGAAAGTTCCATTAGACTGGAAAACAGCCAACGTCGTTCCTCTGCATAAAAAGAGATGCAAGGCTGAGGCTGCGAACTATAGACCGGTGAGTCTCACTTCAATAGTGTGTAAACTCATGGAAACACTAATTAAGCATAAATTAGATACGATCTTGAATGAGGGGAATCTCCGGGACCCCAGTCAACATGGATTTACCGAGGGTAGGTCCTGCCAGTCCAATCTTATCAGCTTCTTTGACTGGGTAACAAGAAGGCTGGACTCGGGAGAGTCCTTGGACGTCGTATACCTTGACTTCAGCAAAGCTTTTGACAGCGTCCCACACCGCAGACTGCTGAACAAGATGGAATCGATGGGGTTAGGAGTAACACTAACTACATGGGTTAAAGATTGGCTAAGTGGCAGACTTCAGAGGGTGATGGTTAACGGTACCCTCTCTAAAACGTCGGAAGTGACCAGCGGAGTGCCGCAGGGCTCGGTCCTGGGTCCACTTCTCTTCAACATATTCATTAGGGATTTGACTCAAGGGCTTCAAGGTAAGGTAACCTTATTCGCTGATGACGCCAAACTATGCAATATCGTAAACTGCTACAATCTACAGGATACTATAGAGCAGGACCTCCGTACTTTAGAAAGTTGGTCCTCTATCTGGCAGCTGGGCTTCAACGCCAAGAAATGTAAGGTCATGCATCTCGGAAATGGAAATCCATGCAGAAATTATACCTTGAATGGAGAAACTTTGACCAAGACTATGGTAGAACGAGACTTGGGAGTGTTCATCAGTGCAGACATGAAGACTGCCAATCAAGTGGAGAAGGCTTCATCTAAGGCACGGCAGATGATGGGTTGTATCAAGAGAAGTTTCGTCAACAGGAAGCCTGAGGTCATGATGCCATTGTACAGAGCCATGGTGAGACCTCATCTAGAATACTGTGTGCAATTCTGGAGGCCACATTACCGTAAAGATGTGCTCAGAATTGAGTCGGTCCAGCGGATGACCACCAGGATGGTCTCGGGGCTAAAAGGTCTCTCGTACGAAGAAAGACTGAACAAATTGCAGCTCTATACTCTCGAGGAGCGTAGGGAGAGGGGAGACATGATTGAGATATTTAAGTATATCACGGGACGGGTCAAGGTGGAAGATGATATCTTTCTTCTCAAAGGACCCTCGAACACAAGAGGACATCCGCTTAAACTCAGGGGAGGGAAGTTTCGTGGAGACGTCAGGAAGTACTTCTTCACGGAACGAGTGATAGAGCATTGGAACAAACTTCCAGTACAGGTGATCGAGGCCCGCAGTATCCCAGACTTCAAAAATAAATGGGATACCTATGTGGGATCACTGCGAGGGTCATACCAATGAATAGGGTCGCTAGGATATTGACTTAATAGAGCAGGTCAGTAGAGTTAAGAAGGCCAGTAGACTTATAAGGGTGGGTCAATGGTGTGGGCAGACTTGATGGGCTGTAGCCCTTATCTGCCGTCATCTTTCTATGTTTCTATGTTTCTATGTTTCTATCTCCCCTCTCCAACCCCATGCTAATTGCTAAGTGACAGTGCAAGGTAACTACTGTGTGCTAACCCGTAAATTCTATAAATTGTACCTAAAGTTAGGTGTGCAATTGGATATGCAATTATAAAATAGGCTTGGTTATACACGTAACTTAGGGCTTCTTCAATTAAACCGAGGTAGCGAGTGCCACGCAGCAAATACACCTAAACCCACTCAATCCCTATGGTCTTCAGTGCATTTACCATGCTGGCTCGCACTATTTGTCTTGATAAAAGTGGTTCTTAATTCAATAAATACCAATAATTTAAATGCTCCTGAATACCCCTTTTGGATATGTTAATTAAACAAGACCATCAGCATTTCTTCTTATGCTCTTCTCAAAATTGTTTATTAAAGCTCCCTTCACTTCAAATTCAATTAGGAAGCAAGGTTTTTGCTATTTGAGACCGTCACTGTGGAACATACTTCCTGCTACCATAAGTAACAATACCAGTTACTAGGTTCTCGTAAAATACTGAAGAGTTGCATGTTCTTTTTTAAAAAAATAATTTTTATTGATAAAGCAGCAAATACCAAAACAAGAAAATATTAGTCATGTTACAAGAGGATCCAACAACAATGCATACAGTCCAGGAGGATTAACAAGGAATACAACAATAAAATATCAGCTGAGGTGGCCATCTCCGCTGTCCAGCTGTGACTCTGCTTTGCTGGGTCTCAGGAGTTTGATACTGTTTGCCTACTCTCAAGCCGGTATGGTTGATGTATGCATGGGTTATGTCAGGGGTCTGTTTGGTGTGGTTAGTGTAGTAAGCTTTGATGGATGTTATCTGATGGGATGGCTAGGGGGTGAATGAGAAATAGGGTTCACCATTCAAACAAAAAAGGTTATTGCAGCCCTGGTTAGTTCTCCAGGAGGGTGATTTCTTAGTGCTCCTGTCCTGGCTCATATCGTTGGAGGTTATATCTAGTTTGCTAAAAGATTGCTGATGTACTCTTTCCCCTGTGGGCCTGGCATTTACAGATATTTAGAGTTGCATGTTCAATTTGAGCTTTTGTTTGGCTGATTGTTAACTAATGATAATCACTGTATTGTCTATATTGAGCTGTCTAATTGGTTTTCTTTTTTTTTTTTTTTCTAAATTATACTCTGCTTTAATACATTGTGATAAGCAGTATATCAAATAAAAAATTTACTCCTAAATAAACTTGACAGACTGAAGTTAGGTGGTGAACTGGATTAGAAACTGGTTGACGGACAGATACCAAAGGGTAGTGGATAATGGAACCCACTTAAAGGAAGAAAAGGAGATTAGTAGAGTGCCTCAAGGATCAGTGCAGGGGCCAATTCTATTCAATATGTTTGTGAGTGACATTGCTGAAAGGTTAGAAGGTAAGGTTTGACTTTTTGCAGTGGATACCAAGATTTGTAATAGGGTGGATACCCTGTAGGGGGTGGAAAACATGAAAAAGGATTTGCAAAAGTTAGAATGGTCTGTTTGGCAACTAAAATTCAATGCAAAGAAATGCAGAATGATACACTTGAGGAGCAGAAATCTGAGAGAGTCATATGCTAGGAGATGAAAAGCTGATATGTACGGACAGGGATAGGAACCTTGAGGTGATAGTGTGACAAGGTGGTGGCTGTAGCCAGAAAGCTAGGCTGTATAGAGGGAGGTGTAACCAGCAGAAGAAAAGAAGTGTTGATACCCCTGTAAAAGTCATTGGTGAGGCCCCACTTGGAATATTGTGCTCAGTTTTGGAGGCCGTAGCAAGCTAATGATATAAGAAGATTTGAAGTAGTCCAGAAGGTGGCAATGAAAATGGTATGGGGCTTGTGCCAAAAGATGTACGAGAAGAGACTAGAAGACCTGAATATGTACACTTTAGAGGAGAGGAGAAACAGGGGAAATATGATACAGATGTTTAAATACTTGGAAGATATTAATATGAAAACACATCTTTTCCAGAAAAGGGAAAATGGTAAAACTAGAGGGCATGAATTGAGGTTGTAGGGTTGTAGACCTAGGAGTAAAGTTATGAAATTCTTTTTTCATGCAGAGGGTGGTTGATACTTGGAATGCCCTCCCGAAGGAGATGGTAAAAATGAAAACAGTGGTGGAATTCTAAAAAGGATGGGATGAACACAGAGGATCTCTAATTAGAAAATTAATGGTATAAATTGAAGAACTAAATCCAATACTGGGCAGACTTGCTTGGTCTTTGCAAGGCAATTCAGACTTTGCATGGCAATTTAGTTTGGGATGAACTAAGGAGGGCTTCAACGGGAACGCCAGAAATTTGGAACATGAAGATAGTTCTGAGCAGACTTTTACAGCCTGTATCCCACAAATAACAAGATAGTTGGATAGGTTGGAGTGAATTTTGACCACAGCTCTGTAATTGGAACCGAAGGACAACACCAAGTAGATTTCTATGGTCTATGGCCCAGAAACATCAAAGAAAAAAGACAATTTAATTTAATCATGAATTTATTTTTTTTTTTCAGTTCAAAAAGTTTTATTTATTTTCAAATAGGAAAACAGTATAGTAGAATGAACAGGTGCACACAAAAGGCAGATACTGATACATAGAAACATAGAAAGATGACGGCAGAAAAGGACTACAGCCCATCAAGTCTGCCCACTCTACTGACCCACCCCCTTAAGTCTTTACCCTAGTGACCCTATTCCTTATCTTCATCTTCGTAGGGATCCCACGTAGGTATCCCATTTATTCTTAAGTCTGGGACACTGCTGGCCTCGATCACCTGCACTGGAAGCTTGTTCCAATGATCTATCACTCTTTCTGTGAAGAAGTACTTCCTGGCGTTACCATGAAATTTCCCTCTCCTGAGTTTGAGCGGATGCCCTCTTGTTGGCTGAGGGTCCTTTGAGAAAGAAAATATCATCTTCCACCTCGACACGTCTCGTGATGTACTTAAATGTCTCAATCATGTCTCCTCTCTCCCTACGTTCTTCGAGAGTGTAGAGCTGCAATTTGTTCAGTCTTTCTTCGTATGAGAGACCCCTGAGCCCCGAGACCATCCTGGTGGTCATCCGCTGAACCGATTCAATTCTGAGCACATCTTTACGGTAATGTGGCCTCCAGAACGGCACACAGTATTCCAGTTGAGGTCTCACCATGGCTCTGTACAGCGGCATTATGACTTCAGGCTTCCGGCTGATGAAACTTCTCTTGATACAACCCATTATCTGCCTTGCCCTAGATGAAGCCTTCTCCACTTGAGTGGCAGTTTTCATGTCTGCACTGATGATTACTCCTAAATCTCGTTCTGCTGTAGTCCTAGTTAAAGTTTCTCCATTCAAGGTGTAAGCTCTGCATGGATTGTCTCTTCTGAAGTGCATGACCTTACATTTCTTGGCGATGAAGCCTAGCTGCCAGGTCGAGGACCAACTTTCTAATGTAAGCAGGTTTTGCGCCATAGTATCCTGTAGATTGCATTCACTTACTATATTACATAGTTTAGCGTCCATCAACGAATAATGTTATCTTACCTTGAAGCCCTTGAATCAGATCACCTATGAATATATTGAAAAGGAGTGGACCCAGGACTGAGCCCTGCGGCACTCCGCTGGTCACCTCCGATGTTTTAGAGAGGGTACCGTTAACCACCACCCTCTGAAGTCTGCCGCTTAGCCAATCATTGACCCATGCAGTTAGCGTGCCTCCTAAGCCCATCGATTTCATCTTGCTCAGCAGCCTGCGGTGTGGGACGCTGTCAAAGGCTTTGCTGAAGTCCAGGTACACGACGTCCAAGGACTCTCCCAGATCCAACCTTCCTGTTACCCAATCGAAGAAGCTGATGAGATTGGATTGGCAGGATCTACCCTTGGTGAATCCATGTTGACTGGGATCCCGTAGACTCCCCTCATTCAAGACCATGTCTAATCTACGTTTAATTAGTGTTTCCATGAGTTTACACACTATTGATGTGAGACTCACCGGTCTATAGTTCGCAGCCTCTGCCTTGCAACCCTTTTTATGCAGAGGAATGACGTTAGCTGTTTTCCAGTCCAAGGGAACTTTCCCCATACTAAGTGAGAGATTGAAGAGCATGGCCAACGGTTCCGCCAGGACGTCGCTCAACTCTCTGAGCACTCTTGGGTGCAAATTGTCCGGTCCCATGGCTTTGTTCACCTTGAGTTTTGTCAGTTCACTGTATACATCTCCTGGTGTGAACTCAAAATTCTGAAACGGGTCCTCCGCGATTTGCTTTGCCTTCAACTGTGGACCGTGTCCCGGTGCCTCACAGGTGAAGACTGAGCAGAAGTATTCATTCAGTAGTTCGGCTTTATCGGAATCCGCTTCCGCTTAGTTTCCGTCCGGTCTCCTAAGGCGTACTATCCCGTCTGTGTTCCTTTTCCTATCACTAATATACCTGAAGAAGGATTTGTCCCCTTTCTTAATGTTTTTCACCAGAGTTTCTTCCACTCGAAGTTTGGCCTCCCTAACTGCCGTTTTGACCACTGCAGACCTGGTCTTATATTCCACGTTAGCTTCTCTTTTCTTCGTACGCTTGTAGGATAGAAATGCTTTTTTTTTCTTCTTAATGAGGTACGAGATCTCCTTGGTGAACCATTGGGGTTTATTGTTTCTTTGCCGTTTGTTTACTGATTTAATGTAGTGGCTAATCGCTTCGTGTAGAGTTGATTTCAGGGTTGACCACATAGTTTCCACATTACCGGTCTCCGCTTGGTCCCTCAGCATCCAATGGACGAAGTTTCCCATGCGTGAGAAGTTGGTGCCACGGAAATTTAGTACCTTTGCTTTAGTGTTTGACCTAGGGAAGCCTTTACTAAGGTTGAACCATACTATGTTGTGGTCGCTGGAGGCTAGCGTATCTCCTACCGAGACCTCTGAGACGCTTTCCCCGTTGGTGAGTACCAGGTCGAGGATCGCCTGGGCCCTAGTGGGCTCCGTAACCATCTGTTTGAGAAGTGCTCCCTTTATGGAGGTTAATAGCCTCCTGCTGCCACTGTTGCTGTTGCTGAAAACGTGTTCCAGTCTACATCAGGCATGTTGAAGTCCCCTAGCAGTACAGCGTCGCCCCTTAGAGTGATATTTTCTATGTCTTCAATTAATTTTGCGTCCATGTCTTCCAGTTGTCTTGGGGGTCTGTATACCACACCAAGATACAGGAATTTTTCTCTGCCTCTTGCCAGGTTTACCCAGAGGGACTCCCCGGTGTACTTGACATCTGTGATCCTGGTGGTTTTGATGTCCTCTTTAATGTATAGTGCTACCCCTCCACCTAACCTGCCCTCTCTGTCCTGACGAAGTATATTGTAGCCCGGTATAGCCATATCCCATCCATGTGAGTCCGTGAACCAAGTTTTGGATATCGCCACCACATCCAGGTCGGCATTCCTTATTTCAGTCTCCAGTTCCAGAATTTTATTGCCTAAACTGTGTGCATTAACATACATGGCCCTCCATACCTTATGTTTGCTAAATCCCTGTGAGGTGTTTCCTTCCTGTGTCGGTGTGACTCCTAGAGAACTGTTTGCAATGTGGGTTCTTACCTCGGACATGGGAGCATAGTGTCGACTCACCTCATCAGGATAGTTTCTTTCTGCACCAGTATGTGAGTGGGTACCCTCCCCCAACTTACCTAGTTTAAAACCCTACGAAGCAGGCAGGCTAGTCGATGTCCGAAAACATTCTTACCTCTACTGGTCAGATGGAGTCTGTCTGGTCCCTGAAGTCCTTGTAACGCCTCTCCATGTACTCAGTACAAGTAGTAGGTCATAAATGGATGCAATCCAAGATATATACAGTGGAACTTTGGTTTAACAGCATAATTCGTTCCAGAAGCATGCTCGTAAACCAATTTACTCGTATATCAAATCGAGTTTCCCCATAGGAAGTATGGGAAACTCACTTGATTCGTTCCTCCCCCCAAGGCCACCGGTCCTGCTCCACCTTACCCCCTACCCCCGAGGCCACTGGCGCTGCTCCATCCCTCCCCCCTTCCCCCCCGCAATCCGGCATCCCCCACTCACCCACCCAACTAAACACAATCTCTTACCCCTATTTGGCTTGGCACTAGCACCAATGCACAGGACATGCTGGTACCGGTGCCCGAAGATCCTCCCTCTTGCTTGTGCTGGGCCTTGAGTATCTGCGCATGCTCAAAGCCTTCTAGTTCTCGCTCTCTCCGAGATTCTCGCAACTTCCTGTTTAAGCCAGGATGGACCGCAGCGGATGGAAGGCAGGAGGGGGAGCCACGGACAAAACTGACAAATCACTGCCGAAGCCAGCAGACTTTCCAGCATGACAGCGAAGTCGGACCAGCGCAGAAGGGGGGCTCTGAGAAGGGGAAGTTCAGGAGCATTGCTGCGGGCCACTAATAAAAGGCCAAGCAGATCAGATTTGGCCCATGGGCCTTGTGTTTGACACATGTGCTTTAACCACTGCGCCACTCTAGAAATCAAAATGTAGCAGAAGTGAGCCAATTTAGGGCAATGTAGCCATTGTGTCATTACTGATGAGATTGGCTGCTAGGCATTGGTGAAATGAGATATTATGATGTCACAATACCAGCTCTGGTTATCAAAGGCTGAAACTTTTCACACTATTTATTCAATTTTCTATACCATTCTCCCAGGGGAGCTCAGAATAGTTTACATGAATTTATTCAAGTTCTCAAGCATCTTTCCTTGTCTGTCCTGGGCTCACAATCTACCTAATCTACCTGGGCAATGGGGGAGAGTGTGGCACAGTGGTTAAAAAGTTACTGCCTCAGCACCCTGAGATTGTGGGTTCAAACCCACACTGCTCCTTGTGACCCTGGGCAAGTCACTTAATTCCCCTATTGCCCCAGGTACATTAGATAGATTGTGAGCCCACTGGACAGGAAAACATGCTTGAGTACCTGAATAAATTCATGTAAACCATTCTGAGCTAACCTGGGAGAATGGTATAGAAAATTAAATAAATAAATAAATTAAGTGACTTGCCCAGAGTCACAAGGAGCAGTGTGGGTTTGAACCCAAAACCTCAGGGTGCTGAGGCTGTAGCTCTGACCAATGTGCCACACACTCCCCCCCCCCCCCAGCCTTTGAGCTGGCAAAAATGGCCGCACCTAAAGTTAGATGAATAAATGCAGACACACTAGTATTCTATAAAGACAATGCCATATAGAACTCCCATTGTAGAGTTGCTGTTTAACACCCAACTTTAGCTCACCTTTCTTGCATTTGCCCCTATATGCAATGTGTAACCCTTGCTCATTGGCATGCAATTAACATTTGAATTCCGACAATACCAGGCCCACCCAAAAACTTAAACTATCCTTCCCCTCACTAAAAGGTATCCTCCATGCGGGAAAATCTCTCTTCTTCAGAATCACAGGGCTTTGGAATAACCTTACTACCCCATTGCGGAATCAGGTCTCCTTCCCACTATTCCGTAAGCACCCGAAAACTAGGCTTTTCACAAAAACGTAATGCTCTCCTCCCCCCCCTTTTCCCAACCACCAAACTCAATGTGTTATACTTTCCTTTATTAAGCTCTTGTAAACCGTGCCGATCTCTATATTCATGGAAAGGATGCGGTATATAAACCTAAGGTTTATTTTAGTTTAGTATACATTTATTTGTCATGCTAGAATGGCAGCAGCTACCATGTTCTTGTGAAAACAGCACATACTAGTTTATGTGTCAGTTCCTTAACAATTTAATAAAGAGGGGGTATGGGGAAGGGTTAATTGGAAAATGGAGAGAATACTAGATAATGGGAATGTTAGCGCTGAACTAAATGATTTGTTAATGTCAATGTTAAAATATGGATATTGAGCTGGATTCCCCAAATAATATAAAAATGTGAATGCTTTACTGCAAAGAGTTTAATGGATAGTATTCATTTCTAGCTTGAAGGCAGGCAAACGTAATTTATAGTTCACAAATCCCATTCTCATAAGTCTGTCTGGACTCCTTTATGTCTCCCAATTCCTTCTTTATTCTTTCTCCTTAGCATCATCACTCACCAACTGGCGTAGTTTACAAAAACTGAAATAGTGGATGAGGAGAAAAAAAAAATAAAAAAATTGCTGAGCCCTCGGTCTGCGGCTTCTATTCAAACTTCTGTCTGTCTGATCCCAGAATTAGATAACGTTTAACTCCCCCCAAATAGAATACGTTCATTTTTATTTTGTGAAGATGGAGGCTTCCCAGCTTCCAAAAGCTTGTATAGACCAAATCAATTACCTATGCCTTTTTGTTGTGAAGAGCTGCATACACAAGGTTTCTGAGGTACTATATGTCATGTAAAACACAAAAGCACTCAGGTCAACTGAATATTAATAGCCTCTAAATTAAGCGCTTAACGACAGCTTTTCTCGTGAAAGGGTGACAAAGGAATCATCTGGAAAAGGTTGTTTATCACAGACTGTACATTGTCATCTGCTCATTCATCCAGTCAGCCGGCTCTACACAGAGAAACAATACATTTAAAAAAAAAATCCAGCTGCTTTTTCTTATAGTGCAAATTAATTTTGTATAGCTAGTCTGATCGGCCTTTTAAACTGCAGGACTTATACGGGCCAGGTTAGTATGAATGCCAAGACTGTTTTAGCATGTACGAAAATGGTGTATTGTACAATAAAACTTAATTAGTTTGAAAAGACTTTAGTGTGTGACCTAAAATTAGCATTTTTCGTCATTCAACTGAAAAAAACCCCCCACAAACAAATGAAGATTTAGTATGAGGATAGTAACCAGGTATTAACATTTTAACTCTCATGCTATTGAAAGGGCTTAGCTACTTATAGGCATTGCACTATTCAAAATGTAGAACACACTTTGGTATTACTATCTATCATTTAAAAAAAAAAAAAAAAAAAGTATTCCACAAATAACTATAAAATGGCCTGATTGTGGTGATCTTTGTTCTTCAGGATAGCCAAAGTACAATACAGCAGAGGACTTGAGCTATAAACTGAAGAGCCTGTTCATGGTCTTTGAGGTAAAATTGAAAAACCATTTGATGTGTTAAAACCCTGCTTGCCTGACCTTGCTTGGAACATGATAGTGAAACAATTGTTGAAGCAAGATGATTAAACCACTTGTATAAAAGAAATAGGAGCTTTCCCTGATGTGGTTCAACTCCTCCAGGCTGCTGCAAGCATTCTGAGCTTTGACTCTTGATCCAAGCAGTACAGATGATAAGGTATTTCTTTGAGGTCAACAATTGTTTTTATTTCATCACAGAGTTATCATCAGAGAGCTTTTAGGCCCTCCTGGGCTAAATCCTTATAACTGTAGTTACAGCAGCATCTTTCTCTTCAGTACCAAAGCACCACCAGCAAATTGACGGCCTCCAAATGATACTATTGTGTCACTACTTCAATATGTAGTGACATTAAACCATGGTACATGATTGTAAAAAAAATACAAACATGTCCATCCATCTTTAAAAATTCAGTTTTTTCTGACCATGCTGGCAAGGATGCTATCTATGGCTTCCTGCCAAACCATTTTTAAACCCAGCTGTACTAACTGCTGTTACCACATTCTCTGGCAATGAGTTCTAGAGCTTTGTCCACTTTTAGTTTAGCTACCTCCTCATGAACATATATAGTCCTCTGAAAATTGTTCAGGGTCTATGGCACCTCCATTTCTATTTGCATATTTATTCTGTGGCTCTGCTCCCAGTGCTTCAGCTGTGAATACAGAAAATAAATATTTATTAAACAATTCAGCCTTATCTTTATTAGCTTCTACATATTTTTCCCCATCACATTTCAGTCTCACAATGCCACTTTTGCAGTTCTTCATATAGTAAGTTTCAAGTTTTATTTTAGTTTGATAAATCGCTTATTTAGTTTTACTAAGCGAGATATAACATTAATAAAAAATATAAGCATATATTTAGACATACCATTTAAAATTTAAATAATGGGTTAAACCAACAGACTTACAGACTGATCAGTACACAAGGTAAAAAGGGACAGAACTACAATTCAATGCTTTAAAGTACAGAGGAGAGCCATAATTCGTGAGTGTCTTCCACCTGGGTTTAAAATTACATCTTAACCCAGAACCAGGGGAAGATGGGGGAGGACTAGCCATCATAACAAGAGATTCATTCGAGTCCACCATCCTAGCCTCGAAATCCTCAACAGACCTCAAAATTCTTTCCTGTAAACTCCAATCAGGCCAGTTAGAAGATGGCTTAATTATCACGCTATTCTACGTCCCTCCTAAGAAATGGTCCACTACTAAAGACAACTTCTCCGAATTCCTCCTCACAAATTCAATTACAGGTCCCTACAACCTACTGACCGGTGATCTGAACATTCACCTAGAACAGGTAAAGCAGAGTGACACTAAAGACTTTCTATCCTTCATCACTTCTCTAGGCTTCTTCGTACCGACCCCAGAAAAAAAATACCAAAAAAGTCACCAACTAGATCTAGTAACCTCCTCCCCTATAAAGAACAAGTCTATCCCAAGATTCTCTGGGAGCAAGCCACCTGGACTGATTCCCTTTGGTCAGACCACCAATTATGCAATTTCCAACTTTGCTGGCAAGCAAGACATCACCCATCCAATCCCAAGATGGCAAAAAGGATTAAGAAAACGACATCCACTAGAGGCCTGGTTAATCCAGTGGAATTTTGGTCACACTATGACATCTCTTCCAACCCAGACCCTGACTCTTTTGCGGTAGACTCCTGGACCAACACGAACACTCAGATCCGAAACAAAATGGCCCCCCTAAAAGCAAGGAAAATGAGAATCAAAAATTTGGATGGCTGGTTTGACGCCAAACTAGGAACAGTGAAACGGGAATTACGAAAACTTGAAAGACAATGGCTGAAATCTGGAGACAGTAAAGAGAGAGCCAATTGGAGAACAAAATTAAAAGAGTACAAAAAAACTTATAACAACTAAACGCGTGGAGGGGCATAATCGAAAGGGACATCTAAGTCCGTTTACGTCCATTTCTCAAGTCGTCCAAAGTCAAAAAGAGCCTAAGTCCCATTTTTGAAAGAGACATCCAATGTCTTTTGACTTTCGAAAATCGTCCAATTATACGTTCTGAAGATCTGATCGTCCAAGCCGCTAAAATGTCGATCTTTAAAGCACATTTTCGTCCAACTGTCCATCCAAGTCCAAAATGTCTAGGACAAGCCCTGTTGGATGTGGGAGGAGCCTGCAAAGTGATGGACAGAACACCCAGACACCTAAATAGTGGAGTACCTTACAGGGCAGTGCTGTGAATTTCACAAATAAGGTGTCATGGCTTCTCCTCACTACAGCTCCCTTATAGGTGACAGTGAGCCCCCCAAACCACCTCCAGAATCCCCTAGACCCACTTATCTACCATCCCCAATAGCCCTTATGGCTGCAGGAGCCACTTATATGCCAGTAAAAAAGGGTTTTGGGGGTGTATAGGGCAGTGCACATGTTTAAGTATCAATGCAGTGATTACAGAGGCTTATGGGGATGGGTCCTCCTCTCTATGGGTCCCTAACCCACTCCCAAAACGACTTAAGCTGCATCTGTGCTGGACGACTAGGCTTTCCTATGCCAGGCGACCAGGTGATGATGGTCTGGAGGCTGAATTTTAAAGTTGTGATTAAAATTTTTATGGGGGTGGGGGGGGTCGGTGACCACTGGGGTAGTGTGTGGGGGTCTGTTTTATGTGTTTTCAGTGCATATCTGGTGAGTTTAGGTGGGTTTTTGTGACTTAGACCATGTTTCAAATGGTCTAAGTCACAACGTCCAAGTTCCGTCGATCGTGGGCTGTATCACTTTTGGTTATACATGCTGTACGACTAAGTCTAAGCCGGCCCACGTCCCTCCCCACTCCCGCCCTCGCCACACCTTCCGAAACGCCCCGTTTAGCTTTGGACGTTGAGCGGCACTATGAGGGCCTAAGTCGTTTATAAATATGTCCAAAACCCAGTTTGATTATCGGTGCTTGGACGTTTTTGAGAAATGTTCGTCCAAGTGCCAACTTAGGCCGGTTTTTGGACGTTTTTCTCTTTCGATTATAAGCCCCATTAACTTTTATGCACAAAAAAATCGGTTCCCCAAACCCCGACATCAAAAATCTTTTCAATATAGTCAACATTCAGACCTTAACCCGTCCTATCTTAGACTCCCCACCATCGGCCAATGCCCTGGCTGAGTTTTTCAACAACAAAATCTCCAATCTGAGATCCACCCTATCAATCGCTACAACCAACCATCTGAACTACCCAGTTGCTCAATTCAAAGACAAACCTAGGGCAGATTTGATCTGAAACAATTTTACCATGCCTACCTGGCAACAATTCTGTAAGCTTTACTCAAAATACGCCGATTCCTACTGCAAATTAGACTGTTGCCCACCAAATGTAATGAAAGTAGCCCCAGTCACCTTCAAAGCCAAGTTACACACTTAGCTCTCTTCCCTTCTACGGTCAGGTACTTTTCCTGAGGCCCTAGGCCAGATCCTGATCACTCCAATTGTAAAAAATCCCAAAGAATCTATCAAGCTAACTTCAAATTACAGACCAATTGTGAACATTCCCTTCTTTGCAAAGCTGATAGAAGGACTGATCAACCAGGATTTAGTAACCTATCTGGATAAATTCAGCATTCTAAACAAGAACCAGTCAGGTTTTTGTTCCGGGCACAGCACTTAAACTGTTATTGTCTCACTGTTAGATTCCCTCCGTAGCCTATTTAGCCAGGGCACAAGCGCTCTAGACCTGCAGTTTGATTTAAGTAATGCCTTCGACTTAGTAGATCATGCTATTCTTATGGACTGTCTGGAGTCAATCGGTCTCTCTGGTAATGTGTTAAAATGGTTCCAGGGTTTTTTGAGTAAATGATCATACCAAGTTTACAGTGACAACACTCACTCCTTCAGCTGGGTAAACTCATGTGGAGTCCCACAAGGCTCCCCCTTATCCCCCACACTGTTCAACATCTACCTGGCTGCACTGGGGAATTTACTACAAAGTTTAAAAATCAAACTCTATATCTATGCAGACGACATCACCTTAGTCTTTCCACTAACAAATCTAACCCCCGAGATGAAAAATCACCTGGCATTAATCTTAAAGCAAATCAAACTATGGATGACCGATTTCAAACTGAAACTCAATTCAGAGAAAACCAAATTCTTCTTGGTGAGTCCGTACAACAAAATCAAAGATTCATCAATTTCCTTGAATGGTCAAGTTTTTCCCATTTCAGATTCCATAAAAATTCTAGGAGTGACTCTGGACCACTACCTTACCCTTGAAGCTCATACTGACTCACTGGTCAGAAAAGGCTTCTCAGCATTATGGAAACTAAGAACCATCAGGAAGTACTTCAGTGCAACCTCATTCTGATTACTGGTGCAATACTCCATTCTAAGCTTACTCGACTACTGTAACATCATTTATCTGGGGTCTTTCAAAAAAAGCCATCCAAAGACTCTGACTCATCCAAAATTTGGCAATCCGATTGATCTTTGGGTTAAAAAATGGGAACACATAACTCCCTACAACCAAAAACTCCACTGGCTGCCCCTGGAAGCAAGAGTGCTATTCAAATTTGCCTGTCTCTGTTTCAAATCCACTCTCGGTTCAGCCCCCACGTACTTCGTTCCCCATTTTAACTTAGATTGCCCATCCAGACCCACACTCAGAGTACATCTGTTCAACTATCCAACACTAAACGCCTGCCGTTCCAAAAGATACCTGAACAGAACACTTGCCTTCCAAGCAGGTCAACTGAATGACTGGCTGTATAATATTATCACGCACTCCTCTTCCTACCTAAGTTTCAGAAAATTAGTAAAAACAAACTTGTTTAACCGATTTGTAACCTAAGACCTCTTAAGCCTTATCTCTTCAACTTTAACTAAATTGTTTCCCAAGATCTCTCATGCCTTACCTCTGTATCCTACTTACCTGTATTTTGATGACTTTACATTGTAACTATATTTGCTGATTGTCCAGCCCTTCTTTATTGTAAACCACTTCAAACTAGTACGGCTTTGGCGGTATATAAGAATTAAATTATTATTATTATAAATGGAAAGAACATTAGGAAGGGGAAAGTGAAAACCTGGACGGCAGATAAAGACCTGAATGATCCATTCAGTCTGCCCAAACATACACTCTCTATAATTTAATGATTTAATTTAAATTGGGGCTTTTTCTTAGATATTTCTGGGTCAGAAACCCAGAGCTCTGCCCAGTATTGGGCATCTACTGGAGTCTCCATCAAAGCTCACTCTAGCTCATCTAAACCAGTGATCTTCAACCGCCAGTCTGCAGACTGGTGACGGTCCGTATAAAATTCCTGCTGGTCCATGCAGAGCTGGTGAGATCAGTGCACAAAATTCCTGCTGGTCTGTGCAGGGCCGGCTAGAGCTTCTGACAGTAGCTTCTTCCCCTCCACTCCACTCCCAGCAGTTCTCAGTACTTGCCTGCAACAGCGATTCACTTAGGCAGCCTTGGGGCTTTTGCTGAGTCACAACCCTCCTCTGATGATGCAACTTCCTCTTTGCTCAGAGGCAGCGTGATCCATCAAAGGATCCAAGGCTGCCTAAGTGAATTGCTGCTGCAGGAAAGTATTGCGTGCTGCTGGGATGGGAGTGGAGGGAAGGGGAGGAAGCTGCTACTGGACCTGGAGAGAGGGAGAAGGAGAGATGCTGCTGGGAGGGACAGTGAGAAAGGGAAGGGAAGAGAGTTACTGTTGACTAGGGGGAGGAGGGAAGGGAGAAGGGAAAAAGGAAGGAAACAGTTGGCAGGGAGATTAGAGGAGGGGAAGGGGTCAGGGTGGAATGGAGTGATCAGATGAGGGAAAGGGGAGAGACAGAGGAATGAGAAAGTAGAGAGAGATTGATGCTGGAAAGGGGGTCAGCAAAGAAATAAGGAGAGAGGGACAAAGATGCTAGATCTGGTATAGGAGAGATAAAAATGAAGAAAGCAGTGAAGCTGGAACGAATCATGTAAAAATGGAGAGAGGGGGCACAGGCTGGATGGAAAAGGGAGAGGGCATAGAAAGAAGGCAGACAACATATGGAAGGGGGAGAGAGCAGACGGTGGATGGAAGGGGCAGATGCAGGAATGAAGAGACAGAGAGGGCAGACGCTAGAAGGAAGAGAGTGAAAAGAAGATGAAAGCAGAAACTAGACACAACAAAAGGTAGAAAAAAATAATTTTATTTCTATTTTGTGATTAGAATATATCAGATTTGAAATATATATCCTGCTATAGCTGGTGTTAGACATAACTGGGGACTGCAAAGCCCAGGCAGTGCTCC
Organism: Geotrypetes seraphini; assembly: GCF_902459505.1. Lineage (NCBI taxonomy): Eukaryota > Metazoa > Chordata > Amphibia > Gymnophiona > Dermophiidae > Geotrypetes > Geotrypetes seraphini. The sequence goes on along the minus strand of NC_047084.1, from coordinate 175,864,009 downwards.
TTTAGCTTCCAGCTGGCTTAGGGCTCTCTCTGACCAGGGAGCAGTTGCCCTCATTGCACTCTCCTAACACTATTCCTGTCATGTGTGACTGCGGTATTCTGTTAGCATGATATTTCTGTATAGCATTCTGTACTTAAGAACATAAGAACATAAGCAATTCCTCTGCTGGGTCAGACCTGAGGTCCATCATGCCCAGCAGTCCGCTCACGCGGCGGCCCAACAGGTCCAGGACCTGTGCAGAAATCCTCTATTTATACCCCTCTATCCTCTTTTCCAGCAGGAAACCGTCCAATCCTTTCTTAAATCCCAGTACCGTACTCTGCCCTATTACATTCTCTGGAAGCGCATTCCAGGTGTCCACCACACGTTGGGTAAAGAAGAACTTCCTAGCATTTGTTTTGAATCTGTCCCCTTTCAACTTTTCCAGATGCCCTCTTGTTCTTTTATTTTTTGAAAGTGTGAAGAATCTGTCCCTCTCTACTCTCTCTATGCCCTTCATGATCTTATAAGTCTCTATCATATCCCCTCTAAGTCTCCTCTTCTCCAGAGAAAAGAAACCCAGTTTCTCCAATCTCTCAGCATATGGAAGGTTTTCCATCCCTTTTATCAGACGTGTCGCTCTCCTCTGAACCCTCTCGAGTATCGCCATATCCTTCTTAAGGTACGGCGACCAATATTGGACGCAGTATTCCAGATGCGGGCGCACCATCGCCCGATACAACGGCAGAATAACTTCTCTCGTCCTGGTTGTAATACCCTTCTTGATTATACCCAGCATTCTATTCGCTCTCTTAGCGGCCGCTGCGCACTGTGCCGTCGGCTTCATTGTCATGTCCACCATTACCCCTAAGTCCCTTTCCTGGGTACTCTCATTCAATAACATCCCTCCCATCGTATAGTTGTACCTCAGGTTTCTGCTTCCCACATGCAGTACTTTACATTTCTCAACGTTGAACTTCATCTGCCATCTCGTCGCCCATTCCCCTAGTTTATTCAGGTCCCTTTGTAATTCTTCGCAGTCCTCTTTAGTCTGAGCTCCACTGAATAGTTTGGTGTCGTCTGCAAATTTTATTATCTCACACGTCGTCCCTATTTCTAGATCATTTATGAATATATTAAATAGTAGTGGCCCGAGCACCGAGCCCTGCGGAACACCACTTGTGACCCTCTTCCAGTCCGAATAGTGGCCCTTCACCCCTACCCTCTGTTTCCTACCCGCCAACCAGTTTCTGATCCATCTATGCACATCTCCGTCCACCCCATGGTTCTTCAGTTTCCGGAGTAGACGCTCGTGAGGCACCTTGGCTTATTCCATTTTCTTGATAATAGAGGGGATTTATGTGACGGGGAGGGGCGACCGGGGTTTTGTTGATCTGTATTATTTATATTTATAAAATGACAATTGTACAGAAAATTGTTTCTTTTCATACTTTAATAAAACACGTTCAATATAAAATCATAACTGAGGCTTGTGCAGATGGGATCAGATGGTTTGCGGCATTCCTCTACTTTCTGGTTATATCCTTGAGCCTGGGTTTAGGCAGTGAAGACCTAGCAGCCACTAGCACTAAAGCCATAGTTCAACCCTCCCCCCTCCCTGAAAAAAAAGGTTGTTGCTATTCACAAATAACCTTACCTTAATTTCCTCTGGATCTAGGGTGCCATTGTCTCTGGGGTATCTGTCTTTAGATCTAGCCTGCTCAACACTCCACGGTCTCCTTTATGGTCAGCACAGTGGCTTGAGAACTGGTGAACTGGGTTTGATTCTCACTGTGGCTCCTTGTGATTCTGGGCAATTTACTTAACCCTCCATTGCCCCAGGTACAAAACTTAGATTGTGAGCCCACTAGGGACAGAGAATATACTTGCATATAATAAATGTAAACCACTTTGGTTGTACCACAGAAAGGCGGCATGATTCTTTATTAAGGAGAACCATCACAGTTAAGTCAATTAATGTACTTTAAAAAGTGTCAGTCGGACTGATCTCTGCAAAAAAAAAAAAAAAAAAGCTTTCAAAATGTATCCACTGAAAATTAGTCTCAGTCAAATGTAAACAACCTCCAAAATGTGTCTTGGTCAAACAAATGTCTGATTAATCTCTAACCTAGTTTTCACTCTTACTGGCTTCTTCAGGGGAGAGTCTTCTTTGTTGCTCTAGCCTCTACCAACAAATAATACATATTAAAAAGTTTTCTTAAATTCAATCTATGGCACGTGCAGTACAAAAAAAAATTATCTAGGGTCCTTCAACTCTACAGTATACTAACATCAATTCTTTTTGCTCTCATTGTAGTGTACGGCTCTCTCAATGATGCCTACACATTCTACCAGAATGCTTGTAAGAGAAAGTGGAAAATCGTTTATGCTATCAGTTATTTGATCTTTCTCAATGCAGTAGAGCACTGTTTAATTAATTTTGGCAAAATGCCCAGACTGGGATATTAATCACAAACTATTGATCACTTAATCCATGAAGAGGACAGTATTATTAACCTGTAATTACTCTGTATTAAACATCTTCAAGTTTAGGTCTTCAAAAATATAGCTTAGGGTAATAAAATATTCCATTATCTTTCAAGCAAGCATGGAGAGGAACATTCTAGTAATAAACCAGTCATTTACATTTCATGTGATCATTGTGGGTACCATTGCCTTCCCTAAACAAAACATAAGAGCTGCCATGCTGGGATAGACTTCATGTCCGTCAAGCCTAGTATCCTGTCTCCAAAGAGAAAAACAGATTCTATGTTGCTTATCCTAAGAATAAGCAGTGGATTTCCCCTCATCCATCTCAATAACAGCTTATGGACTTTTAGGAAGTTATCCAAACTATTTTTAAACCCTGCTAAGGTAGCTGCTTTTACCACATTCTCCAGCAACGAATTTCAGAGTTTAATAACATATTTTGTGGACAAATATTTTCTCCTGTTTGCTTTCAATCTACTACTTAGTAGATTCATTACATGCCCTCTGTCCTTGTATTTTTGGAAAGCATAAACAAGCAACTCACATGTACCTGCTCCACTCCACTCAGACAAGGAAAGATGCTTGAGTACCTGAATAAATTCATGTAAACTGTTCTGAGCTTCCCTGGGAGAACGGTATAAAAACATTGAATAAATAAATAAATAAATGTTGCTTCCTTCCCTATTGCAATTTGTGGATTCTTATTTGTTTAATGATGGACATTTACTTTGATATTTCAATGCTTAGAGGTTTATAATAGTAGCTTGATAGGTATAATCTATTTCTATTTTATTATAAGTAGGGTTACCAGATTTTCCGTTTGGAAAATCCGGACCCCTTAGACCAGTGGTCTCAAACTCAAACCCTTTGCAGGGCCACATTTTGAATTTGTAGGTACTTGAAGTGCCGCAGAAAAATTAATTAATGTCTTATTAAAGAAATGTATATACTCTTATGATCACAGCTATAGTTCAAATAGAATTATTCTTCATTAACTTTGATTTTTAAACTCTTGTTGATTATTATATAAATTATTTGTGAAGTGCTCAGACCGAGAAACCCATAAAATAGTGATGTCACTACAATGAGGTTTTCAAGGGGACCATCATTGCCTTCACAAGTCCCCGGCCCTCCCTATACCTATCTGCTTGATGTATCCAACAATTTATGTTGTTCTATTTCGGGGAGCTATCTACGATATTGCTTCTCATTGGTGACATAACTTAACAACTAAGTGTGTGAAAAAGAAAATAAAAATAAAAAATAAATAATAAAAGTGCTTATCTAAAATGTAGTGTTGCTCATTATTTCATTGTCTGATTGGAGTCCCGTCCCTCCATGGATAGACTTCATGGAGGGACGGGACTCCAATCAGACAATGAAATAATGAGCAACACTACATTTTAGATAAGCACTTTTATTATTTATTTTTTATTTTTATTTTCTTTTTCACACACTTAGTTGTTAAGTTATGTCACCAATGAGAAGCAATATCGTAGATAGCTCCCCGAAATAGAACAACATAAATTGTTGGATACATCAAGCAGATAGGTATAGGGAGGGCCGGGGACTTGTGAAGGCAATGATGGTCCCCTTGAAAACCTCATTGTAGTGACATCACTATTTTATGGGTTTCTCGGTCTGAGCACTTCACAAATAATTTATATAATAATCAACAAGAGTTTAAAAATCAAAGTTAATGAAGAATAATTCTATTTGAACTATAGCTATGATCATAAGAGTATATAGTTATAAGTGTCACAGATTACTGAGTAAATTATCTCTCTATTTGGTAGTTTATTAAAGAAATGACAATTTTGCATGAGATAAGACTCTTTATAGTTTATAAATCTTTCCTTTTGTCTAAGTCTTAATAATAATATTGTAACTTGTAGCTAAAGAGACATATGATCAAGAAACTGTTTTATTTTATTTTTGTGATTATGATAAACATACCGAGGGCCTCAGAATAGTACTTGGCGGGCCGCATGTGGCCCCCGGGCCGCGAGTTTGAGACCACTGATATAGCCTATGTAGCTGGGGGATCAGAAATGACTAAAAAGTTTTATAAAAAGCCAGGGAGTATCCATCCCCCCCAGGAGCCTTCCCAGTTTTTAAGCCAGCAACAGCCTCTCTTATTTCCACTGCGGTGAGGGGCTGATTAAGATCCTCAAGGAACTTAGGTGGCAAAGTAGGGGAGGAGCAGATCTTTGAAGAAAGCAGCAAGGGCACCCTGGGATGGACTAACTCCCGAAGTATATAGTTGTTCATAGAACGAACGAAAATTGGCAGCTATGGCGGTAGGATCAGTGATTAAATGACCAGGAACCTGAATGGCTTTAATATGACTAGCCCACTTTTTATGCTTAAGGTAGTTGGCCAACATCGTGCCTGCCTTATTGCACCTTCATTCATCAATAGTATACCTGCCCATTCGGAAAGAATAGAGTTATAGCGAAATCTGAGTTTACAAAGCTGCATCAAATCAGAAACAGTGGGAGAGGCATGATAGCATACTTCCAGATGTTAGATCTGAGTGTCCAAGTCAGTCAAGAGCCATTTACGATCTTTAACTAGATGAGCGGAGTACACTATGATTTCCCCTCTCAAATAGGCCTTATAGCCATCCCACATGGTCTGATAGGACATACCAGGAGTGTCATTATGCAGGAAATAATCCTTGGTCCAGGTCTCGACTTTGGCAAGAAATGCAGTATCGGCTAGCAGAGCGGTATTCAGGTGCTACTTGGAGGCAGGAGAGGAAGGAGTAGAAAGACAAAGTGTAAACGAAATTGCGGAGTGATCGGACAAGGGGCAAGGAAGTATAGAGGGAGTCCGCACAGATTGTAGGTGAGAATGGGAGATAAGAAAGTAGTCCAATCTCATGGCCGACAAGTGAGGCGCTGACCAAAAGGTATATTCAAGTTCTTTGGAGTGGAAAAAGCGCCAAACATCAGAAAGACCAGTGGTCTCAAATTTGCGGCCCAGGGGCCACATGCAGCTCGCCAGATACCATTTTGAGGCCCTCGGTATGTTTATCATAATCAGAAAAGTAAAATAAAACAGTTTCTTCATCATATGTCTCTTTAGCTATGAACAACAATATTATTATTAAGACTTAGCCAAAAGGAAAGATTTATAAACTATAAAGAGTTTTAACTCATGCAAAATTGTCATTTCTTTAATAAGACATTAACTATTTTTTTTCTGAGGCCCTCCAAGAACCCACAAATCCAAAATGTGACCCTGCAAAGGGTTTGAGTTTGAGACCACTTGGCTATATGATGACTTTTTAGCTAGAAAGACCAGCAGGGGAACCTTTGCTGAAGCTGACATTGTGATTTTTCCTAAACCAGGACAGGATTCCCTTTTGCCCTAAAATTACAGACCCATCTCCTTACTCAATTATGATTGTAAAATATTTGCGAAACTTCTTGCAGAAAGATTGGCTAGAGCATTGGCGTTGCTCTTTCACCCTACACAATGTGGCTTTGTGAAGGGGCGGCTGACCGCTGATAATGCCAGGATATTTTGCCATGTACTGCAAGCTGCCCAAAATACCTCCACTCCCACATGCGTGATGTCACTTGACACTGAAAAAGCTTTTGACTATGTAGAGTGGAGGTATTTATTTATTTATTCTACACTCTGAGGTGGTTTCAGTTGGGTGATGCTTTCATAGATATGGTACGTCTCTTGTATGCTAATCTTAGGGCCAGATTGAATGTGGATGGTTATTTGTCTCCTTATTTTTCCCTGACTCGGGGAATAAGACAAGGCTGTCCCCTTTTGCCTCTCGTGTTCAATCTGGCCCTGGAACCTCTTTTGTGGCGCTTGGATTCCTCCCCGGACGTCCAGGGTATCTAGGTGGGTCCCTGGGAGGTCCAAGTTTCTGCCTTTGCAGATGATTTCCAGGCCAGAGGCTAGTCTTCCAGCTATCCTTTCTCTTATCTATATTTTTGACTGATTTTCAGGCTATACCCTTAATTGGGATAAGACTGAGGTTCTCCCTCTGAATCCTTACTGCACTCAAGCTATGATTGCTCCTTATGGTCTTACTTGGTTCTCCTCTGATCTTAAATATCTAGGCATCCAATTCTGTAACACCTGGCAAGACACGGTGGCTCTGAATGTCAAAGTATTGCTCACTAAATTCCAGACATTCTGTACTCAGTGGTCCCCCTTGAACTACCTTTAGAATGGGAAACCCTCTCAAATAGCCCTATCTACTCTTTAGAAGCCTTGGAATCAAAGGGGGGGGGGTCAAATTCCCTCAATACTCTTCATATGCCACTGCAGCTTTGTTATGGGGTGCTAATAAGTGGGTTTTGCCCCAGACCAGCTGTACTATGCCCTATTGGGGTGTGCTAGAAGAGGGCCTGGGATGCTCCCTATGCTTTGGTTAAAGCCTGCTTTTCCAACAATATTCCTTGTTTCCAGAAGTGGGTGGTACTTTCTGTTACCCAGAAGGCGCTACTCTGTCTTGGGCATATCCTTCCACACCCTATGTATACTAGTGTACATTCCCCTATCTGGGGTAATCCATGTATAACTATAGGGTCACGTACAGCGTTATGGCCTACCTGAATTAATTCTGGAATCTGGCATTTGCAGGATATTCTTGTTGATCTTAGACTGATGACCTTTGCTCAGATAGAATCTATTTATGGGGTGCCTTCTCACCAGGTATATAGATATCTCCAACTTTGTCATAGTAGGGGGAGTGTGTGGTGCAGCAGTTAGAACCACAGTCTCAGCACCCTGAGGTTGTGGGTTCAAATCCCACACTGCTCCATGTGATCCTGGGCAAGTCACTTAATCCCCCCATTGCCCCAGGTACATTAGATAGAGTGTGAGCCTGCCAGGATAGATAGGGAAAAATGCTTGAGAACTGAATGTAAAAAACAAAAGGAATTGACCCCTGAAGAAGACTTTTTGTCGAAACGCGGACCGTGTTGGGTCCTGTATCCCTAGCGGACTAGGTCCTTTAAGGCTCTTATGTGGATGATTTACTTTTATGTGGATGGAATTATTTTATGTGGATGATTTCAGTGTACCTTTGGAACTTTGATACTTTCAAATAAAGTCCATTTAGGAACATCGTCACTCCACAGAGTTTTTTTGGTTTTCTCTGAGAACTGAATGTAAACCACTTAGACTATAAGTGGTATATAAATGCTTAAATAAAATAAAGTATCCATGCTGCTTTTGGACCACTTTGGAGAGCCTTTACTTGGGTTCAGGCTAATATGCTCTGCTGTTGGCTCACTGGAGTTCCCGACCCCATGTAATGTCTGTAATTTATGGTGCTCTTATATCTAAGATCCAGAGTTGAGCATCCTCTACCTATCTAGCAGATGTGGATGCGGGACCTTGACTGTACCATCACTGAGCGTCAATGGTACCATGTGTGGCGCTACTGTAATCGACCCTTGCATTCGGCCTCCATTCGGCAATCTCTGTTCTTTGTTCTTCATAAATCCCTGTGGACTCCAGTCAAGCAGCAGCGGGTCTCGCCGACATCCTCTAGCAGCTGCTGGATATGCTTGGCATCTACTCGCACCTTCCAACACCTGCTTTTTGACTGTTCCTTCATCTCTGGCTTTTGGTCAGAGGTGGGGGATATTGTGAGTCACATTCTCCCTCTTCCTGCTACTCTGAGCTACCATACAGTGATGCTATGCTCTGCCATTCTGGAACCTTCACTTCCTTGACATCATTCTGCTTTATTTGACATTCTTCTTGGCCTGGCTATGAAGACCGTGTTGCTCCACTGGAAACAACAGTCCCCAGTATCTACTTCTCAATGGTGGCACATGGTTCTCAATGCCAATTAATATGAGCTTTGAGTGGCTGAACGCAGGGGGTCGCACTCTGCTTTAAATCAGATTTGGTCTCCTTTACAAGTCTACTGTAATAGCTGACTGACTGTACAATGTTCTTTTCGCTTATGCACCTATTCCTGCCATTGTCTTCTGTGTGATTCAATTTTGCTACCTTGTGCATTTGCTACCTTGTGCTTTCTTGGTGATACTGCCTGTACCTTGTTGTTTTGTTTTGTTTGTATCTTGTTCTGTTTTCCAATAAAAATGATTAACTTAAAAAAAAAATTATATAAAGGAAAACTTATCAATAAGCCTGAAAAGTTTTTGTAGAAAATGTTATGGAGGCAAGACACCAATGAAGAAATGGGCAGCTATGAGTTGATTTCATGAGTGTTTTCACACAGTCAATGCAGATAATCACTAAATGCTGAAAATTGATAAATTACCCGGTATATATTAGTAGTTGAGTTTAAAAATGCTCTCACTAGATGAAAATCAGTAAGATCGATATTCTTGCACTGGGCATATGATTGAGTGACCATGGTGATGGCAGGGCCAAAAGAAGAAGCAAGAAGCAGATATGCAGACATGACAAAATTGGTTCAGGCCTAGAGTTTGGTTCATAAGCCATAGATATCACTACAGAACCTTCTCTTCTCCAGGCATAAGAGCCCTAACTGCTTTAGCCTTTCCTTATAGGGAAGTAATTCCATCCCTTTGATCATTTCCGTTGCCCTTCTCTGTAACATTTCTATTTCTGGATAGGCTTCTTATTCCCCATTATGCCTCCAGAATGCTAAGATCTTCTAATCAGCATCTTCTTACAATACCCTCCTTGAAGGTTATAAATACCAGGTGAAACAAAATCTTTTTGGTAACAGCCCCCCGACAATGGAATCTCCTGCCTACCCATATTAGAGAGGAAATGACACTAGATAAATTTAAGAGTTCTCTGAAATGCTTTCATTTTCAATGATGCTTTTGGAAATTAATTTAAAATTAAAGAAAGCCCTTTGAATTAATTAAAGGGCGCATAATATGGGACGAGCCCTGCATGAGTTCAGGATAAAGGTAAAGAGGAGGGGGGGGGGTAAGGGGTTAGGAGTGAGGTACAGAGGAGCTAATAAGAATTAATGGGGAGTTTTGAAGTTTTTGATTGGTTTAAATTTATAGGTTTTGAGTTAGTGATTAAGTGTAGGTGAATGGTGATTGGTTGAGAAGGAATGATTGTGTGTGGTGGATTTCGGCGGGAGAATTGTTGGAAGTTTTGTCTGTGGGAGGTGGGGTGTGAGGAGGGTAGGCTGGAAAGAAGTGTGTGGGAAATTAGGATTTTGAGGGTAGGAGTCAATTAGGAGCAATTCTTTCAGGCAATTTCAGCTCATTTAATTCAAGTTCATTTAATTTAATGTGAAGGAGTTGAATTTATTGTGGTTTCGCGGCGCGTTTACCTTGGTGCTGAGGTGGTGCTCGTGTGGGAACTTGCTGCGGCGATTTTAGTGCTGGTTCGGGCAGTTCCCCTTTGTTTTTAAGGCGGTGTTAGCTGCTGCAGTTGCCGTGGTGTGAGGTAAAGTAGTACGCCTGCATTCTAGTTCCTGTCGGGTGGTTTGCGGCAGGAGCGAACTGCTTTCCGGCTCGAGCAGCGGCGGGGACTTGCTGGGTGGTCCGGTTTGCGGGCCGGTCGTTGTTGGAGTGGAGCGGAGTTACAGCACGGATTCGGAGGTGGGGGAAGCGGTGACCGTTTGGAATTCATGTAGCAGCTTGGGTGAGTGTTTGTCTGCTCTGAGCTGGTGGGGGAGCTTGTGTTTTACTTGCAATTTTGTTTTTCACTGCTTGTTTAGGTGTTGGCTTGGGAGCATTTTTCTCAGTCAGCAAAACGGGCTGCTTCATTTATGGCTCCTAAACAAAAAGTGCTGCCTAAAAAGAAACAGCCTGGAAAGGGGCAGAAGGTGGCACGGGTTAGTAAGGCCCCTCGGAAGACAAATAATGTTTCCAGGGCTAGCACTGTTGGACAGGTGGCCAGGCGTCTTGCAGCTGAAAGTTTGAGTGTTTCAGCTGGAGTGAGACCTGCACGGAGATATGCTGTGGTGGGGTCCGCTGGTGGCAGTGGCTCGCGCCCGGAGGCTTTGAGGGCGGAGGTGGCTGAAGAAGGTCCTGATGCTGCTGTACCTGGCACCTCTCAATCACTCAATTCCACAATGCCTGTGACGGCTCCGGCTGGTGAGTTTGCTAGATGTGTGTCTGATTTGTTGGGTATGGTGGCTGGGGGTAGAGAGTCTGAAGGTTTGGTTAGTGGAGGGGTGGGTAGTGCGGGGGGTGCTCCACGGAAGTCTTTAGGCAAAAGGTTGAGGAATAAAAAATTTTTGCATCGCTTGCAGCATGTGGTTAGGCATATGGATAGGGATCGTAAGAGTAGGAGGTTGGATTTGGTAGATCCTATGCATGTTTGGGAATCTTCGGATTCTTGGGATTCTTCTCATTCTCCTTCCTCATCTTCTTCGTCGGATGTGGTGCCTGTGGCTGCACCGGTTGGAAGTGGTGTTGGTGTGCCCAGTACGTCGGGTGGCATTGCACAATTTTCTCGTTCTGGACATACGTTATGTGAAATTGCACCTTTGGATGGGCAGTTGTCTCAGAAGTGGAAGAGAAAAATTTTGAGAATGAAATATGTGGATGTCTTTGCTTTATTGGAATCTGAGCAGGAAGGTTTTGAAAGAAAGAAAAGTGAGGAAGGCAAAGAGGAGGGGAAGAAAAAGAGAAGTAGAGTTTCTCGAACTATATTTAACTGGTTATTGGGTTTTCATGTGTATGCTAGTGTGTTAGGGTCTGCCAAACCGGGGTTGTATCCTGGCTTACTGCGTTATGCTGATCTGATTTTACGGGCTTACCGGACTTATGGTGGGTGGGCCTGGTTAAATTATGACGAGCATTTTCGACGTGGTATGGCTCGGGATAAGTCTGAAGCTTGGGGCTTTAGGGATGTGGACTTGTGGTTGACTGAAATGACTTCAGTTCGACCATCGTTTTTTCAAGGAGTCCCCTCCTCAGGAGGCTCTATGCCTTTGGGGAGGGGAGCCTCAGGTCCAGCAGGAATGGGTCGAGCAGGGTTTGGTGTTGGGGGAATGGGGTTTGGGTGGCAAGGCACTGCACGAGTGGGATTGGTGGGCTCAGCCTGTTTCCAGTTTAATGGAGGTCGGTGTGACAGAGCTGGGTGTAGATTCCGGCATGTGTGTAGTCAGTGCTCGGGCTCCCACCCTGCCATTAGATGTCCTGGGGCCTGGAGTAAAGGACCGGTTGGGCGATCCGCTGGAGCGGCTGCCTCGAGTGTGTCTGGACAAGGCCCCTTCCCCCGTTGATATACAGGAGCTTGCTCATTGGTTGCCCTTATATCCTAATCAGGTAGATGCTGACAGGCTTTGGGGGGGTTTTACTAAAGGGTTCCTTATCCCTTTTGATGGTCCTTTGCTGTTGCATACCTGTGTGAATTCACCATCTGTTGATAAACATGTTATGGTGGTTCGGGAAAAATTGGGCAAAGAAATTAATTTGGGAAGAATTGCGGGGCCTTTCCTGTCTCCTCCTTTTGATAATTTGGTGCTTTCGCCTCTGGGGGTTATTCCAAAGAAGGAGCCAGGAAAATTCCGTTTAATTCATAATTTATCCTTTCCTTTGGGGTTCAGTGTGAATTCCTTTATTGATCCGAATTTTTGCTCGGTACAATATGCATCTTTTGATAGGGCGTTAGACATGTTAAGGGGTTTGGGTCCTGGTGCGTTAATGGCTAAAGCTGATATCGAATCAGCTTTTCGGTTATTGCCGGTTCACCCTTCGTCATTTTATTTATTAGGCTTTCACTTTGAACAACATTATTATTTTGATAAATGTATGCCTATGGGTTGCTCGGTTTCCTGTGCATATTTTGAAGCTTTTTCTACTTTTTTGCATTGGGTACTGGAGCAATGTTCTGGGTCATCCTGTATTGTACATTATTTGGATGATTTCCTGTTTGGAGGTGTTGTAGGGTCTAATCAGTGTAGTGTGCTGTTAGATACATTCCGTGGTGTGATGAATCGGTTGGGTGTACCGTTGGCTGAAAGTAAGACAGAAGGGCCTTGCTCGACTTTGGTTTTTTTGGGTATTGAGTTAGATTCTGTGCGAATGGAGTCTCGCTTGCCCTTGGAAAAAGTTCATGCTTTGCGTACTGAAATTGACAGAGCTGTGCAGAGGAGGAAGTTGACCCTCGCTGAAATTCAGTCTTTGGTGGGGCGGTTGAATTTTGCCTCTCGTGTTATACCCATGGGTCGTGTTTTTGCACGTCATTTGGCTTTATTAACTAAAGGTGTTACAAAAAAGCATTACCGTATACGATTGTCTCGTGTAGTGCGTGAGGATTTGTTCATGTGGAAAACCTTTTTAGTAAAGTTTAATGGGGTGAGAGTATGGCCTCAGCCATTGGTATCGGATACTGATTTGCGTCTGTTTACAGATGCTTCTGGTGGGTGTGGTTTTGGAATCTATTTTCATGGAGCTTGGTGTGCTGAGGCTTGGCCAGAGGGATGGCGTGCCAGGGGATGGTGTGATAACATTGCATTTTTGGAGTTGTTTCCAGTGTGGGTGACACTGAAATTATTTGGTGGTAGATTAGAGAATAGACGGGTCTTATTAAGTTCAGACAATGTGGCGGTAGTTGAAGCGGTAAATAGGCAGAGAGTGCATTGCAAATTGTTACTGGGTTTGTTGCGTTTGATAGTGCTGGAATGTTTATGCTTGAATTTGACACTGAGGGCGCGTCATGTTCCTGGTCATACTAATGCAATTGCTGATTCTCTTTCTCGCTTTCAGTGGACCCGTTTTCATGCGTTGGTTCCTGGAGCGGACGGTGGCCCGACACGGATGCCGGCAGCTTTGTGGCAGCACTTCCTAGAAGCTTCCAGACTTTGTTGAAGAATTCGTTGGCACCTAACACGTGGAAAGTGTACAGTGCTGGATGGCGTCGTTTTATGTATTTTTTACAGTCTTTTCAAGGAGCTGATTGTTTGAACATTGATGAGAGTTCTATCATTGCTTTTATTTTATTTGCGCATTCTGTTGGATGGTCGGTGGGGGTGGTGAATCAAGTATTGGCAGGGGTTGCTTTTGTTTGTAAGATTCAAGGTTGGAAGGATCCTACTTCCTCCTTTTTAGTTCGTAAGCTTCGAGTGGGTTTTGTTCGTGGGAAGGCTTCCTTTAGTCCGGCTTTGGTAAGGTTGCCTATTTTGACGGACCACTTAGTGAGTATAGGGGAGTCACTTCCTAAGATTTGTGTGTCTCCTTTTGAAGTGGTTCTTTTCCGACTAGCCTTTTCAGTGGCTTTTTTTGGGGCATTGCGCATCAGTGAATTGGTGGCTTCTTCAAAGAATTCGGTTGGTAGGACGGGGTTGTTGTTTAGTGATGTGGTTTTGTCTTCATTAGAGTTGCGTGGTTGTATACGGAGCTCCAAGACAGACCCTATGGGGAAAGGATGTTGGTTTCGATTGCATGCAGTGGTGCAATTTTCGGAGTGTCCCGTATCTTTGGCTCATCGGTATGCATCAATTCGGCCTCAACAGGGCTTGTTTTGGTTGGTGCATGCGGATGGGTCACCATTAACTCGGTTTCATTTTAATGCAGTTTTTAAACGAGTGTTGGGTTGTGTAGGTTTAAATCCTGCGCTATTTGGCACTCATTCCTTTCGAATTGGGGCAGCTACTTTTGCGGCTCAGGAGGGTGGGTCTCCGGATTTCATTAGGAAAATTGGGAGGTGGGCGTCCAATAGGTATTTGGGTTATGTTCGTACTAATTGATATGCTCAGTTACACTTAATTTGTTTTCTCTCCTTATCTTATTTAGCTCGCATCCGGACTTTGCCAGTGGAGGTGTGTGTCTGGCTATGTGGGCATTCTTTCATATTCTGGGCACGAAAGCATGCAGTTTCTTCTCGTTGGGGGTTGAATCTTGGACTGGCTGAATTGGGTATCTCCATTCATTGGCTGGGACAGCGTGGGATGCGCTGGAATCAACTCTTGCCAACCTTGTTGGAGGCTGAACGTTTCTCTTATCCAGATTTGATACTTGTTCATTTGGGAGGGAATGATTTATGTCATATTAAGGGGGTGGATTTGATTAGGCAAATGCAAAAGGATTTTGTTATTCTGTTGTCTCATTTTCCGTTAACTCGCTTAGTTTGGTCTAAAATTATTCCTCGTTTGGTGTGGAAAGATGCTCGAAATGAGCGTGCGATTGAGAGATTGCGGCGTAGGGTGAATGTGGAGGTTGCTAGATGGGTGGGCTGTTTGGGGGGTATGATCCTTAGTCATGATTTGTTATCTACAGATTGCCCTGGCTTATACAGGCCGGATGGGGCTCATTTATCTGATATTGGTCTGGATATTTTCATTAGCACAGTGCAGGATTTGTTGGAAGCTGTGTTTAAAGTGTAATTTGGCTGCAGCTAGTTTGGGGGAGTGGTGACAAGCTTATGCTGTCTCCACTTTGGCGGAAAATGAATTGGAGTTCCTTCCAGGCGGCCAGGGATTGTGGGGAAATATAAGTTCAAGATATGATAAATGTTGTATGCTGTGTGCGGTACCGCCACAGACAGGTGAGGCCGGGCGACACCGCAGGTCTTGCAGATGGGATACTTGGAATGTAATCTAATGTGGGGATGTTGGGGAGAAGCAGCTAGGTCGGGACCGACTAGCTGTTGGGAAAGAAAGGGAAGGCTGCCTAGGAAGAGAGGGAGATGAAATAAGTTAAATACATTGTTATGTAATTTGAAAATTAATAAAGCTGCGGCCAAATTTATGCCATAATAATGATGTGTTAGTGTTTAATTTCTGTTCAAATTTTGAATTGTTTGAATGCAGAGTGCGAGTTCCTAATATTAAGAAAGCCCTTTGAATTAATTAAAGGGCGCATAATATGGGACGAGCCCTGCATGAGTTCAGGATAAAGGTAAAGAGGAGGGGGGGGGTAAGGGGTTAGGAGTGAGGTACAGAGGAGCTAATAAGAATTAATGGGGAGTTTTGAAGTTTTTGATTGGTTTAAATTTATAGGTTTTGAGTTAGTGATTAAGTGTAGGTGAATGGTGATTGGTTGAGAAGGAATGATTGTGTGTGGTGGATTTCGGCGGGAGAATTGTTGGAAGTTTTGTCTGTGGGAGGTGGGGTGTGAGGAGGGTAGGCTGGAAAGAAGTGTGTGGGAAATTAGGATTTTGAGGGTAGGAGTCAATCCCTCCCTCCCTTCCCTCTTTGGGTGAGGTTAATTGGAAAAGTGTTGGGAGTATATAATCTAATTTGTGATGTTTTGATGGTGGGTGGTTTCATGGTTGGTTCTACTGATGGTGCTGGGCAAGCAAGGGGTGGGGGGTAGGTAGTCGCAGCTGGCGGAAAATGAATTGGAGTTCCTTCCAGGCGGCCAGGGATTGTGGGGAAATATAAGTTCAAGATATGATAAATGTTGTATGCTGTGTGCGGTACCGCCACAGACAGGTGAGGCCGGGCGACACCGCAGGTCTTGCAGATGGGATACTTGGAATGTAATCTAATGTGGGGATGTTGGGGAGAAGCAGCTAGGTCGGGACCGACTAGCTGTTGGGAAAGAAAGGGAAGGCTGCCTAGGAAGAGAGGGAGATGAAATAAGTTAAATACATTGTTATGTAATTTGAAAATTAATAAAGCTGCGGCCAAATTTATGCCATAATAATGATGTGTTAGTGTTTAATTTCTGTTCAAATTTTGAATTGTTTGAATGCAGAGTGCGAGTTCCTAATATTATGCCTTACAACTTCTATTCAAACTTCATTGATTACCAGCAACACCATTGCTGATGTTTTTTTCCACTATTTGTTGGGGACATGTCCGGGGAAATCCAGAAAACTGGTAACCCTAAATATGTTTTACTGATTTAGTATTCTGATTTAGTATTTTGCAAAATTTAAGGTGTGGTAAGTGCAATTGTTCTGCCCCTACCTACCAGCAACAGTGTAAATGCTCTACACAAAGACCACATGCCACCCTTTGGCCTCAGGCTCACCCTAGCTCACAACCCACCTGGGTTGTGCTGGCCATCCCCGCCCCCCCCAAGCCCTCCCTTCAAACAGCCTGTTGCCATCTGTCCCGGCCCATGTTAGGAGCATTGTATAGCATGTTCCAACAAACAATCAATCATGTATGTGATGTGGTAACCAGTACCACAGGAAACTTTGCCAAACTCACCCAGTACTACAGCAGTAACGGTTGATCATTCCATGATAGTGCCACTGTAATACCACGGCAACAGAGATGCAGGGTACCTTCCTCAAATACCTTTTAATGTCCTTTTTTAAAATATGTCCTAGCATCTTGTTTGCATTTTTTTGCTGCTGTCGCATATTGGGAGGAAGGTTTCATAGTATTGTCTACAATGACACCCACATCTGTTTCTTGGGTGTTAACCCACAAGGAGGACCCTAGCATCTGGTAACTATGATTTGGGTTATTCTTTGCATCTGTCCACATTAAATTTCATCTGCCACTTGGATGCCCAGTCTTCCATTTTCCAAAGGCCTGCCTGCAATTTTTCACAATCCTCATGCATTTTAACAATTTTAAGCAGTTTAGTGTCATCTGCAAATTTAATCATCTCACTCACTGTTTTAATTTCCAGATAATTTATAAATAAATTAAATAGTATCGGTCCCAGTACAAATCCCTGTGGCACTCCACTGTTTACTCTCTTCCAGTGAAAAAAATGACCATTTAACCCTACCCTCTGTTTTCTAACCAAATCTTAATTCCAACTGAACTTTGTCACCTATCCCATGACTCTAATTTTTTCAGGAGCCTCTCATGAGAAACTTTGTCAAAAGCTTTCTGAAAATCTAGATACACTACATCAACCGGCTCACCTTTATCCACATGTTTATTCACACCTTCAAAGAAGTCAAGCAAATTGGTGAGACAAGATCTCCCTTGGCTAAATCTATGCTGACTCTGTCTCATTAAACCCTGTTTGTCTATGTCTTCCACAATTTTATTTTTTATAAATGTTTCCACCATTTTGCCCGGCACTGAAGTCAGGCTTACCAGTCTGTAATTTCACGGATCTCCCCTGGAATCCTTTTTAAAAGTTGGCGTAACATTGGCCACCCTCCAATCTTCAGGTACTACAGATGATTTTAGCAAAAGGTTACAGATCACTAACAGCAGGTCAGCAGTTTCATGTTTGAGCTCACTTTGGGCTCCTACAATTCAGATTAAATAATACACATGTTTATTTATTTGCTGCTCAAATGTTTACACATACTTCTGCTCAGTCTATGTTGGGACACCAGTCCTGTTTTATTTTGAGTTTTCTTTCCTTTATTTAGCCCCCCCCCCCCATTTACTAAATCAAGATAGCGGTTATTAGCGCAGGGAGCTGCACTGAATGCTCCGCGCTGCTCCCAACACTCATAGAGTTCCTATGAGCATTGGGAGCATTCGGCGAGGCTTCCTGCGCTAACCGCTATCGCTAGATATTTAAAATTGAAATCATCTAAAATTTTGGCAGTGGGAAGATACAAACAATTTAAAATGAGATAAAAATTATAAGTAAGAAATAAGATACATTAGGTTGCCAGTCTATTGAATAATTGAGTTTTTATCTGTTTTCTAAAATAAAGATAAGAGGAAGCTTCTAACACAATTTTGGCAAGCCATGTATTCAGTGTGGCCACCTGAAAAATATCTGGATCAGAAACCATAACTGCAATTCTGTGAGTTGAAGTTCTTGTAATGTAGGGAGCCGGGCGAGGAGGAAGCCACAGCAGCCGCGTGGCAGAGGGCGAGGAGAGGCAAAGGGAGCGAGAGAACAGTGGCGGTGAGGAGCGGGTAGCGGCGAGAGTTAGCTCCGCCCACCCGCGTCACCAGCCGCGACAGGAGGATCGGCGCCCGGACTCCCCCTTAAGAGAAGGGAGCCGGGCGAGAAGGAAGCCACAGCAGCCGCGTGGCAGAGGGCGAGGAGAGGCAAAGGGAGCGAGAGAACAGCGGCGGTGAGGAGCGGGTAGCGGTGAGAGTTAGCTCCGCCCACCCGTGTCACCAGCCGCGACAGGAGGATCGGCGCCCGGACTCCCCCTTAAGAGAAGGGAGCCGGGCGAGGAGGAAGCCACAGCAGCCGCGTGGCAGAGGGCGAGGAGAGGCAAAGGGAGCGAGAGAACAGCGGCGGTGAGGAGCGGGTAGCGGCGCGAGTTAGCTCCGCCCACCCGCGTCACCAGCCGCGACAGGAGGATCGGCGCCCGGACTCCCCCTTAAGAAGGGGAGTGCCAACGGCGCGCGGCGAAGGCGAGCGGCAAAGGCGCTCGCCTTAGCGAGATCGCCTTTGCGTAAGAGCCTTGGAAGGAGCCCGGACAGCCCAGCAGCGAATCCTAAACTTCTAACTAAAAACTTCTAACTAAAAAAAAAAAAAAAAACCCCCGCCCAAAAAAAAAACAAAACACTTTTTTTCTTCTGTTGTCATTCTTCTCTTCTCTCTCTATTCTTCAGATAGCTGCACGCAGAGTTAACTCACACTTAGCCAACCCTTTCAGATACCCTCAGCTCCTAACTTCGTATTCTCTCAGACACCCAAATCTGTCATAATCTCGCACTAGCTCTCAGTAGGATTTTTTTTTTCTAACTCTCTTTTCTTTTTCTAATTACTGACAGGCAGATCTAATTTGCAACTCGGAAATGGCAGGGAGGACTAGAAGCGCCAAGGCTACAATCAAATCCAGCATTCCAGCCACCATGGGGACCCTGGAAGAGATCACGGACGGCGTACAAAGGGAGGAGGACTCAGGACGGTGGACAGAGGTCTCCGTGCAGACCGAATCCACCCCCGGGCACTACACTACAGTCTCCACGCAAACAGAGGAGGCCGCTCAGCTGGATGGAGCCCTCATGCAGGAACTGTGGAGCCTCAGGGAGGAGGTGGTCCGCCTGAGAAGCATCCGAGAGGATGAAGCCTACATCGACGGAGTCGTTCAGGAATTGTCCCAAATTACAGAGCAGACCCACGACAAGTCCATTCTAGAGACACCCAAATCATCAGCTTTGAAGCCTACATTTGGGATACAGGAAATGGCTGGCAGCAATGACACCTGGCAGTTGGTGACCTCTTCCACAGGTAAACATAGAAGATCCCCCCCCCCTTTTTCAACCTCTTCATCCTCTTCTTTTTCTTCCCAACAGGCCAACCCTACATCAACCCCTCAAGTTGTCCTGAAGAATAGATTCCAGATTCTTCAGGAAGAAGCCGCCGACAAGGTACTGGAGCAGGCCCAGCACAAAGAACTCGAAGAACAGGAGCAGGCCCAACACGCAACCCCATCTGCAGACCGAATTCCCCCTCCACAACGGAAGAAGCGCAGAGTTATAGTCATTGGGGACTCCATGCTGAGGGGCACTGAGGGACCAATCTGCAGACCGGATGCTCACTCAAGAGAGGTTTGCTGTCTGCCTGGAGCCAAAATACGGGACGTCACCACCAGCCTGGGTAAACTACTTACACCTCTTGACCATTTTCCTATGCTTCTTATCCATATAGGTACGAATGACACTGCCAGGAACACCCCAGAGACCATCACCAGAGACTTCGGAGCCTTGGGTGAGAGGCTGAAGCAGACAAGTGTGCAGGTAGTCTTCTCATCAATCCTCCCAGTTAGAGGCAAGGGAAGAGCCAGAGATGAATGCATCCGGAGAACGAACGAATGGCTACAAGGATGGTGTCGAGATATGAACTTCGGATTCCTGGATCATAGAGCGGCGCTGCAGGGACTACAGGGACCAGATGGACTCCATTTGACCAGCAGAAGTAAGAACGTCTTCGGACACCGACTAGCCCGCCTGCTTCACAGGGCTTTAAACTAGGTAAGTTGGGGGAGGGGACCTACTCATATACTGGTGTGGAAAGGAACTATCCTGATGGGACGAGTCGACACTCTGTTTCCGAGGTAAGGACCCAATATGCAAACAGTTCTCTAGGAGCCACACAGACTCAGTCAGGAATAGCCTTACAGGGACTCAGCAAACACAAAGTGTGGAAGGCCATGTATGTTAATGCACACAGTTTAGGCAATAAAATTCTAGAACTGGAAACTGAAATAAGGGATGCCAACCTGGACGTGGTGGCAATATCCGAGACTTGGTTCACGGACGCACATGGGTGGGATATGGCTATACCGGGATACAATTTACTTCGTCAGGACAGAGAGGGCAGGTTAGGTGGAGGGGTAGCACTATACATTAAAGAGGACATCAAGACCACCAGGATCACTGATGTCAAGTATACCGGGGAATCCCTCTGGGTAAACCTGGCAAGAGGTGGCAAAAAATGCCTGTATCTTGGAGTGGTATACAGACCCCCAAGACAACCGGAAGACATGGACGCAGAATTAATTGAAGACATAGAGAATATAACTCTACGGGGCGAAACTGTACTGCTAGGGGACATCAACATACCTGATGCAGACTGGAACACATTTTCAGCAACAACCAGCAGCAGCAGGAGGCTTTTGACCTCCATAAAAGGAGTACATCTCAGACAGATGGTAACGGAACCCACTAGAGCCCAGGCAATCCTAGACCTAGTACTCACCAACGGGGAAAGCGTCTCAGAGGTCTCGGTAGGAGATACGCTAGCCTCCAGCGACCATAACATGGTATGGTTCAACCTTGGGAAAGGATCCCCTAAATCAATTACAAAAACAAAGGTGCTCCAATTCCGGGGCACCGACTTCGCACACATGGGCGATTTCGTCCATCAGAAGCTGCAGGACCAAGCAGAGACCGGCAATGTGGAAACTATGTGGTCGTACCTGAAATCATCCATACACGAAGCAACTAATCGCTACATAAAATCAGTAGATAAACGACAAAGAAACAACAAACCCCAATGGTTCACTGAAGAGATCTCGCACCTCATTAAGAAGAAGAAAAAAGCATTTCTTTACTACAAACGTACGCAGAGAAGAGAAAATAAAGTAGAATATAAGACCAGATCTGCAATGGTCAAAACAGCAGTTAGGGAGGCCAAACTTCGAGTGGAAGAAACTCTGGCAAAGAACATTAAAAAAGGGGACAAATCCTTCTTTAGGTATATCAGCGATAGGAAAAGGAACACAGACGGTATAGTACGCCTTAGACAACCGGACGGAAACTACACGGTGGCGGATTCAGAAAAAGCAGAACTACTAAATGAATATTTCTGCTCAGTCTTCACCTGCGAAGTGAGTCGTGGCTCGTGGCTCGTGGCTCGTGGCCAGCGTGCTGTTTATGGGACGATATTGAAATGGATGTCAGAAGCATGATAGTGCAGTATTTTTGTAGCGCCAGTTTTTCGTATGATTCTGGGTAATTCTAGTTAGACAAACATCTGTGTTAGTTAAGGACCGCGCCCAAATAGAAGTGTACGAAAAACAGGTGGATAAAACATTTAAATATAATGTAGCTAAGGCCAGAAGAAAAAACACACTAAAGATTAATATAAGGAAAAGAATGGTGTTTTCTTGTGTACTTTGCTGTTGAGCTAAATCATGGTGGAAATCATGATTACATGATTACATGGAGTCCAGTTTAGGTTCTTTGTGTGTGTACTATAACTGTCCTGTCGTCGGCCACCATCTTGTGCCAGTGAATAGTTTCTGTTCTTTGTTCAGCTTCCCGCCTTTAGCCTCGTGGTTCTAATTGATAACAGATGTGCTTAGGCCAGTTAGGAAAAGCATATTAGACTCCATATTCCAAACTGAGATATAAAATGTATGAAGTATGAATGGCCAAGATATGAATGAAATTATGAATGTTTGGGGCCCATGAATGTGATATGTGGTGATATAAATGGTTTATAAGAAGAAACACTAAGGAAAAGTCCTGAGCACAACATCTGGAAGTAATTAGAGTCAGTCTCAAGAATAAGGGGAAGGGGGGCATTGGAAGCCCACGCTTCAGGAAGAGGAGAGGGGGATTTAAACCCCCCTTCCTCCAGAGTAAGATTTCTGTGTAAGGCCATGCAATTTGAATCTGTCAGCTTAGGAAGAGTGTTTTCCTTTATGGCTGAGAATTTCTCAGCACCATGTTAATTATTATAGATTCTCTTGGATGTTATAATGTTAATTCAGAAATCAAAAGTAATTTTCTGAAAACTTTGTATAACTTTTAAACATGGAGGAATGTTTCTTTGTCTAAACTTTGAGACCACCCATAGAAATGTTATTGGTCGTCAAACTTGATGATGTCACTAAACCAAAAGTTATATATGGACATGTAACTGGTAAAAAACTTTGGAATTGTTAGGAGAAATGCCAGCGTTTGGCTTCTGTAATAATTCTCTGATGCAAAAGATACTCAATTGATTTGCTAATAAAATTAATTGTGTACTCTTATGATCTAATATTGATATCTAATAAAAAAATAAGATTTTGGATTTTATGAAAATATTTTGCATCATTATTTTTTTTCCATTTTCATTTTACAACCCTAGAAAGCTATAAGTACGCATGTGTGCAATTATCCTGCTCAAATGGCACCCCAGATGGGACTGGAGCGTACTTTGCATTTCTAGGTTTCATTTTTTGAACCTTTGGGTTTCTTTTGGAAGTGCAACATAAGGTATGTCTGTTCTTTGCTTAACAGACTGGGGGGCCCTTTTATTTTGAAGCTAATTTATATTTTAGGAATTAATGCTTTGTATATAGGCATAGTGTTTGGGGATATTGTATTATATGTTTAGTTTGTTAAGATTTGGGGGTATAGAGAAAAATTGTATCTTCGTTTTGCTTTATGACTTTATTTCTGCTGTCTTTCTCTGGCCAGATTCTTCTTTCTTTCTCTCTGTTTCTTTTTCTCTCGGGGTTTACAGCTGTCCTGTTACAGTGTGTTTTGTAAATACCTCCTGGGGTTTGTTTCTTAAAGTGTTTGTTTTGAAGTGTTTGCGTATGTTATATCCTGATCATAAAGATATGAACAGGGTGATTGCACACAAATTTAAAGTAGGAATGGATATTTATGAGGTTAAAGAGGAACAAGAGAAAGGAAAAAACTGAGAAAAGAATGACATAGTTGTGGAACTGGCTCAAATTAATAGGGCTAAGAATCCAGAAAGGTTGCAAGTGAGAAAGCCGGCAAGTTTTTGCTTGTTTGAATTATACTAAAAATGCTGAGAAAATAGAGGTTACTGAGTTTGAAGAGAAAAAATATATATTTTCCTGCTGTGTGTCTAAGCTTTGTCTCTGAACTAACTCTTTCTCTCTGTGAAAATGAAAACTGTCTGTTTTAATCTGACTTTGAAAAGGTTCCCTCACTGTCCCGTCTCTTTGTTTGAAAAAACGGGCTGAGGGCACCCCCTCCTTCTTTGTCTCCCTCAGTGCATTTTCAGTGCCTATCTGAAATAAAGCTGTTGTATTGCTACTTTGAAAAGAAAAAAGAAATTGTGTTTCTCAGCTTTGTCTTTCTAAACTCCAGTTTCTGTCTCTCTCTGTCTTTTTTGCTCTGCCCTAACTTTTTCTCTTGTCTCTGGAAAAAGAAAAATAAAGTTAATGGCATCTTACAAGAAGTCCTCTCGCTCTATGCTGTTCCTTTGTTTGAAAGAGCGGGCTGCAAATGGGGGATTTTCACCCCCACCTTTTTCCTCCCTCTATGCCTTCCACAGAGCTATCACGTGAGCTGGAAGGCGGGCTTTTTTGAGTTTCTCCTTTGTTCACTATCAGGCAGAGGGGAAAGGGGGAGGAAAGAGGAAAGAGGAGGGGGAGGAAAATTCCACAGCATGGAGATTTCTTTGTCTGGATTTTTTTTAACACAGGTATCGATCTTGAAATTCTGTTTAAATGTTAGCTAGCGAATTGTGGAATTTAAAATGTAGTAGCTTGCAATTAAATTAAGAATGTCTCTGATTAAATTTTACCAGCCGTATGATAGAGAAATGCATGCTGTGTTCAAACACGGAATTTCTTTAAATAGTTCTGTTTGCAATGAAAAGTTTACTGTGAATTTTTAATTTAGTTTAGTAAGGCACGAGAATGTAATTCAATTTGTTTTTGATGTCGGGAAAACAAGAAAGTTTGCGTAAGTTGAATATGTTGATTTAAGTTCAAAAAGGTTTGCAGTGTATTGGGAGAGCAGAGTTTACATAGCTGAATGATCCCTGCGGTGTTAAGAACAATGGAGGTACTTTGGTAGAGTTTCAGAAGCTGTTTGTAGCCTAAGGGCTCTGTACAAGATGCATTCTAGAAAAAAAAAAAAAAGACGTTATGTAGCTTGAATTTTTCCCTTGTTCCTTTATTTTTTAAAAGGGTTATAAGAGTGTTGCAAGAAAAGAAATGTAGGGTCAGAAGGAATTAGAATGTGATATTTAAACAAGGTGGATTTTGCCATAAGTGAAAAGGAAAAGAAAGTTTGAATAGCTAGATCGTTTAAAAGTCTAGCTGGTTTCAAAGCTGGAAATTGAATGCAAAGTATGTTAGAATAAGGAATGTGATGTGAGACAAAGAATTTTGTCAAGCCAGAAGGAGCTAGAGTTAGATCCTGAGTGAAGTGGATTTGTTATAGGAAATGAGTGATTTAACGAGAGTTAAGCCAGATAATTACGTGTTCTGGCAGTTGTAAGAGTGCCTGCTGGTTTATACAGCACATTTGTTTGAAGGTAAGGTATGTGAAAGCAGGATCTCTGTTACAGTAAAAGAATACTTTTCTGAAAAGAAAAAGTTTGATTTTAAAGGGTAGATACCATGCTTAAAAGCAGGCAAGTGTGCATAAGGGAAAAATAAAATCCCTGCCTTTATATTTTTATCTCAGGGTTCAAATTAGTTTTGAATATGAATTTTTGTGCCCCTGCATGGTTTATAAAGTATTTTTAAACTTGTGCATTGTCCGGAATGTATGATTAGGGAGTAATTAAATTTAAATGCATTTTAAAATTAAATTGGGAAGTTTAAAATAAAAAGATTAACAAAAGTAGAGGTTAAGTACCTATATTTTTTTTTGAAAATCGAAATAAATGTGAAACAAAGGGCTTGCTAACTTGGTTAATGGAAAAGAACAATTATAATAAATTTTTATGTAAGTGGATGAATTCGGAATTGAAATTTTGCTTAATTTTTACAAGTAAGCTCTTTAGGATAGGAACCTAATAAAGAATTTGGATTGATGAAAAAAGTCTATTTAATCTGTATGTTTTGTGTTTCAGTTAAGAACCTTCTTTGAATCTTTTCAACAATTCAACACAGAGACTGTGACTCTGCAATACAAGAATTAGTACTGTTTGCAGAGGGGAAAACGTTTCATGTGTTTTTTTCTTTGTTCTTTTTGTTAATGACCATGTGCTTTCCTTCCAGGATTTACACTGATCAGCAGTACCACATTCCACCACTAGAGCTGTGGAGAACACAGAGAAAAATTCCGAAGCTGAATTTTCGGCGGGAATTTCAGTGTTCCTTTGTCTTCAACTAATGAGCTGTGCTTACCTTTCAGTTGTACCAGTACGGGTGTAAAGAAAAAGCAGTTCCATAGTTACAGAAAAGCCAAGCTTGAATTATGAAAATGTTGCAGCATGAACTTTTTAAAGCCATGATTTAAATTTCACTGAAATTAATTTAGAGACTCCGACCTTACAAGTTGCTAAAACTATTTGCAAAAGACATTTCTGGACTCATAAAAAATTTTGAACAAAAAAAACAGACTTTATCTTAAACCATGTTACTTTAAATCACTTCATTTGAATTAGATTTCTGAACTTTAATTATGCTTTTGCATAATTCAATAGGCTTATTATGATATTGTATTAATAACTGTATTTTCTTTATCATTGTCTTCATGCATTGTTCTCAGAAAATATTTTGTTTATCCTATATTTTAAATTTTATTTCATATGACTGTATTTCCATACACAGTGGCAGCTTCTAAGCTGTTACACAGTGCCACAATATTGTTTAATTGGGTTTAACAGCTGATATCATCAGTCCTTTTAATGATTTTAATTTAAATTTGAGAAATGAGTTCCTGCAACACACACAGAAAAAGAAAACTTATATCTGATGTGCATGCATTATCTGCACATGAGTACATTTCCATATTAAGCATATATTTGGGTTTTCTTAACACTGTGCATTATTTTACACTTTATTGATATAATTCCAAGATTTTATAACATAACACTTTTGAGCATAGGGACTAATTAAGTTAGATAATACTGAGGTTCTTTTTATCTTAGGGAAATCTAGGGTTCTATTTTTCTTTAGCTATACTTTCTCTAAATTTTCTGACTTTTAAACTTTAAAAGTACTGGAGTTTCATGAATACCTCTATGAATAAAACAACAGACGTCTCTGCTCTAGGACTGTACTTGCACCTAGAACAGACACTGTCTAACTACCACTGGAATGGTAAGTTTCCTATATGATATGGTTTAGACAGCAACTTACATAAATGTACACTTGGATGGGTTTTATCTAGAATAGTGGATGGGATTTGCTTGCATTCTCACTAGAGAATTCAAATAAGCTTTGGGTAAGATCTTCTAGGCACCTACCGTTGCAGGCCTAGGTAGTACATTTTTCTGGCTTTTGCTATCTAATTGGCATTTAAAAGAATATACTTGCACAGACACACACTGATCCATAAGAAGAACCGTGCCCAGAGTAAACCCCAGCGCCACAGATAAGACCACGAGCTCAATTCTGAATATTACTTCATAAATTCAGTAATATCCAAGAGGGGACTGAGTCGTGGCTCGTGGCTCGTGGCCAGCGTGCTGTTTATGGGACGATATTGAAATGGATGTCAGAAGCATGATAGTGCAGTATTTTTGTAGCGCCAGTTTTTCGTATGATTCTGGGTAATTCTAGTTAGACAAACATCTGTGTTAGTTAAGGACCGCGCCCAAATAGAAGTGTACGAAAAACAGGTGGATAAAACATTTAAATATAATGTAGCTAAGGCCAGAAGAAAAAACACACTAAAGATTAATATAAGGAAAAGAATGGTGTTTTCTTGTGTACTTTGCTGTTGAGCTAAATCATGGTGGAAATCATGATTACATGATTACATGGAGTCCAGTTTAGGTTCTTTGTGTGTGTACTATAACTGTCCTGTCGTCGGCCACCATCTTGTGCCAGTGAATAGTTTCTGTTCTTTGTTCAGCTTCCCGCCTTTAGCCTCGTGGTTCTAATTGATAACAGATGTGCTTAGGCCAGTTAGGAAAAGCATATTAGACTCCATATTCCAAACTGAGATATAAAATGTATGAAGTATGAATGGCCAAGATATGAATGAAATTATGAATGTTTGGGGCCCATGAATGTGATATGTGGTGATATAAATGGTTTATAAGAAGAAACACTAAGGAAAAGTCCTGAGCACAACATCTGGAAGTAATTAGAGTCAGTCTCAAGAATAGGGAGAAGGGGGGCATTGGAAGCCCACGCTTCAGGAAGAGGAGAGGGGGATTTAAACCCCCCCTTCCTCCAGAGTAAGATTTCTGTGTAAGGCCATGCAATTTGAATCTGTCAGCTTAGGAAGAGTGTTTTCCTTTACGGCTGAGAATTTCTCAGCACCATGTTAATAATTATAGATTCTCTTGGATGTTATAATGTTAATTCAGAAATCAAAAGTAATTTTCTGAAAACTTTGTATAACTTTTAAACATGGAGGAATGTTTCTTTGTCTAACCTTTGAGACCACCCATAGAAATGTTATTGGTCGTCAAACTTGATGATGTCACTAAACCAAAAGTTATATATGGACATGTAACTGGTAAAAAAACTTTGGAATTGTTAGGAGAAATGCCAGCGTTTGGCTTCTGTAATAATTCTCTGATGCAAAAGATACTCAATTGATTTGCTAATAAAATTAATTGTGTACTCTTATGATCTAATATTGATATCTAATAAAAAATAAGATTTTGGATTTTATGAAAATATTTTGCATCATTATTTTTTTTCCATTTTCATTTTACAACCCTAGAAAGCTATAAGTACGCATGTGTGCAATTATCCTGCTCAGAAGCACTGGGACACG
The DNA here is from genome assembly GCF_902459505.1 of Geotrypetes seraphini. Lineage (NCBI taxonomy): Eukaryota > Metazoa > Chordata > Amphibia > Gymnophiona > Dermophiidae > Geotrypetes > Geotrypetes seraphini. The sequence goes on along the minus strand of NC_047084.1, from coordinate 175,835,697 downwards.
GACCACAGTTGATGATAAAACAAGACGTGGATGACCCATTTCAGAATTTTGAGTTCACACCTGGGGACATTTACAACGAACTGGCAAGGCTAAAGGTAAACAAGGCCATGGGACCGGACAATTTACACCCAAGAGTGCTCAGAGAATTGAGAGACGTTCTGGCAGAACCGTTGGCAGTGCTCTTCAATCTCTCACTAAGTACGGGGAAAGTTCCGTTAGACTGGAAAACAGCCAACGTCGTTCCTCTACATAAAAAGGGCTGCAAGGCTGAGGCTGCAAACTATAGACCGGTAAGCCTCACCTCAATAGTGTGTAAACTCATGGAAACACTAATTAAGTATAAATTAGATACGATCCTGAATGAGGGAAATCTCCGGGATCCCAACCAACATGGATTCACCAAGGGTAGGTCATGCCAGTCAAATCTAATCAACTTCTTTGACTGGGTAACAAGAAGACTGGACTCAGGAGAGTCCTTGGATGTCGTGTACCTGGACTTCAGCAAAGCGTTCGACAGCGTCCCACACCGCAGGCTGCTGAACAAGATGAAATCGATGGGATTAGGAGAGACTCTAGCTGCATGGGTTAAAGATTGGCTTAATGGCAGACTTCAGAGGGTGGTAGTTAACGGTACCCTCTCTAAAATGTCGGAGGTGACTAGCGGAGTGCCACAGGATTCGGTCCTGGGCCCACTCCTCTTCAACATATTCATTGGGGATCTGACTCAAGGGCTTCAAGGCAAAGTAACCTTATTCGCTGATGACGCCAAACTATGCAATATAGTAAACGGCTATAATCTACAGGATGCTATGGAGCAAGACCTGCGTACTTTAGAAAATAGGTCCTTGATATGGCAGCTGGGCTTTAACGCCAAGAAATGTAAGGTCATGCATCTCGGTAACGGAAATCCTTGCAAAACTTACACCTTGAATGGAGAAACTTTAACCAGAACTACGGCAGAACGAGACTTGGGAGTAATCATCAGTGCTGACATGAAAGCAGCCACTCAAGTGGAGAAGGCTTCATCTAAAGCACGGCAGATGATAGGTTGTATCAAGAGAAGCTTCGTCAACAGGAAACCTGAAGTCATGATGCCATTGTATAGAGCCATGGTGAGACCTCATCTGGAGTACTGTGTGTAATTCTGGAGGCCACATTACCGTAAGGATGTGCTCAGAATTGAGTCGGTTCAGCGGATGGCCACCAGGATGGTCTCGGGGCTAAAGGGTCTCCCGTACGAGGAAAGACTGAGCAAATTGCAGCTCTACACTCTTGAAGAGCGTAGGGAGAGGGGAGACATGATTGAGACATTTAAGTACATCACAGGACGGGTCGAGGTGGAAGACGATATCTTTCTTCTCAGGGGATCCTCGACCACAAGAGGACATCCACTCAAACTCAGGGGAGGGAAGTTTCGTGGAGACGTCAGGAAGTACTTCTTCACGGAGAGAGTGATCGAGCATTGGAACAAGCTTCCAGTGCAGGTGGTCGAGGCACGCAGCATCCCAGACTTCAAGAACAAATGGGATACCCATGTGGGATCCCTACGAGGTCATGCCAAGGATAGGGTCGCTAGGACTTGAATGAGCGGGTCAGTAGAGTGACAGTATAATTACAATTATACTTAAGAAGTCAGAAGACCTAAGAGGGTGGGTAAATAGTGTGGGCAGACTTGATGGGCTATATGGCCCTTATCTGTCGTCATTTTTCTATGTTTCTATGTTCTATATTTTTTCTAAATTTCTGATATCCTGCTGAATCTCCCTCTGAATTAAAATTTCCAGATCATTTCACAGGAGTGAAATACAGTCATTTGATTTATGTCTCCAACAGACAGAAGTGCCTTGTTAAGATATTGGATCCTGGTCTTTAAAAACTATTTCACCTTGTTTCAAGATTTAAAAGCACAAATTATAGACAGAATAAGCAGTCTACAAGTTGACACCTATCTGACCTCATATCTCCAGAGAATTTGCTTCCTAGATCCTTCAAAGAGAATCAGACTCTCATTATGCACTGTCTGTGTAATTAACACTCCACTGGTAATTGCTACCAAAGACAAACTGGCTTTTATTATGCTGAATAGCTAGAGAGCTCTGAAATCTTACCTACTTTACTATTACTACTACCAGACACACACAGCGCTGTACATTAAACATGCAAGAGAAAATTCCTGCTTGGAAGAACTTACAATCTAATTATGACAGACACAGTAGACAAAATGGTGAATCAATATAAGCTGCTCATGTAGGGAAATACAAAGGGATGAAGGGGTAGAGAGGGTAGAGGACCACAGAGGAATGATAAATAAATATGATGCTTTACAAGTTGGTAGGGTTAGGACTAAAATGCAGCTTGTTCTTCCAGGCATATGGTGCAGCAAGGCAGAAGGGACGAAGTCAGAAGTTGGCAAAAGAGGAGAGGGGTACAGACAAGAGAGACTTGCCCGATGAATGGAGTTCCCGGGGTGGAGTATAAGAAGAAATAAGAAAGGAGAGATATTGAGGAGCTGCAGAGTGAATACACTAGAACAGGGATCTCAAAGTCCCTCCTTGAGGGTCGCAATCCAGTTGGGTTTTCAGGATTTCCCCAATGAATATGCATTGAAAGCAGAGCATGCACATAGATCTCATGCATATTTATTGGGGAAATCCTGAAAACCCGTCTGGATTGCTGCCGTCAAGGAGGGACTTTGAGACCCCTGCACTAGAAGGTCAGACACAGGAGTTTGAACTATATGCAGAAGTGGAGAAGGAGCCAATGAAGCGACTTAAAGGGAGGGGTAACATGAGTATAATGGCACTGGCGGAATACGAGGCATGCAGCAGAATTCTGAACAGATTGAAGGGGAGAAAGATGGCTAAGTGGAAGACCTACGAGAAGCAAGTTGCAATAATCTAGGCGAGAGGTGATGAGAGTGTGGCTGAGGGTCTTGGCAGCATGATCAGAAAGGAAATTTAGGATTTTAATGACATTGTATAGAAAGACATTGTATAAGAAGAGAAGGAAACAGACGAGTCAAAGATGACTCCCGAGGTTGTGAGCTGATGAGACAGGGAGGATGAGTGTGTTATCCACTGAAATAGAGAAAGGAGGAAGAAGAGAGGCAGGTTTAGGAGCAAAGATAAGGAGTTAAGTCTTGGCCATGTTTTAATTTTAGATGGTGAAAATCTCACCTTTGTCCTCTTCTGCCCCCTCCCCCCTCCAAGCCTGCCTGCCCGCCGGATTTAATTACCTCCAGATACTGCCACTGTGAGGACACATCAATGAAGCAGCAGTGGCGGGGGAGGACTCCTGGCTCAGCAGCGGGTCGAGAGACAAGCGGGGAGCCGGCACGGAACGAATCGCTGGGAAGGGCCAGGTGAGTAGAGTGATTGCATGCCGCCAGCCCAGAAGTCTTATCCCCAACAAAATCGGGGGTGGGAGTCATCTTTGGGCAAGAGGGGTTGGGCTCCCTCCTACCTCCACAATCGTCAGAGGGGTGGGGGTCGTCTTCGAGCAGGAGGGATTGAGCATCCTCCTGCCATGATCTTCGGGGAGGGGGGGCTTGGGGCCATGGCCGCTATACTTATCGCAGTCAAAAATACAAGACGGGGGGCTGATGACTCAACCAAAATACATATGTTGAGTGACTCAAAATTAAATATGACAAATAATGCAAAGAAGTCACTCTGTATTCCTTTACGGTGAGTTAGAAGCAAATGTCCATCGACTGCTGTTGAAAACAAATGCTCAGAGACATGAAGGCAGATGTAACCGCCTCACCACCCAATCATCGCATTGCTCAATACAGTGTCAGAACAGTAACAATGGTGAATGTTAAACTTGCAATTGCCAAATTGGCTATGCGCTCTGTATTTTGAAAAAATTATTTAAGATGGTAAAACTTAACTTCAGGTTAACTGGTTCCGACGTGCCACGTTTCGGTACTGCTTCAGGGAACCGACATTGCTCTGCTATACCACCTCAAACAGTGGGTAATGAAGTCTCATTAAAATTCACTTCGCAATGCTAGGAAGAAGTGAATTTACAGAATCTGGCCTTTATGTATGAAAAATGTTTACAAAATTACTTCCTTTGTGACTTTGGGCAAGTAGCTTTCTCTCATGTTGCTTCAGGTTATATGTGGGTAATTATAATAATGAAGCAATGAATAATAGAAAAAAATATAGAGAAGGCTGTTATTGTTATTCAACCTTTTAAAAAAAATCTTCTAACAAGAATTACTCAGCAATTATTTAACTACAATTAAGACAGTAGCTTTGTTCAAAATGTGAATTTCTTCTGAATTACGTAAAAAATGTTCATTTCTGCTTTGACACTTGAACTGAGACAGCCCCTAATTGTTCAAGAGCAGGAAGAATGCTGAATCTTCATGCAGAAATCTCTTCTTTTCTTTGTTCTTCAGTCTTCATTCTTTCTTTCCTTTGTTTCATCTCCAATAACCCAATGCTTTTTTAAAATACTTTTCTTTGATACCTCAAGGATACAGTTAAGAGTGCTTGGCATTCATCACTAGTTCAGGGGTAGGCAATTCCGGTCCTCGAGAGCCAGAGCCAGGTCAGGTTTTCAGGATATCCACAATAAATGTGCATGAGATAGATTTGCATCTCAAGGAGGCAGTGCATGCAAATCCATCTCATAAATATTCATTGTGGATATCCTGAAAACCTGACCTGGCTCCGGCTCTCAAGGACCGGAATTGCCTACCCCTGCACTAGTTGGATCTTACATTTTCAAGCTCCAACAAAAGGACTCTTTAAACAATGTAGCATAAGAGGGGTCATAGTACATTAGTGATCCAATTCAGTCATGTCTGTAAATCATCATGTTACCAAGCAACAGGTCAATTGAGTCCAACTAAAACCAGCCCCATTATCTGACACCCAAGTTAACATTCTTCAGCTTGTTTCCAGCTTTTCTCTTTTTAGGGTTTTTTTTTTTCCTGTGTGTGTTAAATGCAGGGGAAAAAAAGAAAATAATTCTCTCTCCATCATTCTACAAGGTTATCTACTTACATTGTAAGCTTTTGGGGGCATGAATATATTGTACCTGTATGGCACAGTGGTTAAAGCTACAGCTTCAGCACCCTGAGATTGTGGGTTCAAACCCACACTGCTCCTTGTGACCCTGGTCAAGTCACTTAATCCCCCCATTGCCTTAAATAGATTGTGAGCCCACCAGGAAAAATGGAAAAATTATTGAGAACCTGAATAAGTCCAAGTAAACCATTTTGAGCTCCCCTGAGAGCAAGGTATAGAAAACTGAATAAAAAATACTTATCAGAATTATATAGTACTGTGTATGTTCAGTTGTGTTATAAAAATGATGTCGCTGATATTCAGCAGCACTTATGCATGAAGGAGGAGTTTCTACCTGGATAAATCATGCTAACCAATCTGAAAATCATCTCTGAGGCCAGGATTTTCAAATACCTGCCTTAAAAAGTGAAGGTCTGCTAACGCAGCCATTTTTATAGCGAATTGAAAAAAGTGAGAGATTCTCAAAAAATCACGCATGCACATGAGGTCGGCAGACAGAAGCAAAGATTCGTTAAATTTGCATGTGCTCATCACTGGTAATAGGGATAGGCACATGTGCAGAAAAAACAAATAAAGAACCCCCCCCCCACACACACACACACACACAAAAACACAAAAAACAGCAGGAGAGATGTTCAATCTCTCCCGCTGTCAACCAACACCCCCCACCCCCCCAGAAACAGGAGAGATACCTATTCTCTCCCATTTCCAAGAAACTCATGCCGCCGGTGGACAGCCCCCCCCCCCCCCCCCCAGGCTAGGGGAGCCTAGGGGGATCTGGCCAATCAGAATTATAGGCCACTGCCAGCACATCCCAGAATGCACTGGGAGAAGGGCCTATGATTCCACCAACTTAAACTCTATATATATACAACTTTCTATATATACAACTCTCCTGCCTTCTGTGCTGTAACAGAGGCTTTCTTCTGGGAGGTCACATATGTTACAGAACTCTAGCAGTCATTTAGAGAACAACATGGGGACAAATTTGACCCTGTCTTCACAGGATTTATCTCCCTATCTGTCCTGACCTGTGGGTTCTGTCCCTGTCTCTGCCAAATCCCTGCAAGCTCTGTTTTCATCTACACCAGTGTTTCTCAACTTGGTCCTGGAGTACCCTCAGGATATCCACATTGAATATGCATAAACTTGATTTGCATGCACTACCTCCATTATATGCAAATTTCTTTCATGCATATTCATTGTGGATATCCTGAAAACCTGACTGGCAAGGGGATATTCCAGGACCGAGTTGAGAAACACTGATCTACACAAGCCTTGAACACTTTAAAATCAAGTGTTTGAGGCTTGTGCAGATGAGGACAGAGCTTGCAGGGATGGGGCAGAGACAGGGATAGAACCTGTGGGGATTGGACAGGGATGGAAGTGAATCCTACGGGGATGGGCGTCATTCCCATAGCAACAAGTTTTGAGTACTAACTTAGTGCAAACATTTTAAATCTCATGTAGCTCATCCAAGTGTAGTAAGCAATGCTCATTAGCTGCAAACCTAGTTCTCAATTTTTCTATTCATAGTATGCCTATGGACTGGAAAATGTTCATGTCAGACTGGCTCACAGTTTGATTCATCTTTCATATTATTCCTGGAGGTACTATGATAAAAAGCCAAAAGTATAACCTGTCTTTAAAATTTTGCTTCTGAAACTTATGGTTTTCTGCATCTTTATATTGTACTTAATTCTTATTTTTCAATATCTATTTCTATAGTTATAGTTCAGTACAAATCTGGAACAGAATTAAGACAGCAAACAACAAAAAAAAAAGCCTTAAAAGTTTGTCAGTGAAAGAATTTCTCAAAACTGCTTTCAGCAATGCCAAAGGTGATAATAATTGAAAAGATAGCAGCCAGCAATATTCCCCTGTTCTTTTCTGTCTTCTACTTTTTTCTCACTTTTATTTACAACTTTTCTGTAGGTGTTATATCACTCTCGACCTAATCCTCAAGCATGTTACATTTTTAAAAAAGCTTCCAAATTAATTTTTTATAGGCTTATGCTCTCTGGTGAGTGTGATGTGTTCTTTCTGAAAATCAAGCTTTTTAGAGAGTTAGAAATGTTGTCTGAAAAATGAATAAAATCTTCAAGGACAATTCTCTAAGGTGTGCCTAAAGTTAGGCATCAATAACACACACACACATATTTATAGAATAATTGCATTTACATGCCTGAATTGTGCCAATAATTGGCAGTTACATGCATAAGCACTATTCTATAAAACATGTGCTTAAGTCCCTTTGGGCACAACTGCATGGGAGCATTAATGTGGATGTAATATGACCGAAATATAAACAACCTGTGCTAGGCAGATGATACAACGCTCATCTCCAGCAGCAAAGAAGACATGCTGTTATCTACTGAGAAAAGTCTAAACCGGGATTAGACTGAACATAAACGAGAAGAAGATCATGAACACGGGAATATGATGAAGATTTTCAACTTGAAGGTGATAGAATAGAAGCTGTAGAGGATTTCAATCTCTTGGATTCTTTTGTAAACAAAGAAGCAACCAGCAGGGAGGAAAAATTCTGCAGAATAACACTTGGTCACTCTTCAATGAAGACTCTTGACAAATTATTCAAAGGCAAGGAGGTAACACTCCAAACAAGGAATCAGGCTTGTCCACACACTCATTTTCTCAGTGGTCAGTTATGGATGTGAAAGCTGGACACTAAGGAAACAAGAAAGAAAGATTGACTCATTTGAGCTTTGGAGCTGGAGAAGGATTTTAGGCGTCCCGTGGACCGTCAGAAGAACTAACAAATCGATTCTTGAAGAGATCAAACTGGCTAGGTCACTCAAAGCCCAAATGATGAATTTACGACTGTCTTATTTTGGTCACACCATCAGAAGAGAGAGATTACTGGAGAAGGACATCATCTTTGGGAAGATTGAAGGAACCAGGTGAAGAGACTGACTTGCAATCAGATGGATAGACATGCTGAAAAACAACCATGGGAACAATGCTGGAGGACCTTTCCAGACGAGCACAAACCAATTTCTTTTTAGATCCAACAAGTCACTAGGAGTCGAAACATGAATCGATGGCACCTAACAACAACAGTATGACTGCATCATGGGCACTTTGCCTAGTGATACATGCAACTTAAAGAATACTAGTCTTTAAGCCAGTTATATTAATGGGTGCTAGAATAGATTTGTGTGTCTGTCTGTCTTTCTCTCTCTCCTTGGCCGCTGTATGTCTGTCTGTCTTTCTTTGTTTTGGTGTCTGTCTCTTTTAATCTGTCTCTGTAGCCCCCTGTCCTTAAGTGTGTGTTTTTTTTATGTTTCTCTCTTCACAAAAAAGTAACTACTGTATATTGTGACAGGGAAGCTCCTGTCACAGTGAAAACTACTGCTAAAACTCCCCAGAAAGCAGCACAGGGCTCTGTAAAACCCGGCCTGGAGCCAGTACAGCTGGCTCAGCCAAGAGAATGCAAGCCAAGGCAGGTCCCAGCACAGCTGAAGAGCCAGTTAGGGAAGGCTCTGAAAATCACTAATTTCCCCTATCACTCCTTTCCCCAAGTCAGGGAGAAACCTGAGACCAATTTGGAGAGGAGTGGAGTCAGACCCGGGAGTTTGCCTTATAGGCAAAGTCAGTTGGGGTGGGGGGGAAGGACACAGCTGACTCTGATGAGAGAAGCCAAACCACTCACGGAAGTTCCAGGTCACAGAGGGTGCCTAAGCCCCAGCATGATCGTATGGCAGGAAGCCAGCACCTAAGGAAAGGTGATACAACACTTGGGAGGTACAGTGACTGGCAGCTTAAACCCCAGAGAGAAGGGCTGGGAAATTATCCCCAGGGAAAGGCTGCAGGCATTTTGGCAGACCTGCAGAAAGGGGGATGGGATGCACAGCCTGGGAGGAATGAGGAAATGCTAAGCCAGAATGCCCATGAGGGTGAATGGGAAATGTGCAGTGTCCCAAGTGATAATGTAAGTGAAGAGGACATGGACCTGGGGGTATACAGTATGTGAAAGTCCTCAGCTAATCTCATGAAGAAAGTTCTCCAATTGTTTCTTTGTTTCACCCGGAAGCCAGAGCATTGCTGGCAGAGCTAATTAGGTGAGAAAAGCTTATCTGAAGATAAAGAGAGCTGAGAGGTGAAAAGGGTTGACACAAGCCGTGCTCAGCTATAAAGCCAGAAGTTGTTGGGGTCCAAAGAGACCAGTAAATCCCAGTGGGGATATGAGCCGATGAAGGCATTGAACTGATGCAATATTTTGAATTTATAGTATTTTTCTTTTGATAAGGAGGGGCAATCCAGCTCCTTAGTAAAAACCCCTAAGACTCACCTGGACTGTGATATAGTAGCGTGCAGGATGCACTCAAAGGACTCTAACAAACCAATGTGAATGTTTTGTTTTGTTTTCTTTTCTTTTTACTTTGGGACACTAATAAACCTGGTACTGTTTTTCAAGGAATCCGGTATCCGGGTCTTCCTTTCACAACCATATAAAAGGCGTCCTAAAATTCTTGCTTGTGGTCCGAGCCTGAGTTTCCCACCTACTCGGGGACGGGCCCGGCCACAAGAAGTTGGTGGCAGTGGTGGGATTGCACCGCCCACAGGTTAGTGGAGGAAGTACGCCCAAAGACTTGGAAAAAAAAAAAACAAACAAAGAAGAAAAAAATCAAACAAACACGAACTTTGGTTTTTTTGTTGCAAAGCAAGCAGCTGACCTTTGGGGTGAAGACTAGTGCCAGAAAGTACTGTGTTCAAAGGCTGGCAATACAGTATTTTGGGAATTGGAATTTTGGAGCGATTCGAGTGGTTTTTTTTTTTTTTTTGAAAGCCATATTTGTCTTAACCTGACTTTATTGGAGCCGTGTGGATTACAAATTAGAGAGTTGCGCGGGGACAGAAATCCCACCCGTCCCCACCCGTCCCCGCCAAAATCCCACCCATCCCCACCCGTCCCCGTGAGGAATCCCTCCGTCCCCACCCGTCCCCGTGAGGAATCCCTCCGTCCCCACCCGTCCCCGCGAGGAATCCCCTCCGTCCCCACCCGTCCCCGCGAGGAATCCCCTCCGTCCCCACCCGTCCCCGCGAGGAATCCCCTCCGTCACCATCCTTCCCTATAAACTTCAGAAATAGTTATTTTATTTAATTATGCTACTGAATTAAAGGCTCTGGTAGAGACCCATTTACAAATAAGCAAAGAGACTATTAATTTGGAAATATTAATTGGGAAGAATACATACTTTGTAAATGGGTTTCTACCAGAACCTCTAATGTAAATATAAAATATAAATACTCAGCTGATGAGAACCCACAAACTGTCAGCTGAGGACTTCCTTTGCAGTTGGCCTGGGGTCCCTTTTGCCAAGCTTGGCAGGCAGCAGTAGCGTCCCTGAGTCACAGATGCTGGCACCTCAGTGGCTCATGGATGCTGCCAGCGACTGCTGCGCTTGGTGGAGGGGAGTTCTGACCATCTCTAGAGGAGGTCCTCTGCTGGCGGTGCTTGGGGATCCCCACCAGTCACAGCAAGGGCCAACAAGTACTTCAACACTGTAGAAATAAAACCAGAAATGCATTTCCTTTTCTTTTGAACACAAAATAAAGATATCTGCCATATACATTTCCCAAGGCAGATGACTCTATGCAATGTCACCTCGGTAACAAAATACAAAAATAGACAAATACACCCCCTCCCTTTTTACTAAACCACAATAGTAGGTTTTAGCACAGGGAGTTACGCTGAATGCCTCGCGCTGCTCTCAATGCTCATAGGCTCCCTGCGCTAAAAAACAATATTGCGGTTTAGTAAAAGGGAGCCATAGTGCAAAATATAGACAGCAGATATAAATTCTCAAAACAGACACATTTTGATCACTAAATTGAAAATAAAATCATTTTTCCTACCTTTGCTGTTTGGTGATTTCATGAGTCTCTGGTTGCACTTTCTTCTTCTGACTGTGCATCCAATCTTTCTTCCTTTCTTTCAGCCTCCTGTATGTTTCCTCTCCTCCAGACCTCATTCTCTCCCCCAACTTTTTCTTTCTGTCTCCCTGTTCCCCCTTCTTTCTGTCTCTCTGTCTGCCCCCTTTCTTTCTTTCTCCGTGCCCTCCCCCAAGCCACTCGGTTTGCTGCCACAGCCATCGGAGAATAGCCCCTAAGCCACCGCCGTCCCAAGCTTTCCCTGCAGAAGCGTCGCGCTGACCAGCATTCCGCTCCCTGACGTCAATTCTGACGTAGGAGAGGAAGTTCCGGGCCAACAAGGCATTTCTCCTCATTCCATCCAGCCTGAGCCCCATCTCTCCTTGATCCAGCATTTCCCTTCTGTGTCTGTCAGAATTACCATTCCACCTATTTTCCAGCATCACCCTTCTTTGTGTCCATCTCACCTATATCCGTATCTCACCACTTTTTCAGAATCTTCATTTGTCTCTGTCCTTGTCTTTACCCCATATTCACCATTTGCCCTTTCAATGTCTTTATCTCCCCCCCCCACACACACTTTTTCAGCATTACTTCTATGTCTCTATTTCACCTCCTCTTCATGTCCCCTCTGTATCTCTATCCTTATTCAGAAGGTCCTGCTTACCCTTTCTCTTCTTTGTGTCACTATCTCCATTTTCAGCTTTCCCCCCTTTTCCTTTGTTAATGCACCCTGTAGCCAGAATCTTTCCACCCTCTCTCCACTCCGGCCCAGCCCAGTATGAAATATTTCCTTTTGTTTCTCTCCCCTCTCTCTTCTCCTCCCTCACCCACGAGTCCTGCATCTGGCCCTCTCCCTTCTACCTGCACCTGGCAACACCCCCCTGCTCCGCGGCTCTCTTCAGCAACTCGTCAGCAGCGGTGATCAAGACAAGCTGCCGACATCGAGGCCTTCCCTCTACGAGTCCCACCTTTGTGGAAAAAGGAAGTTGAAACAAGCGGGACTCGCAGAGGGTAGGCCCCGACGTCAGAAGCTGCTGCTGAGTTGCCGAAGAGAGCCGCAGGTAGAAGGGAGAGGGAGATAGGAAGGCTGTAGAAGCTCCGGAGCATGACACCGAACCCGGCCAGGATGATTTCTTTTTCAGGCTGCTGCTGCCGCTGCCATCCCCCACCCGAAATGACAAAAAACAGCCTAATGCCCGCGTCGGGAAATAGCCATGCTGAGCAGTGAGCTCAGCACGTACACAGATGAAAGCCTTGCTTGCTGATTGGTCCGGCGGCACGGTGGGGCGGGGCCACCGGACCAATCAGCAAGCAAGGCTTTCATCTGTGTACGTGCTGAGCTCACTGCTCAACATGGCTATTTCCCGACGCGACGCCAGACTTGTAAGCTGCATGCTTGCATCGCCAGAATTTAGGTAGGTTGTTTTCATCCCCGTGGGAGTCCCGTGGGCAAGGGGGCGTCCCCGTGGGAGTCCCGTGGGTCAGGGGGCATCCCCGTGGGAGTCCCGTGGGCCAGGGGGCGTCCCCGTGGGAGTCCCGTGGGCCAGGGGGGGAACCCGCGGGATCCCCGCGGGACCCGCGGGATCCCCGCGATCCCCGTTCCCGTGCAGACCTCTATTACAAATACCCAGAGGCAAAGCAGGAAGAAGGAGCAGCATCCGGTGAGGTGTGGTATCTTGGGGGAGTACAAGGCAGCATTAAGGCATCCGGAGGACACAGTCTGTTGAGGAGTGGAGCGGAGTCCAGAGGAGCGGTTCAAGGTTCCTGAGTTCCTGGTCGGAGGAATGGCTAGGGAGGCCCTAATATCCCAAGGCTGAGACACATCAGTCCCTGAGGTAAAGGTGCTTAGGGGGTATCTGATGTGGATTGGTGGGTAAGGGGACCAGAGGCTCAGGGCTAGTAAGGGGAAAACCCTAGCCGTGAAAGTCCTCACTTGGGTTCCTGTTCTCTCTTGTTTGTGTTCCCAGGATGGAGGCATCTAAGTTCCTGACTGGACTGGAAGGGGAGATGCACAAACTTCAACAGCGTTTCCAAGAGATGCTGCAGTCGCAGGCGGATCTCTGGAAAGCGGACCACCAGGCACAGCAAACGCGGCATACTGAACTTTTGCAGCAGATGTCAGCCCAGATACAGGCCATAAACAACCTGGCACAGAGGCCTGCAATGCCGGTGGCCGGCAGCGTTGGTGGCGTCGTCGGGCCGGTAGGCGCTCCTTTTGGGGAGCCGATAAGACTGCATAAATTAAATGTAGATGATGACATACAAGACTATCTTGTTGGTTTTGAAAGAGTGGCCATGGCTTCCCATTGGCCAGTGGACCAATGGTCTGTAAGACTGATTCCCTGTTTAGGAGGCAGAGCCTTAGAGGCTTATCAGACTTTGAGCGCTGAACAAGCAGCTAATTATCCAATATTAAAGCAAACTTTGCTGGATTATTTAGGGTATAGCCCAGACCACTATCGGAGCCAGTTACAGGTAACCCGTTTGGCCCTGAATGAGCGCCCTGGAGCCTTGAAACAAGGCCTTGAAAGATGTTTCAGGAGATCCGGGGGAATGTACCAGGGACGGGGCAGGGTTCCTCTTGCTAGTAAGTGTTTTTCCTGTGGTAAGCCGGGACATTGGAGACTACAATGCCCGGTCAAGAGGAACCTGACAAACAAGGTTGGGTTCTCGGTACTGGGTCCCCAGAAAGAATGCATGGTCAAGATAAAAATAGAGGGAATCCTGGTAGTAGCCCTATTAGACTCCGGGGCCGATCAGTCCATCCTGGCCCAGAAGGTGTGGCGGAGGGTCTTAAGTGCTCGGGGTCAGGAAATTGATAGACCCCAGGGCCAATTTGAGATACAATGCATGCATGGGACCTCCTTACCCTATGAAATGAGGAAAGTCTCGGTAGAGTATCAAGGGAGGGAGGATGCTCTGAAAATGGCCCTGATGCCTAGGCCCCCATATGACATAATCCTGGGACGGGAATGGCCCTACTTCTGGGAATGCTTTGGCATGCGAGGGGTGAAGGCTTCCCCAGTGCAGGAGGAGAAGTTAGTTCAGATCTTCCTCCTGGAAGATGATGTCCTAGAAGAAGCGTCCCAGAAGAGAGTTAAGAGCCGAGCAGAGAGGCGAGCGGACAAAGGATCTTGCTCTCAAGGCAAAGGTGGGGAAAGTCACTTATCTTGGAGACCCTGGGTGCCTTACGAGGTGGCCCAACGATTCCCTACTCTAGGCCGGGAACAAAGAAAAGATCCTTCGTTAAATTTGGCTATAGAGCAATGGGAAGATGCTGGGAGGGGGGCTTGTGCGTTCCAGGTGGTAGGAGGACTCCTCTATAAGAGGGGATGGAATCCTAAGATCCGAAAAGCTCAAAGGTGCTTAGTAATACCGGCCAGCTTTAGAAAACAAATATTTTGGTCCATCCATAGGGACCTAGGTAAGGAGCATTTGACCCAAGACCCGACCATTAAAGGGATCCAAACGAAATTCTATTGGCCCGGACTAGCCCAAGAGGTAGCGGCCTGGTGTAAGGAATGCCCGGGGTGTAGTCAGGGCGGGAAGAGTCCACTAACAAATCCTGAAGAGGTAGGCCTGAATAAGGAGATCAAAGAGGTCCCCTGGGCAAGGGTTACACCGGACAAGGAGAAGCCCATTTTAAAGGTTATGCGGCTATCTCCCAAGGCTAAACTGCCAGTCCGCGTGACGCCAGGGTCCGTGGGCTGGGACTTAAGTAGTATCCAAGAGATAAAGGTGCCAAAAGGGGGCAGGAAGGTCGTGGATACTGGTTTAGTGATAGCCCTACCAGGGGAATGTTATGGGCGCATTGCGCCAAGATCAGGTTTGGCCCTCCGGCATGGCATACACATAGGGGCTGGAGTGGTCGACCCGGATTATCGGGGAACCCTTAAGATTTTGGTAATGAATATAGGGGAAAAAGAATATGAAATAAAGGAAGGAGATTGTATAGCTCAATTAATATGTGAGTGAGTGATGATTCCTGAACTGCGAGAGGAAGAGATAAATACAGACACTGCTCGGGGGGAGCAGGGCTGGGGCTCCTCAGAGGAGAGAGAAGGGGTGGTGAAGAAACCCATAACCCAAAGAGTTCCGTCTCGTTTAGGGGAAAAGTCCTCTAAGAGTTTAAAGAAAGAAAGGACCGATAGGGGTTTAAGTAGGGGGGTATGTGACAGGTAAGCTCCTGTCACAGTGAAAACTACTGCTAAAACTCCCCAGAATGCAGCACAGGGCTCTGTAAAACCCGGCCTGGAGCCGGGACAGCTGGCTCAGCCAAGAGAATGCAAGCCAAGGCAGGTCCCAGCACAGCTGAAGAGCCACTTAGGGAAGGCTCTGAAAATCACTAATTTCCCCTATCACTCCTTTCCCCAAGTCAGGGAGAAACCTGAGACCAATTTGGAGAGGGGTTGAGTCAGACCCGGGAGTTTGCTTTATAGGCAAAGTCAGTTGGGGTGGGGGGAAGGACACAGCTGACTCTGATGAGAGAAGCCAAACCACTCACGGAGGTTCCAGGTCACAGAGGGTGCCTAAGCCCCAGCATGATCATATGGCAGGAAGCCAGCACCTAAGGAAAGGTGATACAACACTTGGGAGGTACAGTGACTGGCAGCTTAAACCCCAGAGAGAAGGGCTGGGAAATTATCCCCAGGGAAAGGCTGCAGGCATTTTGGCAGACCTGCAGAAAAGGGGATGGGATGCACAGCCTGGGAGGAATGAGGAAATGTTAAGCCAGAATGCCCATGAGGGTGAATGGGAAATGTACAGTGTCCCGAGTGATAATGTAAGTGAAGAGGACATGGACCTGGATGTATACAGTATGTGAAAGTCCTCATCTAATCGTATGAAGAAAGTTCTCCAATTGTTTCTTTGTTTTACCCGGAAGCCAGAGCATTGCTGGCAGAGCTAATTAGGTGAGAAAAGCTTATCTGAAGATAAAGAGAGCTGAGAGGTGAAAAGGATTGACACAAGCCGTGCTCAGCTATAAAGCCAGAAGTTGTTGGGGTCCAAAGAGAGTAGTAAATCCCAGTGGGGATATGAGCCGATGAAGGCATTGAACTGATGCAATATTTTGAATTTATAGTATTTTTCTTTTGATAAGGAGGGGCAATCCAGCTCCTCAGTAAAAACCCCTAAGACTCACCTGGACTGTGATATAGTAGCGTGCAGGATGCACCCAAAGGACTCTAACAAACCAATGTGAATGTTTTCTTTCTTTTGTTTTGTTTTCTTTTCTTTTTACTTTGGGACACTAATAAACCTGGTTTTCAAGGAATCCGGTATCCGGGTCTTCCTTTCACAACCATATAAAAGGCGTCCTAAAATTCTTGCTTGTGGTCCGAGCCTGAGTTTCCCACCTACTCGGGGACGGGCCCGGCCACAATATAAAGTAATTAGACAGTATATTAGTGATTATTGAAAAATATAATATATTAGAGTTATTCATTATGTTTGCATGAAAGTAATCAACAATTACTCATTACTTTTTACTACCCTACTTTGGCTGCAGAAATGAAGTCCTTGTATATGGGGGGTTGAGTGGAAGAGAAATGGGAGAAGCAGTTCCAACAGTTGCAGTATACATCAATAATTCATTGTAATATAGTGATTAAGGAACTGTACCTCAACTACCCACAGAGATTTTAAAAGATTTTCCCTCAACCCGATTCCATCATGAGAATGCACATATGTGGCATAGTAAGTGGGAGGCGGTAGGATGAGTCGGCCCCGGGCATCGTCTTGATGGGAGCGCCAGCCCCCATCCGCCTCTCCGCCTCCTGCTCCATCCCCGTCCCTTCCCTCATACCTCATTAACAATCGTAGCGCAAGCAGCAATAGTCTGGCCGGCTCCCTTAGTCACTTTCCGCCCCCCCCCTCCCTTCCTGCGGTCCCGACAAACCTGCGACTCCAGCAGTGTGTGCAGCACTCTACTCATGCTGCTTTGGGGCCTTCTACTGCCCTGATTTGCTCTGCCGCATCTCTGATGAGGTCATCAGGGACGTGCCAGAGTAAATCAGGGCAGTAGAAGGCCCCCAAGCAGCGTGTGTAGAGTGCTGAACATGCTGCTGGAGTCGCAGGTTTGGAGTCGGGACCGCGGCATCCCTTCGCGGCTGGAGTGTTTTGTCGCCGCGGCTCCTCTCGATTCCCGCCATTGTCCAAAGCCTTCTCTGACACTGGTGCGGCTCGTGAGAGGAGCCGACACAGAGCAGGTAGTCCAGCGCTGGCGTCCAGTCCTGCTGGGGAGTGGTAGGTGCTGGGAAGTAAGGCTGGGGACTCGCGCATGCGCACTCCTGCGGCCACAGACCTACAGATCATGGAAGCACGCAGATAGGAATGCGCATGCGCGGCTAGGGTTTTATTATATAGGATTATAAGTTGAGCGTGTGGCATAGTGCCCTGGGGCAGCCACATACGCCTGCCACTTAGTTGACATGGAGGGGCATTGTCAATATGACCATTTTCAAACCAGAAAACCTTTTCTTATGACCATTTTCTAGATGGATTTGCCCTCATTGTGTCTATCTTTTTGAACCATTGAAAAAAAAAAAAGTCCAAATGAAAAATACACAAAAAACAACCATTTGAGACATAGGCGGAGCCAACATTCTTAGCACACTGGCCACACAGACATCCCAGCAGAGCAGTGGGGCACCCTAGGGGGCACTACAATGAACACATAAAAGGTCCCAGGTACACATGTCATTATATGAATCAAATTGAGCTTTGGATGATTGATTTTAAATTAAAATTAAATACTGAAAAAAACCCACAAATTTTTCTTGCAACTCCCAATGAAAGGATAAAAGAAGATTTGATTCAAGTGAGTGGACGAGAATACAATATTGAACAATCTATAAAAATATTAGGTGTAACTCTTGACAAACATTTGACTCTGGAAAAACACACTGATCTACTATTCAAGAAATGTATCTCAGTTCTATGGAAGCTTCGTACTATCAAGAAATTCTTTGATGAACCTTCTTTTCGTCTATTGGTACAAGCATCCATTCTGAGTATTCTGGATTACTGCAATATTATATATTTAGGGGCTTACAAAAAAATACTTAAAAAACTAAGGCTAATCCAGAACACTGCGGTTCGCCTCATTTTTGGTTTAAAAAAATGGGAACACATTACCCCTTACTATCAAAAACCTCACTGGTTGCCAGTGGAGTCTAGAGTTCTGTTCAAGTTTTCCTGCATTAGTTACAAAGCAGTTTTTGGGATGCTACCTGATTATCTTACCTTCCAGTTTTCCATGGAAAGTTCCAATAGGAATACTCGTAGAATAAACTTATTTAATTATCCTTCTTTTAAATCATGTAAATTCAAGAAGTTTTTTGACAGAATTTTTTCATTCCAGGCTGCCAAACTGAATATATGGCTTGGAAGATTAATACTTGAGGCCACTTCCTATTTTAACATAGAAACATAGAAAGTGAAGGCAGAAAAAGGCCGAGGCCCATCGAGTCTGCCCACACCACTGACCCACCCCCCTATTTAATCGCTCTTTGATGACCTTTCCCTCGTAGAGATCCGATATGAGCATCCCATCTGTTCTTGAAATCCGGCATACTGCTGGCCTCGATCACCTGCACTGGGAGCTTATTCCAGCTGTCAACCACTCTCTCGGTGAAGAAGTATTTCCTGGTGTCGCCATGAAACTTCCCGCCCTTTATTTTCAGCGGGTGTCCTCTTGTGGCGGAGGGTCCCCTAAGAAGGAAAATATCATCTTCTACCTCAATACGACCAGTGACATACTTAAACGTCTCAATCATGTCTCCTCTCTCCCTACGTTCCTCGAGAGAGTATAGCTGCAATTCTTTCAGCCTTTCTTCGTATGATAGATCCTTAAGCCCCGAGACCATCCTGGTGGCCATTCGCTGCACCGACTCGACTCTCAGCACATCCTTACGGTAATGTGGCCTCCAGAATTGTACGCAGTACTCCAGATGAGGCCTCACCATGGTTCTGTACAAGGGCATTAGGACATCGGGCTTTCGACTAACAAAGCTTCTCCGGATACAACCCAGCATTTGCCTAGCCCTGGATGAGGCCTTCTCCACTTGATTGGCCGTTTTCATGTCTTCACTGATGATCACCCCCAAATCCTGTTCTGCTGTAGTCCTTGTTAAGGTTTCACCATTTAATGTGTACGTTCTGCACGGATTATTGTTGCCCAGGTGCATGACCTTGCATTTGTTAGCGTTGAAGCTAAGCTGCCAGGTCGAGGACCATAGCTCCAATAAAACCAGGTCTTGCGTCATGCTGTCGGACGGACTGCCGTTACTCACAATGTTACATAGTTTGGCATCGTCGGCGAATAATGCTATTTTACCTTGAAGCCCCTGAGTCATGTCTCTTACGAATATGTTGAAAAGGATCGGGCCCAAGACCGAGCCCTGTGGCACCCCACTGGTCACCTCCGACGTTTTAGAGATGGTACCATTAACCACCACCCTCTGAAATCTTCCACTCAGCCAATCTTGAACCCATGCTGTAAGTGTTTCACCTAATCCCATCGACTTCATCTTGCCCAATAGCCTGCGGTGGGGGACGCTATCTAAGGCTTTGCTGAAGTCCAAGTACACGACGTCCAGGGATTCCCCCATATCTAGTTTCCTTGTTACCCAGTCAAAGAAACTGATGAGATTGGATTGACAGGACCTACCCTTGGTGAATCCATGTTGGTGGGGATCGCGTAGTTCCTCCTCGTCTAGTATCATGTCTAATTTGCATTTGATGAGTGTTTCTATGAGTTTACTCACTACCGATGTGAGACTCACCGGTCTGTAATTCGCAGCCTCTGTCCTGCAACCCTTTTTGTGCAGAGGAACGACGTTAGCTGTTTTCCAGTCCAATGGCACTATTCCCGTGCTAAGGGACTGATTGAAGAGTAGTGATAACGGTTCAGCTAGGACGTCCCTGAGCTCACTGGGCACCCTGGGATGCAGATTGTCCGGCCCCATTGCTTTGTTCACCTTGAGTCTTGATAATTCGTCGTAGACCTCTCCGGAAGTAAACTCAAAATCTTGATTTTAGAAAATTGTTAAAAACACACCTGTTTGATATGCTTTCTTCCTAGTTATGTTACTGTCAAATCTATCATGATCTTTATAGCTTTTTACTTGCCAATTTGAGCTATCGTCTTAACTTTTACTGATTTTACTTAATGTATTTTTTTACTGATTGTTTTTATTCTGCACTAGATATCAAATGTTAATTCTGTATCTTAATTATCTGCTGTATGTATCTTTGTTGTGAACTGCTTAGAACTTCCGGTATAGCGGTAGACAAGAAATAAATTATTATTATTATTATAACCCCCTTTCATTGTATGATGAGCCTTCCAAACCTTATCCACAACCTAGTGTAACCAACTGTACACCACAACAATAGCCCTTATGTTGGAACAGTAGGTTTTTGGTGGGTTCACACTTTCCACCACAATTGTAGTAGTTAAGAGTGGGATATGGGCCTGAGTCCCCTTTTCTGCAGTCCACTGTACTGACCACCAAGCTACTCCAGTGACCTGCTTTCTACTTCCAAATCCCTCCTGCCAGAACACCCCCCCGCATAGATCACGCAGCAGGAGAGATGCCCAATATCTCCTGCCAGACCCCCCACCCCTACCCCCCTGCCGGACCGCCCAGCCCACCCACTGGACCCCCCAACCCGACCAGACCCTCCCCCGGACCCCCCTCTAATCTTTTTTTGATGGCCAGATAGACGGGTCCGCCCTTCATTCGCCAGCAGGCCCACCTTCATCTGAATGGAGGCCCTGCCCCGCCTTCGTATGAATGATGGTCCTGCCCCTTCCCAGATGCATTGTGGGATACACCAGGGAGTGGCCTAAGGCTTGATTAGCCCAGGCGTCTATTTATTTGTTAGAGTATATCTGTAACTGTGCTATATACTCAGCTGTATTTTTTATTATTATTTAAGAACATAAGAATTGCCGCTGCTGAGTCAGACCAGTGGTCCATCGTGCCCAGCAGTCCACTCATGTGGCAGCCCTTAGGTCAAAGACCAGTGCCCTAACTGAGACTAGCCTTACCTGTAAGGTGGCTACTTCTTATGTTCTTATGTTCTGTATACATTCTGGTTCAGCAGGAACTTGTCTAACTTTGTCTTGAATCCTTGAAGGGTGTTTTCCCCTATAACAGCCTCCGGAAGAGCGTGCCAGTTTTTTACCACTCTCTGAGTAAAGAAGAACTTCCTTACGTTTGTACGGAATCTATCCCCTTTTAACTTTAGAGAGTGCCCTCTCTGCCTTGGAGAGGGTGAACAACCTGTCTTTATTTACTAAGTCTATTCCCTTCATTATCTTGAATGTTTCGATCATGTCCCCTCTCAGTCTCCTCTTTTCAAGGGAGAAGTGGCCCAGTTTCTCTAATCTCTCACTGTACAGCAACTCCTCCAGCCTCTTAACCATTTTAGTCGCTCTTCTTTGGACCCTTTCGAGTAGTACTGTGTCCTTCTTCATGTACGGCGACCAGTGCTGGATGCAGTATTCCAGGTGAGGGCATACCATGGCCCAGTACAGCAGCACGATAACCTTCTCCAATCTGTTTGTGATCCCTTTCTTAATCATTCCCAGCATTCTGTTTGCCCTTTCCACCGCTGCCGCAAATTATGCGGACAGCTTCATTGACTTGTCGACCAGTACACCCATGTCTCTTTCCTGGGGGGTCTCTCCAAGTAATGCACCGGACATCCTGTATTCATGTATAAGATTTTTGTTACTAACAGGCATCACCTTACACTTATCCATGTTAAACCTCATTTGCCATGTTGCGGCCCATTTTTCAAGCATGTTTATGTCATGTTGCAGGTCTTCGAAATCCTCATGCATCTTCACTACTCTGAATAACTTCGTATCGTCTGCAAATTTAATCACCTCACTCATCGTACCAATTTCCAGGTAATTTATAAATAGGTTGAAGAGCATGGGTCCACGCACCGAACCCTGTGGCACTCCACTCGGGATGCTTATCCAGTTCAAGTATTGTCCATTTACCCCCACTCTCTATTTCCTATCCATCAGCCAGTTTTTAATCCACGTGAGTATTTCACCCTCAATTCCATGGCTCACAATTTTTCAAAGTAGTCATTCATGCGGAATTTTGTTGAACACCTTGTGAAAATCCAGATATACAATGTTGACTGGGTCACCCTTGTGTATCTGCCTGTTTACTCCCTCGAAGAAGTGCAGCAAGTTTGTCAAGCAAGATCTTCCTTTGCTGAAGCCGTGCTGGCTGGTCCTCATCAGATCATGTCCATCAAGGTGATCAATGATGCAGTCCTTTATCAGCGCCTCTACCATCTTTCCCGGTTCCGAGGTTAGACTCACGGGTCTGTAGATTCCCGGATCTTCCCTCAAACCTTTCTTGAAGATTGGCGTAACATTTGCCACTTTCCAGTCTTCCAGAATCCTTCCCGATTTGATTAACAGATTGGCTATTAGTTGAAGCAGTTCAGCTATAGCCCCTTTCAATTCCTTGATTACCCTTGGATGGATGCTATCCAATCCCGGGAATTTATCATTTTTAAGCCTATAAATCTGCCTGCATACTTCTTCTAGACTGACCGTCAACCCTGTCAGTTTCCCGCCTTCATTTTCTGTGTATAGCCTGTCGGCTTCCGGTATGTTGTGTATGTCCTCTTCATTAAATACGGACGCAAAAAAATGTGTTCAGTTTGTCAGTGATGGCTTTGTCCTCCTTTGGCACTCCCTTTATTCCATGGTCATCCAACAGCTCCACCGCTTCCTTCATGGGTCATTTCCCCTTAATATATCAAAAGAATAGCTTGAAGTTTTTTGCCTCCCTGGCTATTTTTTCCTTGTAGTCTCTTTTAGCCCCTCTTACCGCCTTATGGCACCTGCTTTGATGTTGTTTGTGCTTTTTCCAGTTTTCGTCCATTTTTGACCTTTTCCATATCTTAAATGAAGTCTTCTTGTCTCTGATTGCTTCCTTCACTGCTACAGTGAGCCACACTGGTTCCTTGTTCTTTTTCCTCTTGGATCCCTTTTTGGTACATGGAATATATAGATTTTGCACCTCGGTGACTGTGTCCTTAAAAAGGGACCATGCTTGCTCTAGCGTTTTTACAGTGCTTATTCCCTTCTTAATCTTCTTCCCCACCATGAGTCTCATCCCTTCATAATTCCCTTTTCGGAAGTTCAGTGCCATGGCCGTCATTCTGGATCGATGTTTTGCCCCAGTGTCCAGGTTGAAGCAGATCATATTGTGATCACTGCTTCCCAGCATCCCTTCTACTTCTACACCTTGCATCGTAGTCCATTTAGAATTAAGTCCAGAATTGCATTTACTCTCGTATTTTCCTTGACAAGTTGTTCCAGGAAGCAATCGCCTACAGCATCCAGGAACTTGGTCTCCCTACCACAGCCGGAGGTGCCTAGGTTCCAGTCTGTGCCCAGATAATTGAAGTCACCCATGATAACTACATTGCCTCCCTTGCAGTTGCATTTAATCTTGTCCGTCATTTCTCAATCAATTTCTTCGGACTACCCTAGGGGTCGGTAGTAGATGCCAATCTTCATTTCTGTTCCATTTGTTATCGGAATTTTGACCTATAGAGACTACCTTATTTTTCGTTTCTGGCGTGTTCTCTCCAGTAGACTCAATTCCCTCTGACGTATAGGGCAATACCCCCATCTTTTTGACCCACTCTGTCTCCACGGTATAGCTTGTATCTCGGTAGCACAGTGTCCCAGACATTTTCCTCGTTCCACCATGTTTCCATGATGCCGATGATGTAGAGGTTATCTATTTGTGCCATAGCTTCCAATTCCCCCATCTTATTCCTTAGGCTCCTTGCGTTCGTGTACATACACTTGAGTTTGCGGCCTGTTACTTTCTTGCATTTCCTTCCCATTTGTGTCCCTTTCGATCTGTCAGGATTTCTGTCTTGCCTATGATCTAGTGAGTCTTCCCTGCTATCTTCCTGCATGATATCCTCTGGGTATACCGGTTCCCAAACCATTGACTCTTGGTCGACTGTCGGCTTTCCCCTTTTTCCTAGTTTAAAAACTTCTCAATTTCTCTCTTGATGTTGATGGCAAGCAGCCTCGTTCTATCACTGCTGAGGTGGAGTCCATCCTTCCTGAATAGCTTGCTCTCCCCCTAGAACTTCGTCCAGTTGCGCACGAAGTGGAATCCTTCTTCCTCACACCAGCGCCTCATCCACACGTTGACTGCTTGCAGCTCTGTCTGCCTCTTCTCATCGGCCCTGGGTACCGGCATGATCTCCAAGAACACTATCCTCACCGTTCTAGTCTTCAGCTTCCCTCCTAGCATCTGGAACTGGTCCTTCAGTCCTTCCCTGCTGTAGTTGCTGTCACTCACGTTGTTTGTCCCCCACGTGGATCACCACCACCATATCTTCCTCTTCCATGCTGTCGATGATCCTGTCGATGCAGCTCACTATATCTTCTGCCTTGGCTCCCAGTAGGCAGGTAACCAGCCGATCCTGTCTTCCTCTCACTATGTGGCTGTCGACTTGTCTGATGATGGAGTCCCTCATGACGATTGCTGTCCTCTCTATCTTCGCTTGCCTCTCTAGCCGCAGGTCCATGTCCCTGGTGTATGGCCATATCTCCAGCCGTAGGTCCGTGTCCTCTGTGCACTTCCATCTTCTCTCATCCTGGCGTTGGCTTGCACCGGACTCGTCTTCCTTTTGGTGAAGTAGTCAGGTGCACAGGTGGTATTCTCGTCCATCCTCCCTGTTGAGGATAAAGGCCAGGACAGAGAAGCTCACATCCTGGAGATGAATGTATGGCTACATGGATGGTGTCGTAGAGAGTGTTTTGTGTATCTGGACCATGGGATGATTTTTCAAGGGCTGCTGAGTAGGGATGGTGTGCATCTATCAAAGGAGTGAAGAATTGTCTTCTGAAGCAGGTTGGCTAATCTACTAAAGAGGGCTTTAAACTAGAAGTGATGGGGCAGGGTGAGCAAAGCCCCCTGGTGAGTATAAGCCCTCAGGTAAGTAAATCACTGAATACCTCTACATGAATGGGAAAAGGGGGCAATGTCTGGAAAGCAGTATATACTAGTACTCAAAGTATGGGAAACAAAATTCTGGATCTAGAAGCTGTGATGAAAGATGATGAATTAGATATAGTGGTGATCATGGGAAACATGGGTCATGGAGAACCATGGCTGGGATGTAGTTATACCAGGCTATAATCTGTTCAGGAAAGACAGGGTAGGAAGAAAAGGAAGGGGAGTAACGTTATATGTTAAAGATCATAATAAAGCTACACAATTGCACGATCTGCAGGGCAAGGAAGAGACACTGTGGATCAATTTGGAAAGAGAGAATGGTGAATATATTTACATCGATATGATATACAAGGCTTCTTCACAGATGGAAAAATTGGACAGAGATTTAATAGTAGACATTCAGAATATATCTTAAAAAAAGAGGAAGTTTTACTAATAGGTGATTTTAACATGCCGGATGTTGATTGGGGTGTCCCTATTGCAGGGTCTTCTTGAAGTGTGGAGATCCTGGATTCTCTGTAAGGAGAACTGTTCCAGCAGTTGCCCCCTCTTCTGGGAAATCGTGCTAGCAGTTTATAGCACAGAAAGCCACGCTGAATGGCCTGCACTGCTCCCGATGCTCATTGAGTTCCTATGAGCATCGGGAGCAGCGTGGGCCATTCAGCGCAGCTCTGCACTAAAAATCACTATTGCGGTTTCGTAGAAGAGGGGGTTGGTAATGGAACCCACATGGGATGGGGTCGTACTGAATAACCATTACAGAAACAGTCTAACTCTGTATAATAACACCTTTACTATAGCTCATGTATTGTATTGTATTGTAACACCATTACTAAAGCTTATGTATTGTAACACCAGTATAGAAGTTCATGTAAATCACTCTGAATTGGCTTCCCAGTAATTAGCAGAGTATAGAAGCTTTCAATAAGCAATATTGTATAAACCAGTGGTCTCAAACACGCGGCCCATGGGCCGTATGCGGCCCCCCGGGACTATTTTGCGGCCCGCGATCTGTCCTCTGCTTCCCTTCCCATCTCACTGCCCTCCCCCAAGCCACCACAATTGCCTGGCTGGCCCGGAACTTCCTCTCCGATATTAGAATTGACGTCGGGTGATGAAAATTGGTTGGCCCGCACTGGGTAAGATAAGCAGGGAGAGCTAAGACCTCGGCGCTGGCCTGTTCCCCCATTGCGGCGGTGGTGGCCTCTTCCCCAATGGTGGTGGCTTGGGGGAGGGCAGGGAAAATAAAGAAAGAAAGGGGGGAACATGGAGACATAAAGAAAGAAGAGAGATGTGACACAGACAGAAAGGGGCATGGAGAGAGAAAGAAAGAAAGGGTGGGCATGGAGAAAGAAAAAAAGAAAGAAAGGGGGCAGAGAGAGAGAGAGAGAAAGACAGACATATAGAAAGAAAGGGGGCATGGAGAGAGAGAGAGAAAGAAAGAATGGGGCAGGGTGAAAGAAATAAAAGGTTGGGGAGGGAAGGAGACAGATGCCAGACCCAGGGGAAAGGAAGGAGGGAGGGAGAGAAAAGAAAGAAAGAGATGTCAGATCATGGAAATAGGGACGGAAGAAGAGAGAGATAGAAGGGTAGGTAAGACATGGAAATGTACATTTTGAAAAGAAAGCAGAAAAATTGAATATTAAGTTAATGCCAAAGATGGATGCAAGGCAGAAAGTGAAGATGGAGAGAAAAACAGTCAAAGGACAAGAAGGCCCTGGAAACATAGTTAAAAGCACAGAAAAATAAAGTCACCAGCCAACAAAGGTAGGGAAAATGATTTTATTTTCAATATAGTGATTGAAATGTATCAGTTTTGAGAAAGGAAAGATATTAAACTTTAAATGTGAGGGCTGCAGAAAAAATAGGGTATTTGGAGGGCCGCAGAAAAAATAGTTAATGACAATTTTACATAAGGTAAAACTCCTTTATAGTTTATAAATCTTTCCTTTAACTGTTAAAGGGAAGATTTATAAACTATAAAGAGTTTTACCTCATGCAAAGTTGTCATTTCTTAATAAGACATTAACTATTTTTTCTGCTGCCCTCCAAGTACCTACAAATCCAAAACGTGGCCCCACTAAGGGTTTGAGTTTGAGACCACTGGTATAAACCATCTAGCCCTTTTTTAACAGTCCTTAAAATATGGGCGCTTATTAAGGCATTCCTTATGTTCCAGACGCATACATCTTCCATACTAGCCTTCATAAAATAAGCACCACCACCCAACTCCATATATACCCATCTGTGCTCCTGTAAAACATGAATTCTGTCATTATCTAGGATTTGTTGAATGGCATAATGTTTCTGTATTATGAAAATGGTTAAGAACTATATATATATTAGATTTTTCAGTGGGAGGGGAAGGATTTGTATTCAGTGATACAAGAGTATTAAATGAAAAATCATCTACAGTTTTATATTACTATTTAGTAAACTATATCTAATTATCTTGACAGTTACCAATTATTTTGGTAATTATGTTTTCCTAATTCAGTCTAGTGCATTGAAATGGAACATTGAATACCATGATCTAAATATACCGTATGTTTACTTTATATGCAAACTATATTATGAAGAATGACCGAAAAGATGGTGAAAATTTTCTACTAAATTCCTATGCAGTGTACAAGCAAATTATTTATCTCATGGCACTTAAGCAATCATTCAACGAGTTTACTGCTACTACCATCTATGCAGTCAATCCTAGTTTAAATATATGGACACTTTTGGTTCATAGACTTACTACTACTAATAATCACTTATATAGCGCTGTACATTTTGACACTTATAGATGGTCCCTGCTTGGAAGTACTGTGGTTAAATGAACCTTATGTATGTGCATGACAGAAGAGTGGGATTTGGGTGTGATTGTATGTGATGATCTTAAGGTGCCAATAAACAAAAATTAGAGCTAAGGCATCCAAAATTAAATAAATACAAGTCAAAATAAAGAGTGTTAACCCTCTCTGTAGGGGGCGCCCAAACAAGCTCTTTACAGCTTTGACGCTGGTTGAAAACCTGCCTCCTTGGTTTTATGACCTACCTTTTGATTCACACTCCCCCTTCACTGTGGGGTGCCCCCATATAGAACTAAGCTTTAATTATTCATGCCCAATTTTTGAGCTCTGAGAGTTTTTTTCTCCCTTTTCAGGGAGTTTTCTCTTGAGCTTTTTCCTGGAGCTGGACCTGTGATAGTCTTTTATCTCCTACTTCGGGAGGCTAGCCTTTGGAGTTTGAGGTCCATTTATTAATATTCATTATAACTTATTTGGGCACCCCCTAAAGAGAGGTTGACATTCTTTATTTTGACCTGCATTTATATGATCTTAAGGTGGCCAAACAGGTTGAAAAGGTGACGTTGAAAGCTAGAAGGATGATAAGAGTACTTAGGAAGAGGTATGGCCAGTAGGAAAAAGGAGGTATTGATGCCCCTCTACAAGACTCTGGTGAGACCTCATTTAGAGTATTGTATACAATTCTGTAGACCGCACCTTCAGAAAGATATAAAAAAGGATGAAGTCAGTCCAGGGGAAGGCAACTAAAATGGTGCATGGTCTTCGTCATAAGGCATATGAGGACAGACTTAAAGATCTCAATATGTATACTGTGGAAGAAAGGCGGGAGAGGGGAGATATGATAGAGATATTTAAATATCTATGAGGCATAAATGCACATGAGTCGAGTTTCTTTCATTTGAAAGGAAGCTCTAGAATGAGAGGGCATAGAATGAATTTAAGGAAATACTTTTTTACAGAAAGGGTGGTAGATGCGTGGAACAGTCTCCCAGTAGAGGTGGTGGAGGCAGAGACTGTGTCTGATTTCAAGAAAGTCTGGGATAGGCACGTGGGATCTCTTAGAGAGAGGAAGAGATAAAGGTTACTGTGGATGGGCAGACTGGATGGGCCATTTGGCCTTTATCTGCCATCATGTTTCTATGTTTCTATATCTGTTCATATAAATTTGTAAATGACTAGAATACTGGCATCTACACACATACTTGTTGCTAAATCTACATAGTTCCTTATAGAATTATGCCTGCTATGCACGCTTTTATGAAGACCGAGTGGTGCAAGCTTTCATGAAGCCTACGTACCTGGGTAAATAACTATTTATTTCCAGAAATGTTTTAGAAAATTGTTAAGTGTCTGATCCAGACAACTAGCCAGATGTTTCAAATTTGAACACAGCCAAGAAGAGGAAAAAGATAACCAAGTGGCATCTATTGGAGAGAGATGTGTATTTCCTTTCATCATCTTATGATTTTTCTTTGTAGGGATTATTCATCTAAATGCAGTAACATCTAGTTTTTGACCTTTTACCACTCATTGGGGATAATTTTATAAAGGACTTGAACATATAGAACAGCCTGTACTTAGGGAGTAATCTTATAAAATGTTTTCAATATATAAACCCATTTTATATATGGAAAAGGACCTTTCTACAATTGTGGAAAATGTGTGCCTGATTTTATGTGATCTATGTCCCAGGGTCATGGTTTGGGCAGAATAGAGATGAGGTTGTGATAAAAATATGCATTTTTTAAAAACACATCAGTAGATGCGTATAGTACATACATACGTTTATATCTGCCTCAGAGCATACTGCTGGGGCTAGATCTGGTAGCCTGTTATATAAAGACTTTATAATACAAAAATCACTCCATTGAACACACTGTACAGGCCAATAACAACTGTAGTTTATTGAAAAAATGGAGGAAAAAGCCTCAGATTACAAAGGAGAGCTGTAATGCTCTGCTACCAATGTTATTCATCACAGGCATAAAAAAGCTTCACTCCATTAAACTTTACTCCATTGAACACTAGATATGAAAGTAATCTACATTTATAATAATATGCAATGCACTCAGCTGTTGGTATTCATAGCTTAGAAATACACCCATGGGCTTGCCTATGGTCTGTCCATATATATGCCACTTGCAGTTACATGCTAAGTGACATATAGGCTCATTTTCAAAGTACTTAGACATACAAAGTACCATAGAAACCTATGGTGTGGAGTTCATTTGCAAAAAATAAAGCTATGCAAAAACTGTTACAAACAGCAGTCTAGACTAGAGTTTCTCAGCTTCTTCAAGCCAAGTACCCCCTAAGTCTAACAAATATTAACTGAGTACCCCAGCCCAAGCTCCGCCCCAGAACCACCCAAGCTCTGTCCCACACCAACCCAAGCGCCACCCCAGACCTGCCCAAGCTCCACCCCTTACCCCCACCTCCATAATAATAGTACTAATTGTAATACAATTTCTTTCATCCATTTTTCATATACACACACAATATAATCTTATTAATATATAATGGTAACCACAAAATTTAAAAAACACAAAGCACACTGTATGCAGAGAAAATGTTATCACTTGCATTTGTTCTTTTTTCAAAAAGGTCAAGGCAGATGACTTTAAAATATGCAATGTCACCTCAGTAACAACTATAGAAAAATAGACAAATATAGTGCAAAATATAAACAGCAGATATAAATTCTCACAACTAACACATTTTGATCACTAAATTAAAAATAAAATCATTTTTCCTACCTTTATTCTCTGGTGATTTCATGAGTGGTTGCACTTCCTTCTGACTGTGCATCCAATATTTCTTTCTTTCTGCCTGCTGCATGCTTCCTCTCCTCCAGACTTCATTCCCTTCCCCAACCAACATCTCTCTGTCCCTCCATGAATCTAACTTTTCTTTCTCTCTCCTCCACCTCCATTGGCAACATGTTTTCCTCTCTCTCTTATGGCCCTTCTCTCATTCCCTCCCTTGCTGCAAAGTGTGACAAACCTGTAGCCAGCTTTGTCCCTGTAGTGGATAAAAGCAGAGCATGGTCTCTGGTCAGGAGAGTTGACCAGGTTAAAAGTAAGGATAGGGAATTGGCTGACTACTCCTCAGACAGTGAGGTAGAGCAGGAAAGTTATGAGCCTAAGAATATCCAGCAGAGAGTGCAATATCATAATAAGTACACCAGAAAGCCTGACAGGACTTTTACTGAGAAGTGGAGTCCTAGTCCTGCAAGGTATTCACATTATCAGCCTAGGAGAAACCAGAGTTATTTCCCTAGGGATTTCCTGCCCAACCCCCCCCCCCCGGCTCCTAGGAGAGAGGGGTGGGGCTATGACACACGTAAAAGCAGAGCCCTGAATCACAGAGAGGAGAGCGGGAACAGAGGGGAAGCTGAGGAATGCTGAGGAACCAAGGCAAAGGCACGACCAGCAGCAGTGCAAACAGGCAGATGAGGAGAGGTCTCCCTCCTCAACCTCACAGTAGTGAGGACGTGGAGATGGCAGAGGACTTCCCAAGCTTGAGCCCAGCTGCTGGAAAAGAGGAGGCAATGGACACTGCTGAAGTGTGTCCAGAAGCTATCACCCAGAGGGAATGGAGGTTAGTCCATAAGCTGAAACTATACACCTTACCCAGCTAGGTTAGCTGGAAAGCTTGGAACTTTATTTCTAAAGTTTGCTACTTCATTTATCTGCTTGATTATGCAGTTTGTTTCATTATTTGGAAGTTTATTTTCATGGCATTTTTGTTTATTTGAGCCCTGGTGAAGAGGACTCTCTTTAAGCAGAGAAAGTCCAGGGAACTGGAACTGTATGCCATACTTGAAGCTCAAGCCATTCTGACAAATTTATGCTGTTTTATGCTTAATTTTTTTGCATTTCATGAGGGTGGCTGAAAGTATTCAGACCCCCTGTTCAATAAAGCCTAAGTATGTGAATTTGAACAGACCTGAATCTATCTCCTTTTTGGCAAAGTATCTCAGTGTGGCCTGGCAGACTAGGCAGGTGCCTAGGTCTGTTTAACCTGAAAAGCCTTCCTCTTTCCTGGGGAAGCCACGCCGACAGGTCAGGATTTGGCACAGCTAAGCCGCTTGCCGGTCAAAAGGGAGTGGGGAAAGAGAGAGAGAGATCCAGGGTATCTCTCCCACTCCCTGTACTGCCACATCCAACATTTCTCCCTCCTTTCCACCAGTCCAACATTCCATTCTCTCTACCTCCTGCACACTTCCTATCCTCCAGTCCTCATTCCCTCCCCCAACCAACATCTCTCTCTCCCTCCAAGAGTCCAACCTTTTACTCTCTGCCCTCTTCCCTTCTCCTGAGAGTGACATTTCTCCTTCCCTCCTTTCTGACCTCCCCATCCATTTTCCCCCCTCTCTCTATCTCTACATGAGTCCAACACTTTCTGCCTCCTGCACGCTTTCCCTCTTTCTCCTCGCCCCTTCCCTCAAGTGTGATATCCTTCCTTCCCACCTCCCAGTCCATCTCTCCCCATCCCGAACTCACCTGTTCTCCCCCATGCCCCATTTCTCCCTCTCCTCCACATTATTTATTTATTTATTTATTTATTTATTTATTTATTTAGATTTTTATCCCGTCCTCCCATAAGCTCAGAACGGTTTACAAGTAAACATTCACAATGGAGTGAATTGGACTTTCAAGATTATACAGTAGATTTAAATATTTGGACATACAAGACTGTGCAGCAGTTTAGATATAGGGACTATATAGCAAATTAAGAACAGTAGTTTAAATATAAATAGTTTAATTTAGATACAAGTTATTTGAGTATAGGCTAAGAGTGGACTATACAGAAATTTAGGCAGAAGATTAGAATGGAGAAAGAAGGGTAGAGGTGGGGTTTAAGGGAGTTGGATGTAGACTGAGGGTGACCTTTAGTTGAAGAGGAGGGTCTTTACCATTTTCCGGAATGTCATTAGTGAGTTCTGTAGTCTGTGTTGAGGGGGGAGTTGGTTCCAGAGTTGGGGAATGAAGTGGCTGTAGGAGCGTTTGCGGGCGGTTTCTGAAAGGAGGGACCTTCCGAGGGGAATGCATAGGCGTATCTCCGTTTCTGAGCGGAGGATGCGGGTGGGGATGTGGATGGGTAGCTTGGATTTTATGTAGGAGGGGGTGGTGGCATAAATTATTTTGTGTGCTATTGCCAGGGCTTTGAATGCACAGCGTTGGTTAATTGGGAGCCAGTGTTCAGCGCAGAGTGCTGGGGAGATGGGATCATGGTAGTTGCAATAATTTTCCTTCCTTCCCTCCCCCCAAAACCACTCACAATATGCACTCTCCCCATGTACCATCTCATCCTCCCCTCCAGTGTGCAGCACTTTTCCTTTCCCTCTCCTTCTCCTTCAATCCAGCAGAACCTTTCCCTTCCCCCTTCTCTTCTGCTAGGTCCAACAGCACCTCTTCTCACTTCCCTTTCCTTCCTCCTTGTCTAGCAGCACCTATCCCTCTCCCCAAGTCCAGCAGTACCCCTTCCCTATGTCCAGCAGTACCTCTCCTCTCCCTAGTGGCAGCTCACTGTGTGCTTTCAACTTTCCCACACAGCTGTGGCTAGCATTAGTTTAGCTGCGGTTCCATCAGGCAGCCTCAGGACCTTTTGTTAGACAAAAAAGGAAGTTGCATCATTGGAGGCAATCCAGCCTAGCAAAGGCCCTAAGACTGCCTGATGGAACCGCGGCTAAACTAACACTAGCAGAACCTCTGTGGGGAAGTTAAAAGCACACAGTGAGCTGCCACTTCTGGTCCTGGGGGGGAAAGAGGCTGGGGAGAGAAGACGAGGAAGGCAGGAGATACGCGATGGCAGAAGGAAGTTGGGAGACATATAGCGCTGGTGCCACATACTTCCTGACAATGGTGCGCGTACTCCTTGGGGTTCACATACTGCGTGTTGAGAACTGCTGATATAGACATTCAAGTAAGCCAAAAATGTCCCAAGTCCTATCAAAGGGTTTTTTGAACTACATCCAGGAGCATTGGATACCCACTGGAAAACATCCAAGATATGGGCATTACATGGGCATGCTTAGAGACTGAACATCCAAGTGTGATAATGGAAACTACTCTCGTTATCTGGGAGAAAAATCAACAGTACCGAGCTGTATAGTGAATATAAATGTTAATTATTATCTGACCCTCATGGACCCCAAGTTAAGAATCCCTGCTCTACAGACACTACAGCTACCTTTGTTTCAGTGACATGGGGCTGAGAAGAAAGAACAATATTTCCTGTCTCAACACTACACAACCAATATCTCAGCCCAGTCTTTGGTGATGCTTCAGCTAGCACTGGCGATTGATGGGGGTCAGGAGTTGCTTGGGTGATGTTCTTGGGGTGGGGGAGGATTCTCATTGGGAGTTTTGAGTTGTGATCAGGGGAGTTGGGATGGTTTGCCACAAGCCAATTTGTTTGTTTGGGACAGTAATTGCAACCACCTCTTAAATAACACATTTGCTGTGAAACAAAATTTATAAAATCAATACAGAAATGTATATGTATATTAAAAAAAGAAACAAAATTTATAACCTGAAAATGCCAATTAAACAAAACTTTTTTTTTTGCCTCCATATAGCCATAATGACAATTCTTATTGCTTAGCAGCACAGAAAAGCAAGTGGAGGAAGCAGTTCATTGGAATTTCTGTTTGATATTTGCTGGAGAAAGAATGTAGAATCATGTTTTTCAGTTAAGAACAAAAAAAAAAAAAGTACACATTTTGCACAGGATTACAGGATAATTATCATTTCTTTTAAGTTTTATTCATGTGTTTCACTAGTGGAAAATCAAGCTATGAAAAATATTATCCTCTAAAATTCCTTTATAGTTTATAGTGATAGTTTTCTGGCAATTGCAAGAGCAATTATTAGATTGTAAGTTTTTTCGAGCAGGGACCATCTATAAATGTCAAAATATACAGTTTGTCAGGATGCTGCGGAGCAAAACAAAAGGGTTAGTTTCATGTCAAGTTTAAAACTATGAATGTTTTAAATTACGATCTTGCAGACATATGGAGATATTTACCACTCTGCTTTTTATTCATAGGGGACTAGTTCTTGACAAAGCCTTCGGGCGAAACATGTTGAACCCATAGGTCCTACCCGATGTTTAAAGACTAAGCTGATAAAACTACGACTAAAAGCTAAGTACAAAGTTTTTAACTCATTAATTTAAATTTTTGAATTGGTTTTCACAAATGAATTATGCACATGAATTGCACGAAGCACATTATAAAATCATAATGTATGTCCGATGACGAGATTTAAGCCAAGAGAAACAAGCCTAAGAATAAATTGGCTGGTGGTTGGCATGATCTGAAGACTTTAAATCAACTAAATAATTGTATTTATGATAAGCTTAAAAAAAATTTTAATGCCGTTTTCTGCTTTGGAAAATATACAGCACTGCATATGCCTTTCAGTGCTATATAAGTAATAAGTAGTAGTAATAACTATAGAAATGAAGTGGAGAGTAGACTGGCTTCAGGACTTTACTTCCATGCATGCTTTGGGAGGGTTCCCTCTGGAACAGGGGTCTCAAAGTCCCTCCTTGAGGGCCGCAATCCAGTCGGGTTTTCAGAATTTCCCCAATGAATATGCATGAGATCTATGTGCATGCACTGCTTTCAATGCATATTCATTGGGGAAATTCTGAAAACCCGACTGGATTGCGGCCCCCAAGGAGGGACTTTAAGATCCCTGCTCTGGAAGGTTCCACTCATCACAATAGAATCCAGTATCCATTCCAATGAACTATGTATAACAATAACATGTACTGGGTAAATCAATGAGTTCAATTTTACTACTACTACTATTTATCACTTCTAAAGTGCTGAAGGGCGTACACAGCACTGTGCATTTTGACAATGCAGTTCCCTTTGAGTTCTTCTTCACCCAGAGTGGGGAAACAGGGGAAAACACCCTCCAGGGATTCAAGACAGTTAGACAAGTTCCTGCTGAATCAGAACATACGCAGGTAAGGCTAGACTCAGGGCACTGGACCTAAGAGCCGCCGCTTGAGCGGACTGCTGGGCACGATGGACCACTGGTCTGACCCAGCAGCGGCAATTCTTATGTTCTTAACAGCCACACCAAAAAAATCCAATTCCAAAGAAGAAAAAAACAAACAAATCCTAAATACCATCTACATTCTTTTTCTTTGTTCTTTTCTCTACCTTGGGGCCTAGTCTTCCTATTATCTTACTCAAATTCTATGAGCTTCTCCATCAAAAAAACTCTTCTATAAGTTACCAAACCTTTAGCAAGCAGTTATTACCGTCCTTTTCTATGTAAGGTCAGAATGAACAGATGATGAAATGTTAACAGAAATTAAGGAAGCTAGCAAATTTGGCAACACTATCATTATGTGCGACTTCAATTACCTCAGTATTGACTGGATAAATGTCACATCAGGGAATGCAAAAGTGATAACATTCCTAGATGAAATAAATGAGCGTTTCATGCAGCAGCTGGTTCAGAACTCAACAAGAGGGGAACAGTTTTGGATCTAGGCCTTAGTGAAACGAAGGCTTGGCATGGGAAGTAATGGTGTTGGGGGATGCTTGGCAATAGTGATCATAACATGATCAAATTTGAATTAATATGGGTCCTGTGACAAATAACATATGCTAATCTTTAGTAAAAGACCTCCCAAGGAGATCTACTGTACTGTATGTATTAGCATTTAACATTCAAAAGGTCAACTACGATAAAAATAAATGCATAAAATAAATGTTATTTCACAGTTTTTATACCACACTATCCACGTAGCACTGGGCAGTTTTCAAGATTACATTCATAATTAAACAAAATAAAACTCTTAAAAACCAAGACAATAAATAAGTTCATTATAATAATAATAATAATTTATTTCTTATATACCGCTATACCGTGAAGTTCTATACCGCGAAGTTCTAAGCGGTTTACAGTAAAGATATATTTTTACAGTACATGGGATACAAACAGTTTACAATAAAGATACATTTTGTCAGTACATGGGATACAAGTGGTTTACAAAAAAGATACATTTTGTCAGGACGTGTTATGCAAGGGGAGAGAGGGTAAGAGTTAGTCTCGAATCTAGAATTGGGGAGGCAAGGTGGAGAGGAGTGCCGTAGCGAGGAAGAGGAGGTTGGGCATTTAGAATTTGTTAAACAATCGAGTTTTCAGGGATTTTCTAAAGCCTGCATATGTAGTGGCCTCAGGTATGGGTTTTCCAAGCCAAGTATTCAGCCTAGCTGCCTGGAAAGATAACATTCTATCTAACAACTTTTTGTATTGGTAAAATTTCAGGGAGGGGTAATTAAATAGGTTTGTTCTGCGAGTGCTCTTGTTGGAACCGTTGAGAAAGAACTGAGAGATTAGGTAAGTTGGAAGCATCCCAAAGAGAGCTTTCTAACAAATACAAGCAAACTTGAAGATGACCCATCAAAAGCCCACTGGACATTGGTGCGCCCCCAATCCCACGGTGACATATGTGCACAGGATTAATGCACGCCACCGCTTCTGCCAGTTTCAGGTCTTCAGGTTTGCGCTCTGAGGGTGTGTGTGAAGGGGGAAACCCACTACTATACTTAGAAGTCCTGGCACTCCTGTTGGGGGTGTGTGGGGGTGGGGTGGATCCCCCCACACACACACTACACAGAAAATTCCTGTTCTCCTTTCTTCAGGGCTTAAAGACTAGTGTGTGTGTATATGTATGTATATATACTAGTCTTTAAGCCCATTACATTAACGGGTGCTAGAATGTGTGTGCGTGTGTGTCTGTATTTATTTATTTTTCTCTCTCTCCTTAGCCTGTTTCTATATTTCTTTCCTTCTGTCTTTTTTTTTCCTCAGCTATCCACCACCACCCCTTGCCTGCTCCCCCTGTCATTCTCCCTTTCTTTTTCTTCCCCTGTGTCCACCACCACCCCTTCACTGCTCCCCTTATCAAGCAGCAGCCCTTCTCCCTTTGTTTTAACTCCCCCCTGTCCAGCAGCACCTCTTTCCTGTTCCCCTTGTCCAGCAGTAGGCCTCTCTTCCTTTTTCTGCCCCCCCCTGTCCAGCAGCACCTCTTTCCTGCTCCCCCCTGTCCAGCAGTAGGCTTCCCTTCCTTTTTCTGCCCCCCCCCTGTCCATAAGCACCTCTTCCCCTGTCCAGCATATCTCTTTTCTGTTCTCCCTGTCCAGCAGTAGGCCTCCCTTCCTTTTTTTGCCCCCCCCCCTCTCGTCCATAAGCACCTCTTCCCATGTCCAGCAGCAACCCTTACCTCTGTTCTTTTTTGTATGCCCTCCATTGACATCCGCCTGAAGCCGCCATGGCCTGCAGGCACCGACAGCCTCAGTAGCCTGCTCCAACTCCCTCCTCGCCGTCACTTGCCGTTCCCCCCCACCCCCTGGGGAAGCTTCATTGGTTTCCGGCTTTGGCAGCCTCCTGTCTGCGGGCCGCCTGCCCGTCTGTGCACACACATCTGCGGAAGGAGGAGGAGGAGGCCGGGGTTGCGCGGGCAGCAACGGCAGCAGCTTGGCCGTGCAGCCAGCGCTAGGCAGAGCCGGGGTTCGAGCATTGACCTTGCGCTGCCCAGGCCGTCTCCTCACTTTGCTTTTTAGCAAGAAATATAAGAAAGCTATTTGTTTCATATGCTCTGCTTCAGTTAATGGATCTTTTCATATAATTAGCAAATAATATTACTGTTTGCCTACAAAAATAGAAGGTTTTGCATGCAATATATCTGTATTTATTTATTTATTTAAAAATTTATAGTCCACATATCCAACAATTCTATGCAGATAACATCATAACACTCATAATAAAATCACATCAGTACACATAAAACATTGTGATACACCTTTTGTGTTTATCCAAACAGGCACTAGAATCTTCTTCATGTTGTTGCGCTCCACTTTGTTCCTTCTTTTAAAAAAAGAAAAAAAAAACTTTGGACCCCTGAGGAAGATGTTTTAATCAAAATACAGACCGTGTTGTGTCCTTGTTTCTCTAGAACAAAGTTGGTTCTCTGTTAAAACAACGTTTTATTGACTGAATAAAATGTCTACATCAAGTGCAGCTGCTCTTTTTGTTTTTCAGTGACTGACTATGTCACATGACATAACCGATCACCAGCCAATCCAGCACAGCAGATATTCAACGGGAAATAGCCGGCTATCTCCCATTGAATATTGGTGGATATCTGGCTAAATGGCGCTTACCCAACTGGGAGCCGTTCCTGGCTAGCTAAGTACCACTGAATATCGAGGGGAAAGCTCACAGCTTAGCCTGTTTCTCTAACTCCCAAGCTACACTTCCACATAAATAAAATGACACCCAGAGCGGAGTAGATACCACTGTAGACACAACAAATAAGATATAAAATGCTACGTTGCTTTTAGTTGAAATCTTTAAACATGAAATGTTTTCCTAAATTAGCTGGCTGTCAGCCATTAACATTTTTCATTCCAAAGTATCAAACTTTTTCAGATAGAAATACTTTGTGGTTATAAAGCAAATGGTGGATGCTACAGTATTTGAAACATTTCTCTCTCGGGTAAGTGGCATGCCTCCCATATTGGTGCCCACATCCCTTAACATAATTCCATAACGATACACATTATATTACAACTTTGCTAGTGGTATTAAATCCTTTCCAAAGGAAGGTATCATTACGCACTGTGAAAAGTGGACCATTCATATGAGGCATATTTTAAAATAGTCTAGTGGGCTTGGAGAAATGAATTCCAAATGTTTGTTCTCTCAAGCATAACAGTTTATGTGCTAAAGTCTAATTTTCCACAGATGGCAAAACTAAGTCTGCTTGTCAGAAGAAGTGTTTAAAGATTTAGGACAAC
Organism: Geotrypetes seraphini; assembly: GCF_902459505.1. Lineage (NCBI taxonomy): Eukaryota > Metazoa > Chordata > Amphibia > Gymnophiona > Dermophiidae > Geotrypetes > Geotrypetes seraphini. The sequence continues at coordinate 175,796,096 of NC_047084.1, read as the reverse complement.
ATAACATTTCTGCTCTACAGTTGCTGAGCAAAGTGATGCACTGAGTAAATGTGTCCTCTTAACCCTACCTTTCATCTCTGTTATAAAGCTATTACGGTGATAAAAAAAAAAGGCTTCACATGAACGATGTTGTTTCTTGCTCAAGTGCTCACTCCTTTACTGGACAATTCTCTATTTAGAGATAAAAGATTTTAGTCTTTGCTTTATCCCCCATATAGGTATCCTTTATTTATTACATTACATTACATTACATTAGGGATTTCTATTCCGCCTGTGCCTTGCGGTTCTAGGCGGATTACAATATAGAAATATCTGGGATATTCCAGTAGAGTAACATTTCAGGATAAGAGTAAGTTACAGGAACAGTAATGAGTTATGATACTACAATTTCACAGAAGATAATACTTGTTACAGAAGATAATACATATAACGGAAGATAATGCATTTAACAGAGGTAATACATGTTAACTCGATCGGTTGAATCGGGTGTAGTGTAGCAGAATTACAGTACATTCTAGATCGCAGATAAAAAGATAATATAGGTGGGTATTAAATTCTCATCAGAGCTAAACCGTTGTGTGCCTTCAAAAAAAGCAAGAATGATAACAGGTACTGCTTTTTCTTACCACGGTTGTGCTTTTAATGTCTAGTTAAAATAATACCAGTCCATTAGAGAAGCTAGAGAGAATCTTCACTACCCCATAAAAGCAAGACTGTTTACCTCACAGCTTTATATAGCAAGGCAAAGCTTAAAGAAGATGATAGTGTGCTGAAAAAAAAAAGGGACTGACATCTCGGTCATCACAGTAAACAAGTTGAACACATTAGTTAATGATCAAGTTCATTTTTCGGATTTGCTTGGTTTGATGAAATTTAATAATAATAACATTATTTTTTCTATACCGCCAACACCCAAAAAGTTCTAGGCGGTTCACAGAATAAAAAGGACTGGTGATACAAAGCACCTAGAAAGGCAGTACAATATTTCAATAATTGCCTCTAGTGTTTGTTTGTTTTTTTTCTAATTGTACTGCAAATAAGGGAACACAGGAGCCCAGGGGAGGGCTGTGAGTGCTGGGTCAATCAGGGGCCCAGTAGAAGAAAAAGGCAGTGCTGGAGGAGGAGCTGGCCAATCAGGGGACAAGGCGGGCCTGCCAGAAGAGGTGGCCAATAGCAGAGGAGATAGCAGACAGCCAATCACTCAGACTGGCATGAAATTTAAGCAAATTGAAGAAAGAAGGAGAGTTACTGCATAGCAACAATAACTTATACCAATTGGACACAGGGAGAAGAACCCCCAAGGGAGATTGGGAAGGGGCTAGGAAGCAGGTCAGTGAGGTGCCAAGGATAGAAAGTTAGATATGGTATCCGAGTATGCTATTCAGAAATGTAGGCATACATTTTGTAACCTTCAAAAAAACAGAAATAAAACAAAAATCAAATTGTTCACTTAAAAAAATAGCAATATATTTTTTGCCTAGTTTTCAACAACCAAAAGCACAATTACTTACCGTAACAGTGGTTATCCAGGGACAGTAGGCAGATATTCTCAACATGTGGGTGACGTCGTCCACGGAGCCCCGTAGCGGACAGCCTCGCAAGCAGACTTGCTTGAAGAACTTTCAAAAAGTTTGCGAGTGCTGCACCGCGCATGCGCGAGTGCCTTCCCGCCGAACGTAGGTCGTGCATCTCCTCTGAGGTACCTCAGTTCAGATAGCTAGCTAAGAAGCCAACCAGGGGAGGTGGATGGGTTGTGAGAATATCTGCCTTCTGTCCCTGGATAACAACTGTTACTGTAAGTAACTGTGTTTTATCCGAGGACAAGCAGGCAGCATATTCTCAACATGTGGGTGACCTCCAAGCTAACCAGAATGGGATGGTGGAAGTGTTGGCAAATTAGGAGGATAAACATTGCAAAACTGTCTGGCCAAAATGGCCATCCCATCTGGAGAAAGTATCCACACAATAATGAGAGGTGAATTTATGAACCAAGGACTAAGTGGCAGCCTTGCAGATTTCCTCAATAGGAGTTTATCTGAGGAAAGCTACAGACGCCGCCATAACGCTAACTTTATGGCCCGTGACTCGACCCTGCAGAGGGAGACCAGTCTGAGCATAGCAGAAAGAGATGCAAGCAGCCATCCAGTTGGAGATGGTTCACTTGGAAACAGGATGTCCCAACTTATTTGGATCGAAGGAGATAAAAAGTTGAGGAGCAGTTCTATGAGGTTGAGTGCGTTGCAAGTAGAAAGCCAAAGCAGGTTTACAGTCCAGAGTATGAAGAGCTGTTTCTCCAGGATGAGAATGAGACTTTGGAAAAAACACTGGAGATTGCTGAGATGAAAATCCAAAACTACTTTAGGTAAGAATTTTGGATGAGTACGGAGGACCACCTTTTCATGATGGAATACTGTGAAAGGTGGATCTGCCACTAGAGCTTGTAGCTCATTGACTCTTCTAGCAGAGGTGAGTGCAATGAGAAAAACTACCTTCCAAGTGAGATATTTAAGATGAGCCGAATCTATTGGTTCGAAAGGAGGTTTCATCAAATGAGCAAGAACAACATTGAGATCCCAAACCACTGGAGGCGGCTTGAGAGGTGGTTTGACATTGAAAAGTCCGTTCATAAACCTGGAAACCAGAGGATGAGCAGACAGAGGTTTCCCTTCAATAGACTGATGAAAAGCAGCAATTGCACTGAGGTGGACTTGAATGGATGTGGATTTGAGGCCAGATTGGGATAAGTGCAATAGGTCATCCAAAACTGAAGGCAAGAAAGTAGATTGTGGTTCCTATTGTGAATAGTACACCAAGCAGAGAATCTAGTCTATTTCTTGGTGTAACACTGCCTAGTGGAAGGCTTCCTGGAAGCCTCTAGTATGTCCTGTACAGATTGAGAGAACTGTAGGGTGGCAGTTAGGTTGAGAGGTACCAAGTTGTGAGGTGTAGAGACTGCAGGTTGGGATGAAGCAGAGACCCTTGACTCTGTGTAAACAGAGAGGGAAATACTGGTAGAAGTAGAGGCTTCCTGGTGCTGAGTTGAAGTAGAAGGGAGTTCCATGGTTGTCTGAGCCACCGAGGAGCTGGAGAGTCTTGAGAATCAGAGGGAATGGAGGGAACGCATAGAGAAACTGATTCATCCATTCCATATGGAAAACATCTGCCTCGAGGCAGTGAGGAGAGTATATCCTGGAGCAGAACTGAAGCAGCTTGTTGTTGTGGGGGGACGCAAAAAGGTCTATCTTAGGAGTTCCCCACTGAGCAAAAATGTGATTTAAAAGTGAAGAATTGAGTGTCCATTCGTGAGGTTGTAGAAGACGACTCAATTTGTCCACCACACAGTTGTGCTTCCCCTGGATATAGACAGCTTTCAGGAAGATGTTGTGAAGGATTGCCCAATTCCAAAGCTTCAGAGCTTCTTGACAAAGAGGGAGAGAGCCCGTTCCTCCCTGCTTGTTGACATAGTACATGGCGACTTAGTTGTCTGTTTGAATGAGGACTACCTGGTCGTGAAGAAGATGCTGAAAAGCTTTGAGAGCATTGTAGTGTGCTCTGAGTTCCAACAGATTGATATGACACTAATGATCCATGCTGGACCAAGGGCCTTAAGTACGGAGACCATCGAGATGCGAGCCCCAAGCGTAGGTTGAAGAATCATTCATGAGAATCTTCTGATGAGGGGGTGGTGTGAAAAAGCAAACCTCTGGAAAGATTGGAAAAGAGCATCCACCAGTGGAGAGACTGTCTCAAAGAAGGATTCACTGTAATGTGTTGAGAGAGTGGGTCGCAAGCATGCTACCACTGAGATGCCAGGGTCCACTGAGGAATTCTGAGGTGCAGTCTGGCAAAAGGAGTTACATGAACTGTAGAGGCCATGTGACCGAGAAGAACCAGCATGTGTCTTGCTGAGATTGACGTGAGGGAAGACACTTGCTGACAAAGGTGAATGAAACCATCTTGACATGGCTGAGGCAGGAATGCTCTGAGTTGAACCGTGTCCAGTATAGCTCCAATAAACCTTAGAATTTGGGAAGGACGTAATTGGAACTTTGAAAAATTGATTTTGAACCCCAGACTTTGAAGAAATGCTATAGTCCGTTGGGTCGCTACAATAACCTCCTGTTGAGACGAGGCTTTGATGAGCCAGTCATCCAGATATGGAAAGACTTGAAGACCCTTGCATCCACAGGGCTGCAGCCACCACCACCAGGCATTTTGTGAAGACTCTGGGAGATGAGGCGAGTCCGAAAGGTAGGACTGGGTACAGAAGGTGAAGGTTCCCCACCCAAAACCTTAAGAATCTGCGAGAGGCTGGATGAATTGGAATATGAGTATATGCCTCTTTGAGATCCAGGGAGCATAACCAATCTCTTTGATCCATCAGGGTTGGAAGAGAGAGCATCCAAAACTTTTCTTTGACAAGAAATTTGTTGAGAGCTCCAAGGTCCAGGATAGGTCGCAAATCCCCTATCTTCTTTGTGACTAGAAAATAATGGAAGTAAAAGCCCGTTGGGTCAAGGGGACCTCCTCGACAGCTCGGAGGTGAAGAGCCTGAGCCTCGTGAAGAAGAAGGGGAAGTTGTGACACACTGGAAGGAAACTCTCTTGGAGGGAGATCTGGTGGAATTTGAAGAAATTGAAGCGAGTAACCCTCTCGGATGATGGTAAGAACCCAGAGGTCTGATGTAATCTGTTCTCACTGTTGGTAAAAATGTGGACACGACCTCCTATGGGGAGGAGAGAAGTCTGATGGATTAAGGTGGACGTTATGCTTGGACTTAGATTGTCAAAAAGACTGGGCAGGCTTAGCTGCAGCAGGAGGCTGGGGTTTTTTCTGCTGCTGCAGCTGCTGTGGTTGTTTCCTAGGTGGAGGCCTGGAGAAATCTGGAGTATACTTCTGTGGATAACGATGTGGAGGTTGCCTGTAAGGCTTGGAAGCTGGAGGTTTAGCCTCAGGCCGAATCAAAGAGGCAAATGACCGCTCATGCTCTGAGAGACATTTGGTGGCAGCCTCAATGGAGTTGTCAAAGAGCTCATTACCCTGGCATAGTAAATTGGCTAGATGATCCTGCAAGTAAGGATCCATGACCACAATGTGTAGCCAAGCCAGACGTCGCATTGCCATAGCAAAAGCAATGACCCAAGATGACATCTCAAATGCATCATAAGTGGCTTGAAGCATGAAGAGAAGGATTTGTGAGAGGGTCTGTTGAAGTTGTTAAAACGCAGGCAACCTGTGCTCAGCCAAATCAGGAAAGAAGTAGGGCATGGTCTTAATAGAGTACCTCAGGTAGGATGTGAACATGAAATTATAATTCAAGATCTTGTTTGCCATCATGGAATTTTGATATAGACGCTATCCAAATTTATCCATCGTGCGTCTCTCTCTGCCTGGAGGGACTACAGCATAAACCTTGGAGGGATTAGATTTTTTAAGAGATGATTCCACCACCAAGGATTGGTGAGACAATTGCGGCTTTTCAAACCCTTTACAAGGAACTGTGCGGTAACGAGATTCCATTTTAGAGGGAATAGCTGGGATGGAATAAGGAGTCTCGAGATTTCCGAGAAAAGTTTCTTTCAAAACAGGATTCATGGGAAGCCTCATGGTGTCTTTTGGAAGATGTGGCAATTCCATCTCAGCCAAATATTCAGGAGTATATTTAGACTCAGATTGGAGATCAATTTGAAGAGCCTTACTCATGTCATAGATGAATCTTGAAAAAGATATGGACTTGGAAGTTGAAGAGTCGTCAGGAGGTGAAGCATAGCAAGACTGAGGCATTGCTGAATAAGAAGGAGAAACCTCCCTGGAGTATTGAGAAGGGAGGTCTGTATCCAACGTAAGAGTCACAGAAGAAGCTCTGCTGTGTGATATAGGCAAATTCAGGGAGTGCTTACATTTTAGAAGTCTCGATGGAGAAGACCCAGGAGTATGAGGAATTGATAGCCTCAAATTGTACCTCGTAGAGACAGGCGAAGGAGGGTCCCTCGGAGATGGTCTTGAGAGAGGAGTCCGGGACCTGGATGGGCCTCGAGGCGGAGAAGTACGAAGTATTGAGATCTTCAGAGTTCGAGACCTATGCCTGGGTTTGGAAGGGGTCTCGATGGGCTTCGACGAACGAGGCATAGGAGACTTAGTACTCGTCCTAGGAATCTCTTTACTCTTCTTCGAAGTCAGGTGTCTCAAAGACGAGGAATGCCTCGATTGAGGCCTCGATCGAGGCTTCTCCACCACGTCTCAAACAGGCTGAGTAACTGGAGACTCGGACCTGGAAGGACGAGGCGAAGAGTCACTGGAGGACAAAGGTCGAGACCGAAGAGCTTTTGCTCGTGGTGCCTTGACAGTATGCTCAGACTGGCTCACAGAAAGCAGGGCCGAGGCAGGTGCAAGCTTGGCCAAAACAGAAGTAAGCTGCGTGGTCAATATGGCTTGCAGCATGTCCTCGAAGACAGGTACCAAGACTAATGACTCTGGTCTAGAAGGTGCAGCAGTGCGCTCCATAGAGGGTGACTTCAAAGATGAGTATTCCCTATGTTTGGAGGCACGCTTCGAAGGAGGTCTAGTAAAGGCTGGCATGACTGCACTTGTTGCCTGGAATGCCTGAGACTCAGCTGGAGGCTTCTTAGGTAGTGTACCTGAGGAGGGAAAAGGAGACTTGCCTGAGAACGAGACCTTTAGAGGCACAGCAGATGAGGCCTTTGAGGACGAGGGCGACTTGCTCGAGGTCGAGGACTTGTAGGACGAGGCCACCACGGGGGTCGAGGCCGAGGCCTTTTCTGCAGACGGCTCCATAGGACCAAAGAGCTCCAGGATTTTGGCACGATGTCTGCGGAGAGCTCGTTTTTGAAGAGTAGCACAACGTGGGCAGGACTCGGGACAATGTTCAGGTCCCAAGCACTTGATACACCGATGGGGGTCAGTGAGAGAAATCACCCAATTACACTAATTACACCTCTTAAAACCGGTAAGAGGCTGCGGCATAGAAAAAATAACAGCCACAACTACACAAGGGCCAGCGGCAGGGCCTGAGCTCAAGCCCCGCCGGACAAGAACTGACAAAAGAAAAATAAAAGTTTTTTTTTTTTTTAAGAGATGCGGTGCACAGCGACTATACAGAAGAAAACAAAATAAAGAAAAATTGAAGCCGCAGTACTTGAACTCAAAGATCGGCAGAGCTGAGAAACAGGTGCTTCTTGGCTCCGCGGAAAACTGAACTGAGGTACCTCACAGGAGACGCTCGACCTACGTTCGGTGGGAAGGCACTCGTGCATGCGCAGTGCAGCACTCGCTTACTCTTTGAAAGTTCTACAAGCAAGTATGCTTGCGAGACTGTCCGCTACGGGACTCCGTGGATGACGTCACCCACATGTTGAGTATTTGCTGCCTGCTTGTCCTGGGATAATGACAGCTTAGAATCTTGACAGCTGCTGCTGATTTCTACACGAGGACCCACAAGCTCTGTGCAGAAATCAGTAGCTTAAAGTCACAAATTGCAAGATACAAGCTACTTTTAAAAAAAAACAAAACTTCCAGAAAGAAATAAATCACCAAGCCTCTTACCTTAAAGAAGACTTTAGATCAATTCAATCTTCTAAAATTCTATATTTACTGCGATCAGGGCACGCGCTGGCTGCCTGGCTCTGCTCCTTGAGCTGTTTCCATGATAGCATAGATGCTGAATGCATCGCCCGCGTGCCAAACCCGTGAGTGACTTAAAAATAAAAAACACCCCGCGCAAAACTTGTGTGCACGAATCTTCAGGGGACGCTCTCCACTTGTCCAGTGCCTCCTCCTTTCTATAGCAGCCCCATGCCTCTAAAAACTTAAATTTAAAACTGGATAGAAAACCTCAACCTAGCATGTTTTTTTTTTTTTTTTTTTAATGTATATACCACTTATATCCTAAGTGAGTTTACTTTCAGGTACTTTATCATATTTCCCTATCTGTCCTTGTGGGCTCAACTCTATCTAGTATACCTGGGGCAATGAGGAGATAAAGTGACTTGTCTAGATTCACATGGAGCAGTGAGAGATTTGAACCCACAACCTCAAGGTGTTGAGGCTGTAGCTTTAACCACTGCACTGCACTGTGCATGTTCTGACCCAGCGGGATGACATCGCATGCATACGCAGCGACCTGTAATCTGACAACCTGCTGCCGGCACTCTCCCCAAGGGCTTCTCCAGTCCAACAAGGACTCCGGCATCCCGAACGCCTGAAAAATAGGCCTCCAGAGCACATTTTTCTCTCCGGGGCCTCTTCCATCTTCAGGCCACACCGGGCCTACTGCACATGTGCGCTAAGAGTGATGTCATCACACCAAAAGTGTGATGACATGCGCATGCATCAATGACGCCCCAGACCTTCAGTCCCTTCCCCCACGGCAACGAGCAGAGCCACAAAGAAAAATGCAGCAGCCCCAATGTGGCCCAAATATAAGCAGGGCCGCAAAACACCGGCAGCCCCGATGTGGCCTGACCACCCCGAGGTACAATGCTCCCAACCAACTCTTTGCCTGCTGGCCAGGCACAAATGGCCTCCCAAAACGTCCCAGAACTGGATCCACAGGTAACAAAAAAACTATTTATTTTAACTTTGGTTACACTGTCAAAGGAAAATTAGCTTAGGAAAAAAACTGAAACTCACTGGACTAAGTGTTTGGTCCTCAACGGAGACTACATTTAACTTTTCAAACCACCTTCATAGTGACAAAATTCCATGCTTTCAATCCCAGCGCAAGCAGTGGCTTCCTCCATGTCTGTCTCAATAGCAGTCTATTGACTTTTCCTCCAGGAACTTCCTCAAACCTTTTTTACACTCAGCTATGCTAGCCATTTTTAGCACATTCTCTGGCAACGAGTTCATTGAGTGAAAAAAATATTTCCTCCTATTTGTTTTAAAGGTTTCTTTGTAACTTCATCGAGTGTCCCCTGGTCTTTGTCATTTTTGAAAGAGTAAAAAAAATGTTCACTTTTACCCATTTTATAAAAACAAAGCTAAAATTGTTTGCATTTATACTTTTTATTTTCTAAGAAAAAACATTAATGGGATACCTGACAGAAATATGACTTAAGCATTTATGTTCATTCGGAACACGGAGAACACTTAAGGTTCTAATTATTTTCTATTATTATAAAAGCGGTGCATGAAAGATTATATTACTGACAAAAAGCTTGAAATAAAGTGAGAATATGACAAATCTTATTCATTATTCCCTGCTGGTCTCAGTGTCAAGGTTATATTTGTTTCCCTAGAGATATACATTAGCTAAAGTTACTTACTGAACAATTTTGTATTGTGAAGTTTTTCTTAGTAATGAAATTATTTTGTCAGAAATCAAGAAAGAAATCCATGGGAGGAAAGAGCAGTCTAATCTTGGGCACAAGTGCAAGTTTTTGGTGGAGACCCAGGTGGTGGAAGCCTCAGAACGCTAGAGGTATGGAGAGTGGAGCTGCCGAAAAGAGTGTTTCATTCTCCCGCACCCCGACAACATCAGCATACTGGTGTGTATTGAAAATCAGCAGTCACCTCATGACATGGCCATGTTTCAGCCCCCCCCCCCTCTTAGGTTACACCTTTATGGTCCCTGTTTAGTGTTTTAAGACTCAGCTTAACGGGGAATAGCTAATTCCAGAGTATGCCTTTGCTTCAATTCGTGCAAATACTGGTCCTATGGTTGAGTATGTTCTGCAGGCAATTAAGAATATACAATAACAACTCCCTTATACTGTTAATGGCTCACTCTAAAACGACAAAATCAGCTAGAATGCATTACTACCATATAACAACTATTCAACTCGGGTCTCTGTCAGTGCACAGACAGGGCAAAAAAAAACGCCCAGGAGGTAGGAAAAAGCCTTAGAACCCTTCCCACACCAACCAAATCAATCAAGTGTGGAAATGTCTTACAAGGGTAAGCACTGGGAGGCCGGATAAACGCTGCGCAGTGTGCAGGGGCGAGTAGGAGTTCATCATTTTCTCCACAGCCTGAGGCAGCTATTTTCGGTGAAACATCATTTTGTTTCTATTTTCCCTGGAACATCTGACGAGGATTTAAAATGTATTTCACTTTGGCCTCTTTGACTTCTTGCTCTCTGCATTGCAGAAGGCTTATTTAGAAGCAATCCAGTTGAGGAGGGGTTTTTTTTAATGCCAATGGGGTAACGTTTATCCTTGTAAGGACATTTCCACACTTGATTGATTTGGTTGGTGTAGGAAGGGTTCTGAGGCTTTTTCCTACCTCCTGGGTGATTTTTTTGCTCTAATGCAGGGGCGTCCAACCTTTGGGCTTCCCTGGGCCGCATTGGCCAAAAAAAATGTTTCTCGGGCTGCACAAAAGCGCAAATGCTGCAGCAAGACAGAGAAGGGAGCCGGCAAGACGGTAAACACCCAGGGGCAGCAGAGTAAAACAATGCATCGCCCTCGACCAGGACCGCATAAAATACTTCACTGGGCCGCATGCGGCCCTCGGGCCACAGGTTCGACACCCCTACACAGAGACCTGAGTCGAATAGTTGTTACTTAGTAGTAATGCATTCTAGCTGATTTTGTTTTTTTAGAGTGTGCCATTAATAGTATATGGGGGTTGTTATTGTATATCAGGACTGATCCTTATGAACTTTTTGTTGGTAAAACTATTGTTAGGCAATTAAGAACATGCCAGCTATTTCTGGTTCACTTTCCTCTGTATCCGGGGGTTTTTTGAGCCCTGCTGACAGAACTCTTTCTTTACCACCAAAATCCACTAGTGGTGAGTGATATATCTGCTCCCACATCCATCTCCTCTTATCACCTACCAGGGCTGAAGGCAAGAGACCAGGCGCTGGTCGATGGCAAGATTCAAAATTAATTAAAGCTCTTCTTTGCTGAAGGAGCTGCTGGTGGTCAATAAGGTAGCCAGTTAGTTTTACCCAACATGCAACACTGATCCCCTCAACTCTTCAATGTCTTTAAAGTGTGCCAGTTTTTATTGTTACCAAAAATATGGCTCTGGTACTGCTTAGTTCTACCAGTCCTCAAATACTAGTGTAAGCAAATTAAAGATTGGACTAGTGTTATCAGTTTTACTTGTCATTCATGAGTATGCCTCAGCCCCACCACTCCACCGCCGTATTAACTTATAACTGCGTGGAGATTTAAGTGGTGCATCATCACTGGCTGCTCATATTTTTTGTGTGTGATATTCTATGCATTTTTTCGATTTTTAAAGAGTGTTATCTCAATTGTAAAGTACTCTAAATACTTAGCTTGTCAGCACCATCCTATATAATAAAACCCTAAGCGCACATGCGCACTTAGGATTTCATGTTCCCTGCCGCTGTGGTGTGTGATCCGTGGCAGCCAACCCAGTGGCAGGGAACATTGTGGCCAATCCCCTCCTCCCGCCTTCACTCATCCTGGAAGCCAGGCAAGCTCTATCCCTGCCCGCGTCCTCGGCAGGGAACACACCTCGTCCCTCACTTGCCGCTGCCGCTGCTGCTGCTGATTCTCCTGTAAAGAGCAGCCTGCAATGGTGGCCGGCTTTAGTGAACCTCGCAGGCTGCTCTCCAACTCGGTAGAACATTCCCTCTGACGCGATCCCGTGCATCAGAGAGAATGTGCTACCGAGGCTGGAGAGCGGCTTGCGCGGTTCGCTAAAGCTGGCCACCATCGCAGGCTGCTCTTTACAGGAGGATCAGCAACGTGAGAGGAGCCACCGCCGGCACTTTTAAAACTTGAAACAAAAACCTTCGGCCGCAGCAGGCCAGCCCGTGGGAAGGGAAGGGGGAGGGGCTGAACGGAGCAGGCCAGATCGCATTAAGAGAAGGGAGGGGCCGAACGGAGCAGGACAGCTCACGGTAACAGAAGGGAATTGCTTCACAGGGACTTGGAGGGGAAGGGAAATATCGCTGCTGCTTCTGCAAAGGAAAGTGGGGGGGGGGGCGAGGGAGGGAGGAGAGACAGAAAGAAAAACAGACAGACAAAGGAGGCCAGGAAGAGAGACAGAGAGAAATAAAGACAGACAGGGGACCAGAGAGACAGACAGACAGACAAAGGGTGCCAGGGAGAGAGAAAGAAGAATAGCAGGAGGGAGAGAGACAGAAAGAAAGGAAGAAAGAGACAGGAGCAGGGAGAGAGACATAAAGAAAGAAAGACAGACAGGCATTCTAGCACCCGTTAATGTAACGGGCTTAAACACTAGTATCAATATAAACACTTGCCTTCCTTCAGCAAACTTCCATTGCTTCTGGCTGATTATCTGGATCCTTTTCCATGTCCAATTGCATGGGTTGTGCTGGGCTTGCCTCAAGGTTATGGTTCTCCTTCTCTGAGGCACTGCTACCAATCTCCATTGCTTCAGAAGTCTCTAGCTGTGTGTAATCCTGCACTCTCTGACTCTGCCTCTGTGTCTCTAGCCAAGCTCCATACCTGTGCCACGCCCCAAACTTCCAGGCTGGGAAAATGTGTTCTGGGCTCTATGGCTCCCTCTCTGGTCATGGAATATAGAGCTCCCATTAACACTGGGCTTTTCCTTTTCTGTGCTCTGTGTTTTCCCCTCCCTTGCCTGTATTTTTGCAACTTAATACCGGGGAGATTACTGCACTTGTAAGGATAGTAGGCTGGCTTAGAAGTGATGTGATTTACATCCTCATCTCCGGCTGACTCAGCCTCAGGGTCTAGGCACACAATAATGCCTGGCATGGTCAATGGGTGACAACCTCCACCAAAGGAATTGGTTTCCTTCCCATCTGTTCTTGAATCTCTGGATTTGGAGGGGACCCCCCAGAACATTCGTAGAAAAGATTGTTAAGTAGATGTTTCATTGAAGGATATTTGGACTTTTGTTTCAGAGACTAAAACTTTGAATCAGCAGTTTCTGCTCAGTTCTTTCAAGTAGATGGTGAACTGGACTCTAGGCTGGCTAATTTAGAATCTTCTTTGAGGACTTTGGAGATCCAGGTCTCAGCTATTCAGTGTGTGCTAATATTTCATTTACTAAGGATAGCTTGTTCCTGCAAAGACAGAATGAGCTTTCAGAAAATTCATATTGGGCAATTTCCCTAAATTTCATTTACTATCCCCTAAGGAAATTGTTTAATAAATATTTAAAAGAAATTTTGGAGTTGTCTGATGCTTTTCTGTTCTGAATTCTAACATGTATTATATTGCTTCTGCTAAAATTATTTCCAAAGGTAGGAATTAGGAAGGAGGAGAGCTGGTGGATGGAGTATCAGTTGATTTAACGGCATTTTTAGAGACATCTTACATTGAGATGTCCACCAGAGCCACCGGTTGGTTTCCTTTGTTAATTAGGATGATAAAATACTTTATATTGAAACCTTTTTTCAACATAAGGATTCAGTTATTCGTGGTCAAAGTTAACATTTTCTCTGTGTCCAGGGCAACACAGGTGCATAGGAGAGTTTTTTACTCTGAGGCCTAAAGTGATGCAGCTGGATGCAACATTTTTTATTAGTTTCCCTTGCAAATATGTTACTACTTTTCAGGGGAATATATATATGTTTTTTGACCCATTGCAATTGGACATTTTCCTTGGTTAATGAAGTAGACAGGAAGTCGCGTTATGCTTTAACTTTCCTGTCCTTTTCTTGGTGGTTGATTGGTTGGTGTTTAAATATAAATTGGAGCCCAAATATTACTAATTTTGAGATAGTTTTCTGCTTTCTTGACCCTTTGATGTGGATTATAACTACTGTATTCTTTGTTTATTGGTTTCAATATTGCATACTTTAACTGTACTTTGTCAACTGAACGATACAGTGGGGATACAATCAGTGGCATGGTTCCTTTTGGACTTGACATTGCAATGGGTTTTACTGATACAGTACTATACATATACCTTAGTGTAGTCTCCAATAAAAAATTAAACACTGCTACTACTATTTATTTCTAGAGCGCTACCAGATGCATGCAGCACTTGCACAGAGTCACAAAGAAGAAAACAGTCCCTGCTCAAAAGAGCTTACAATCCAAACAGCCAAGACAGACAAACAGTATGTCATGGATACAGTTAAGGGGACTGGTTAATCAACTGGCTAGGTTGGAGGGCAGAGAAGTAGGGTTAAAGATTGAAGACTATGGGTTCCTTTGGTTTTAGCACACGCTACAATGCCGTGCGTGCTAAACGCTAACGCCTCCATAGAGCTTGCATTAGTATTTTTCATTTAGCGCATGGATTGCACGTGCTAAAAACGCTAGCGCACCTTAGTAAAAGGAGCCCTATATCAAAAAGGTGGGTTTTCAGCCTGCTTTTAAACAAGGGAAGGAGCTTGATGGACAAACTCGTGTAATTTATTCCAGGCATAGGGAGCAGCTAGATGAAAGAAATGAGATCTGGAATTGGCAGAGGAGAAGGGTAAAGCTAAGAACGACTTATCTGAGGAACGGAGTTCTCTGGGAGGTGTCTAAAGAAAGAGAAGCGAGGAAAGATATTGAGGGGCAGCAGAATGAACACACTTGTAGGTCAGCAATAAAATCTTGAACTGTATGCGATGACAGATAGGGAACCAGTGAAGTGACTAAATTGAGGGGTGACATGAGCGTAGCAAGGTTGGTAGAAGATGAGTCGTGCAGCAGAGTTTTGCACAGATTACAAGGGGTGGAGACAACACTGCGGGAAACCAGTTAGAAGTAGATTGCAGTAATCTAAGCGTGAGGTTACGAGAGCTTGGACAAGGGTCCGGGTAGTGTTCCCCTTTAACATAAACAATGTAAAGAGTATTATCAATATTAAGAAAATATATAGTATTGGGTTGCAATTTAGTCCAGCCCATATGGTCAACATTAGTAAGTTGACTGATGCAGTGAAAGCTTGGCTTGGGTTAGCATCAAACCTTGGGTTAATCATTAAGCAAAATAGGCAAGTGCTTGGGGCACCAAGGGAAGGGGGCACCAGAGGTTTTCTCCTAGCTACGAGTCATGCACTTAACTCTTTCATCTGCCAACCATTATCCCACATGAATTTCAGTGTTTTTCTAATTATTATAAATACTTGTATATGATCAGGGCAGGATTAACCAATAGGCCATGTAGGCACGTGCCTAGGGTCTGAAATGGTCAGGGGGCCACAATGAAGGAGGGCATCAAAATTGTTTTTTCCAAATGGCGATAGGTCCCTTCAGCATCGATTGGCAACGCGGCCCCCCCCCGATCGGCAACACGCCCCCCCCCCAATCAACGGAAAGTAAGACAAGCAAGCACCGTGGGTAAGAAAGGCAACAGGAACTGTAATTGTGCAAGCAGTGCTGCTTGCCCAAAGCTTCCCTCTGACGCAGCTTCCTGTTTCCGTCTGGGCGCATGGTGGGCAGGGGGCCCAGTGTACTTGTGTGCCTAGGGGCCCTCAATGAATTAATCCTGCCCTGTATATGATGCTTTGTTTCATACAAAAATGTCCAAGCCTTTTTAAACCAAGATATGCTAACTGCTGTAACCCCATCCTCCAACACGTTCCAGAGCTTAACTATTTGTTGAATGAAACATAAAAACATTATTTATTGAATTTTAAAGCCTTAACAGTTATGCAGTGGAAGGGCTGAGGGGCTCCGTTGTTGGGCTGTGCTTAATAATAATAATAATAATAATAATAATTTTATTTTTATATACCGCCATACCCGGCGAGTTCTAGGCGGTTTACATCAGTTAAATTAGGATCTGCGTTGACAAGCAGATTTACAACAAATTCTAAGATATATAACAACAAATTATAAGATATATAACAACGGATTTACAACAAATTATAAGATATATAACAAATTTTAACCGAACTTGATAGAGGAGGAGGGGAGATTGGGGAAGATCGGGAATAGAAGCTATCGTGGGGGAGAAGAAGTGCGGGGGGGCGAAGTAGGGGGGGCAAAGTGTAATGAAATCAGGGGAGGACCTTAAGGAGTCAGTTGGCCTTTCTCCGGTCCAGGTTAGCATCTATTTAAAAGTACGACTTTCAGCTTGTCGTGCTGTTTGCAGGCCTTATTGTGCTTCCATTCCTGGCCTAAGGGTTCTTTCAGTAAGGAAGCTTGATGCGGTCAGTGTGGGGGGCTGTGGCTAGTGGTGAAGTTGGAGCAGCCTGACTGACACAGTGGCAACATAGTGTAGCTTGGATCAATATCTGGGCACTCTGCTGCCAGTAGCTAAGGCAGTGCTGATATAATTCGATTCATGCTATTCTTGGTTTTTATGTGGTCGGACAGTGCTGTGCCTAAGGATGGGAGAAAAGTATTTTGGTGGGGATTCCAAAAGAGGGCTGGTGGTCTGTAAGAGTGGGGTGAGTATATAAGAACATAAGAACAGCCATACTGGGTCAGACCAATGATACATCTAGTCCAGTATCTTGCTTCTAACAGTGACCACTCCAGTGGCTTAAACCCAAATCGTAGCAACATCCTATGCTATCAATCCCAAGGCAAGCAGTGGCTTCCCCTATGTATTAGTATGTCTTAATAATAATAATAATTTTATTTCTTATATACTGCTATACCCTAAGTTCGAAGCGGTTTACAATGAGGGTCGTGTCAAGATAGAGTACAGTGTTAACAGCAGGAGACATATGTTTACAACGAGATACATATGTTTGAACAAGATATGAGCTAAGTATTGGAACCAGGAATTTGAGATACATAAGTTTTGGAACATGATATCTAAGATGCGTTGGTACTTCTGGATGAGCAGGTACTGGAGGAGTTTACAATAAGGTACAGGATATTAACAAGTGAACAGGTACAGGATGATTACAATAAGATACAGGATGTTACACTAAGGTACAGGATGATACAATAGCACTGCTTGCTCTGGATTGGCAGCAAGAAATGTTGCTACTCTTTGGGATTTTGCCAGGTACTAGTGACCACCATGAGGATGGGCTACTGGGCTTGATGGACCATTGGTCTGACCCAGAAAGGCTATTCTTATGTTCTTACGTTTCAGGTAGGCTTTGTTAGGTAGGCGCCTCAAATTGGACGTCACTAGGTGTCACACAGATATTCATGCACAACCTAAATTGCCAATTAGAAAAATGATTTTTAATGGGTTTTTAATGGCTCGGTGAATTACCATGCAGTTTGGAAAATGAACATTTTCTCTCCTGGATTTCTGGACGTCTCTCTCAAAATGTCCAAACTCAGATTTAGATGCCCTATTGAAAATGTCCCTCTTTCTATGAGTTTCCTTTTAGCTGAAAAAGACTCACCTCTTCTGCATTTATGTCACAGAGGCATTTAGATATCTCGACTACATCTCCCCTCTCCTGCTTTTCTTGCATATGCTTTATGATAAAGACACCATATCCCTAGAACCTTAGGGTAATCAGTGGTGTAACCATGAGGACTGTAAATTTCAACACACGCGGTGTTTTATGCACCTAAATCGTCATTGGTCCAATGTTTTTAGCAAAGTGCTTAGCATATATAAAATGCAGTTTTATAAATAGATTAAATATAGATTAGTACTCATCTTTGTGCAAAGAAACGCGACTCGGGGGATGAGTACTAATCTATATTTAATCTATTTATAAAACTGAACTTTATATGCTAAGCACTTTGCTAAAAACATTGGACCAATGACGATTTAGGTGCATAAAACACAGTCAACCACTGAGGTCTATGAAACATTAGAACTGATTACCCTAAGGTTCTAAGGATATGGTGTGTTGAAAGACCTTAGTAGAAACTTCATTAGCCTGCTAATGTTATGATAAAGACGACAGACCATTTTAATAGCAGTCCTTTGGACTATCTATATCCTGTTTACATCTAAATGAGGTCTCACCAACAACCTAAGTTAACAAACAAGGGTCTGATTCTGTATAGCAGGGGTGTCAAAGTCCCTCCTCGAGGGCCGCAATCCAGTCGGGTTTTCAGGATTTCCCCAATGAATATGCATGAGATCTATTTGCATGCACTGCTTTCATTGTATGCAAATAGATCTCATGCATATTCATTGGGGAAATCCTGAAAACCCGACTGGATTGCGGCCCTCGAGGACCGACTTTGACACCTGTGCTGTATAGGATGTCTAATCTCAGCAGCTGCCTAAGCGGCTTTTGAGGATTGCATATAGGCATCCTATACAGAACCACGTCTGTCCACCTAACCACCCTGATTGTCTAACTGGCATCTGTGTCACAGATGCCGGTTAGAGAATTGTGTTGTCACTAAGCTGATCGCAGCAAGGGAATCTCCTTGCTGCGATCAATGCAGTGGCAGGGAACCCCTGAACCCTCCCATGAAGTCAGGCGGCAGGAGAGATATCCACTCCCTCCTGCCAACCCCAAACTGAAGCATCCCCCCCCCCAGAAGCATCCTCCAGCAGGAGGAGTGCCCGATTCCTCCTGCAGGAACCACCCCTGAAACACCCCCCACCCAATCCAAGATGGCGTTCTGAACAGACGCTACGCAGTGAGCTCCATGTTAGCGCTGTTTCACAAGCCCTCTTTCCCTTTATCTGTTCCATACGGCTTTTTCGCGTGACTTTTTGCTCTTGCCGGCAGTTGCTTCTTTCTGCCAGTGTTTGAGTTTTTTCCTGCGGGCCTCGGATTGTGCTGCAGGACCAGAAAGAGTCCCGAATGGGAAGGAAATTGCCTGGTCTATTCCCCCGGCTGCCGGGAGTTCCAAGACCCTGGTGCAAACAATGTTGGACAGTGGGTTTTCTCGCCAGCCTAAGGAGACGCCCCTGACTCTGGCAGGTACGCCGGGCTCGGCGAACCTTAGTGACGATCGGGTTTCCCTAAGCCCGATTCAGGGGTGAAGTCCTGTCCAACCAGGAAGTAGCTCTGCAGAGAGAATGGCTGAACAGCCTACCCTGGAAGGTGGAGTGCTGTATAGCCCCGGAGGAGCAGTGGGAAGAGAAGTAAGGGATGAAAAAGTCCCCACTGGAGCCCAGACATCGGCACTCAAAGCAGAGGCAGGAAAAACTACTATGAGTAACAACATTCAATTTGGACAATTGACTAAGCCAGCAATAGTGAATTTAGAAGAACTGTGGAGGGCTATAGAAATCATGGACTCTAACCTCCAGAAGGCGATGATTGAGGTACAAGTGGACTTGTGTCTCTGTCAGCTCTCAGGTTGGGGTTCATGAGGAAAAGTTAAGAGAACAAGCAGATGTAATTGAAAAACATGAAGAACAGATTACTCAAATAAAGAAGGTAGAAATGGAGATTATTAAAGAAAGATCTTTTATTAAAAAAATAACTAGCTTATATGGAAAATAAACAGAGAAGAAACAACTTAAGACTTTTAAATTTTCCCAAATCTCCAGTGTTATATCCACTTGAAATGGTGTGTAAATATTTGAAAGAAATTTTAATGATTCCGCAAGATAATTTGCCGCCTTTCACTGCGGCTCAATATATATCTACAGGGAAGAAACAAGATAGTTCTATTCCTGCTGAGACGGGAGAAATAGAGGAGGGGGGTATGAATTTAACAGATTTTCTGGAGAATTCCTTGGAAGTAGTTATGGAAAGGATAACTCTTTTGGTAATGTTTGCCTTGGAGCATGACAAAGGGCTCCTTTTACTAAGGTGCGCTAGCGTTTTTAGCGCACACACAAAATTACCGCTCGCTAAACCGCACACTACACTTCTAGAAAATGCCAGCTCAATGCAGGCATTAAAGTCTAGCGCGTGTGGCAATTTAGCGTGCGCTGTTCCACACGTTAAGGCCCTAACGCGGCTTAGTAAAAGGAGCCCAAAGACTAACAGCTTAGTAAAACAGAATTGCCACATGCACTAGACGCTAACGTCAACATTGAGCTGGCGTTAGTTCTAGCTTAGGCTAAAAACACTATCGCAGCTTAGTACAAGGAGCCCCTTGTATTTACACTTTACTTCAGACATATGAATGATAAGTTCTTCTGTTCGGCAATCTGGATTTTTCCTGATATAGCTCAAACGACACAGAAGAGATGGAAAGAATTTCTTATTTATAAGCCTAGAGCTTTGGCTCTAGGTGCATCATTTATTCTGAAATTTCCAGCAAAATGCTGTGTTTCACTGCAAGGAAAACATTTTCTATTTTTCGAACTGAAGCAATTGTTGGAATTTATATCTGCCAAGGAAGGGGTGGGTGGGAGTGGTAATTGGTCCAATAGCTCTACCAGCAGTTTAAGTTCAGGCTATTGGGGGTTTACATCAGTACCTCCAGAGCTGTTCTTGTAATTAAGGGATATATTTCTTTTACTATTATACCAATACTTGGATCCATATTTTTAAGTTTGAGACTAAATAATCTAAACTATTTCTTTTCCTTACATTACTGTATTAAGTGATGTTAGGTTTTTTAATTTCTTGATTAATAGTGTAAATCTGTACTCAAGTATTGAAGTGCTTGTTTTATAATTTGAAAATTGAATAAATAAATAAAAAATAAACACCCCCCACCCAACAGTGATAGGCATGAGGGATACCCACCTCGTCCTACCAGAACATCCCCCGAAACACCTCCCACTTGGCGATCAACCAACCCCCCACCCCTCTACCAGCTGACCCCTCACCCACCTGACAATCCCCCTAAATGGGAGACCACCAACCCCCCAAGTACCTTGTAAACAGACAGTCTGGCTGGAGGGAGGTATTCACCCTCCAGCCTGCAGACCCACCATTGGAATATGGTGGGCCTTCCCCTTCCTGGTGCATACTGAGATGCACTGAGGAGAATCACTTAGAGTGGCCTAAGACTCTGATTGGCCAGATACCTAAAGCCCCTCCCATGGTTGCCGGGTGTCTTAGGGGTTGGTTGGTCGCCGGGTGGGGAGGCGTTTCGGTGAGGTGGTGTTCTGAAAGAAGGGAGTGGGCATCTCTCCTGCTTATCACGGTTGGGTGGGGACGCCATTTATAGAATATGCCCCCAAGTGTATAAATATATATGGATTATGTCCCTAAAACTTAATTACACCTATAAGAGGCATGGAGTAGTTACATTTTTTTGTATGTTTGTTTTGCATTAAAGGCTCTGAAATCCATTTTGCATGTGCACTTATTCAACACCAAAAGCTAATGAGCTATTTTGCATCATTTTCATTTGATTACCCTATTAGCACCGATTTCACATCAACTCTATTGTAAAGTAGTTTCTGTTATTGCATCTTAACCATTATGATAATTTAAATGCACATTAACACATATAATGGGTCCAAAGACATCTTTGAGTAGGAATATTTTTTGACCATTTGAAGTTCCAGCTGTTGTTTTGGAACTGATGATATGCTAGAGGCTACAGCTTTCAGAGTAGCTAAATAAATCCATCTGAGGGACATTTATGCTTTTCAGGGCAGACAGGACATAGAAGGACTGCCATTGCGTAACACTATACAGTATTCTCATCACTTAATGGTGCCCAGAGAGTCTTTAGTGTCACCTATCAAATAACAATGTCTCCAAGACCAAAGTGACTGTGTTCTAGAATTTCAAATCTTTGTACTTTTAATATGATACAAATTGTTCTATTATCATTTTATAACATAACATAAAAACTTACTTCTATGCTGCAATACGGTTAAGTTCTATATTGTTTACAAAAGAAAATAATTACAATTAAATGATATAATTTTAGTTACCTAAGGCAGTGGTTCCCAACCCTGTCCTGGAGGACCATCAGGCCAATCGGGTTTTCAGGCTAGCCCTAATGAATATGAATGAAGCAGATTTGCATGCCTCTCACTTCCATTATATGCAAATCTCTCTCATGCATATTCATTAGGGCTAGCCGGAAAATCCAATTGGCCTGATGGTCCTCCAGGACAGGGTTGGGAACCACTGACCTAAGGAGTCCTTTTACTAAGGCATGCTAACCGACTTAGCACATGCTAATCTTTAGTGTGCACTAAATCATTTAGCGCGCCTTAGTAAAAGGACCCCTAGGTATCTGTTTTCAAATGTCTCCTAAATAGTTGATAAGTACAAGAAATTGCAATTAGAAGATATAAGTCCTTATCCCAAGATGCTGCCTGATAGGACAAAAGACAATGATGATATCTTTTAAATTTGCACCTTTTAACAGATGGAAACGTAAATACTGCATGCGAATGTCTAGAGTGTTTAAAGTTGGCAATTGTAAACAAATCTACAAGGTAATTAGGTACAAGATCAGATAAAACCTTATAACAAACGCAGCCAAACTTATACTCAATGAATGATGCTCATTTTCTGTAGCACAGTGTGTATATTGAGATTTCCTTCCTGGATATACAAAAAAAATACCCCAGTCACTGAAATTCATAATATACATAGTAACATAGTAGATGACGGCAGATAAAGACCCGAATGGTCCATCCAGGCTGCCCAATCTGATTCAATTTCAATTTCAATTTCAATTTTTTCTTCTTAGCTATTTCTGGGCAAGAATCCAAAGCTCTACCCGGTACTGTGCTCATCTATACCTTCCCAGCCATTGAAGCCCTCTCCAGCCCATCCTCTTCCAAACGGCCATATACAGACGCAGACCATGCAAGCCTGCCCAGCACTGGCCTTAGTTCAATATTTAACATTATTTACTGATTCTAGATCCTCTGTGTTCATCCCACGCTTCTTTGAACTCACCATTTTCCTTTCCACCACCTCTCTCGGGAGCGCATTCCAGGCATCCACCACCCTCTCCATAAAATAGAATTTCCTAACATTGCTCTTGAATCTACCATCCCTCAACCTCAAATTATGTCCTCTGGTTTTACCATTTTCCTTTCTCTGGAAAAGATTTTGTTCTACGTTAATACCCTTCAAGTATTTGAACATCTGAATCATATCTTCCCTGTCCCTCCTTTCCTCTAGGGCAGTGGTTCCCAAACCTGTCCTGGGGGACCCCCAGCCAGTCAGGTTTTCAAGATATCCCTAATGAATATGAATGAGAGAGATTTGCATACCTGTCACTTCCATTATATGCAAATCTCTCTCATGCATATTCATTAGGGATATCTTGGAAACCTGACTGGCTGGGGGTTCCCCAGTACAGGTTTGGGAACCACTGCTCTAGGGTATACATATTCAGGGTTTCCAGTCTCTTCTCATATGTCTTCTGGCACAAGCCTCCTATCATTTTCGTCGCACTCCTCTGGACTTCTTCAAGTCTTCTTATGTCCTTTGCCAGATACGGTCTCCAAAACTGAACACAATACTCCAAGTGGGGCCTCACCAATGACCTGTACAGAGGCATCAACACCTTCTTCCTTCTACAGGCTATGCCTCTCTTTATACAGCCCAGCATCCTTCTGGCAGCAGCCACCGCCTTGTCACACTGTTTTTTCGCCTTTAGATCTTCGGACACTATCACCCCAAGGCCCCTCTCCCCGTCCGTGCATATCAGCTTCTCTCCTCCCAGCATATACAGTTCCTTCCAATTATTAATCCCCAAATGCATTACTCTGCATTTCTTTGCACTGAATTTTAGTTGCCAGGCATTAGACCATTCCTCTAACTTTTGCAGATCCTTTTTCATATTTTCCACTCCCTCTTTGTCTACTCTGTTACAAATCTTGGTATCATCTGCAAAAAATATAGAGATTACAAATATGAGAATTAATAATCCAATTATGTTGAAAACATAGGAAGGGAGATTACAGCCATTCAAGTTCCTTCCTATTTCTCCTACTGTAAACCGCGTCGAGCTCTAAGAACGTGGAGATGATGCGGTATACAAACCTAAGGATTAGATTAGATTAGATTTAATTGACTGTCAAAATTCAAAGTATTTTTTATAGTCTTTGAAAAGCAGTACTTTATTGTTTCAGCTGAAAAATGTATTTAAAACTTAACAATTTCTAATTATTAGCTAAAACTTATTTTTTAGTTAAGCGTCTTGTCTTGGGCAGCTTTTCCTTTCAGATGAGATGGAGAAGGAGTGTGCCTATCTCCTAGGTTTAGCAAAGGCACCGCTGTCTGGTCCAAGATACACTGCAGGAAAGTGGAAAAATGATGGTATACCCCATATGGATACGGAAACAGCTTTGGCAACTATTGCTATACAGGAAGATCAAAGTGCTGAAGGGGCATTGTTTACCCTGATGCCAAATCAGCTTTCCCATGGCATGGAACCACAATGCTACTTTTAGAGAAGCAGTCAGAGGCCAATCTGGAGGATGTTTGTGGGGTGGTCTTCTCTGGAGCCTGATGTTGGGAGTAGGGCAAAGTGGCAGGAGATCTATGGTCATTATCCAGATGAGAGTATGGTCCCAGAATCATATAGGCACACAAAAAAAGAAGTACAAAGGGCCTTCAAATCCTGAGCAGTCAAACAGTCCGTGTTTCGGTGTATCCGCCTACGTCAGAGGTCATTCAATGTAATTCATACAAAGAATAATGGAAAGTTAGCCAAACAGGTAATACCAATATTGACTAGCTCAACAATTAAAATCCAAGGCATAGCAAGAGTTACACCTGTGTATTAATAGTCAATATTTGGTCTTATCTTTGGACCATGTCAGGTCTTTCAATAAATGGACGTTTGACTGCTCAGGACTTGAAGGCCCCTTGTGTTTGTTTTTTGTGCTTCGTGGTTGCTTTGTATTTTGACTTGCTCTCTATTTTGACTACCCAGAATTAGTATATATAGCCCAGCTACTCTAGGGATTTCAAAGGTTTGGAGATTTTTTAAAAATTATCTTTGAGGAAGCTTATTGAGGGTTACAAAAATGTTCAAAGTTGCATGAATGAATGACATTTCCCAGATCCTATAAATGGTGCCTCAAATAAGTGCAAAATCCTGAGATCCACTTACAAATAAATCAGATAACAAGCCATTAAACATCAATAATCAGCCATTAACAAACAATTATTGATGTAACCATTGGGAAATATTATGCAGTAGGAGTGTGGCATATGGAGCAAATATTTCCCATGACTGCCAGTGAGTTAGTGGATTAAAATCATCAGTGCTGTGGTTTAGCTATAGCTTGGAGCATTTTGCAGTCTCTAGGCATTAAAGCTGCTTATTGTTTAAATGGGTGACTGTTGACCAATCCTATTAGCACCCGCATCCTTCTAGCTTTCGCTGCTGAGAGGGAAGTACATCAAATTTTCACCGATCCATCAATTTTTTTTTCTAATTATTCAATTTCTCTACTTTATTTGTAAATTGTAAATTTCTTTTTATCTATTTTTTTCTTATCAAAAAAGTTAAAAGGTCAGACTTAGGCCTCCTTTTACGAAACTGCAATAGCAGTTTCTAGCATGGGGAGCCACTCTGAATGGCCCATGCTGCTCCCGACGCTCATTGAGTTCCTTTGAGTGTCGGGAGCAGCGCGGTCCATTCAGCGCAGCTATCCACGCTAGAAACTGCTATCACAGTTTCGTAAAAGAAGGGGTTAGTTTTAAATCTCAGTCAGAAAGGGGGCTCTCTCCACTGGCATGTCACATTTTTCACCTTCTCTGTTTCAAGGTAAACACCCCCTTTTCTTTAGCGGTATCACCACTTTTTATGCTAAGTGGTGCCTAAGTCTTTCTCTGCCCCTAACCACGCTAACTTTGGTGTTTGGCGCCAATAGGCACTGTGCGAAAGGCACCTATCTTTTGTAGAATCGCGTCTAAGAGATAGGTACCTATCTCTTTTCAGTTATGAGCTTGTTAAAGCTCATTATTGAAACCAATTACTAATTGTTAGGCACCTAACTTTGTGCACCTTTTATAAGAATTTCCCCCCAAATGCTTATGAACTCAAGCATTGTTTTTTTTTTTTGTGGAACCTTAAAAGAAATCATAACTTGCTATGGTCGTCAATACTGAACATGAAAGCAGTAAGTCATTTTTAATATAATCACTTCCTTTTTTCCTGTTGACTGGACTATGTAAATGTTAACATGGAAATATCTCATATCTAGAAATGTGCTTGCAGAAATTAATAAAAGAAATGAAGATGGTCAAACTGTACTGAGCAAATGTAGAAGCCTGTCTGAACATGCCAGAATAGAATGGACTTCTATACCAGCAAACTAAGAAAATGTCTTCTAATGCTTTTTGCATATTTTCTTCTTTGTCCTTGGAAATGAATGATGAAAATGGAGCTGAAATATTATACTGCTCTTTACTGTGCTTGCCTGCTGAGACAAAGGGAAAATAATAACATATAATGTAATGATAACAAAAAGCAAAATTAAAACATTAAATTTTATGCAAAGCTGCAATGTTGCAGGCTCTCTTCTCTTATTCCCAGAATAGTTATGAGCCTATGAGTTATGAGCTCATGCTATCTTGGGATCTGGATGTTAAAATGGCAAAGAATGTTATGTAGATGGTAAAAAAAAGTTCCAGGTAATATATGAAAAATTAAAGAAATTGCAATAAAAGAAAGCAAAACATAAAAAATCTACCCCAACCCCCTTTTGCAAAACCGTAGCGTGGTTTTTAGTGCCAGCCGCGGCGGTAACTGCTCCAATGCTCACAGGAATTCTATCAGCATCAGAGCTGTTATCGCCACGGCTGCTGCTAAAGACCACGCTATGATTTTGTAAAAGGGGTGGGGGATGGGTGGGTAAATGAAGTATAAGAGACAAGAAATAACTTATTTGGGCTTCAAATTTTTTTTGCAAGTCCAGATGGCAACTAAAATTCAATACAAAGAAGTGCAGAGTGATGCATTTGGGGAGTAGAAATCCAAGGGAGCCGTATGTGCTGGGAGGTGAGAGGGTGATATGCATGGATGGACTTTGGTGTGATATTGTCTGAGGATCTGAAGGTGATGAAACAGTGCGCCAAGGTGGTGACTAAAGCCAGAAGGATGCTAGGCTGTATAGAGAAAGGCATAACGAGCAGAAGAAAGAAGGCATTGATTCCCCTTCTTGTTGGTGAGGCCACAGTTGGAGTATTATGTTCAGTTATGGAGGCTGTCTCAGGCTACGGATATAAGAAGAAGCGGTCCAGAGGAAGGCGACAAAAATGGTAGGGGGTTTGAGCTGAAAGACAAAAGAAAATACTGGAAGACCTGAATATGTATACTCTAGAGGAGAGGAAGTACAGGGGAGATATGATATAGGTGTTTAAATACTTGAAAGGTATTAATATAGAACCAAAACTTTTTCAGAGAAAGGAAAATGGTAAAACTAGAGGGCATAAATTGAGGATGTGGGGTGGTAGACTTAGGAGTAATGTTTGGAAATTATTTTTCATGGAGGGGGTGGTAGATGACCAAAATGCCCTCCCAAGGAAGGTGGTGGAGATGAAAACGGTGATGGAATTCAAAAGAGCATGGGAAGAACACAGTGGATTTCTAGTTAGAAAATGAATGGTATTAATTAAAGAATGAGGACCAGTTTTAGGCAGACTTGCATGGTCTGTGCCCTGTATATGGCAATTCAGTTTAGGATGGGCTGGGGAGGGATTCGGCAGGAACTCCAGTAATTTGGAACATGAAGACAATATACTTTTATGATCTGTATCCCGCAAATGATGAGATAATTTGGATAGGCTGGTATGAGCTTCGATGGCAACTCCAATAGCTGGAACCCAAGGTACCAAGTTTCGACAGTAACTCCAGTAGTTCCTGGCAGACTTCTATGGTGTAGAACCTCGTATTATCAAAGAAAAAAGGCAAATCAACTTAGGTCTCCTTTTATCAAGGTGCGCTACGGGGGTTAGCACGTCAGACATTTCATCACGCACTAACCCCCGCAGCACGCCAAAAAACTAACGCCTCTATGGAGGTGTTAGCGACTAGCGCGGCAGGCAGTTGAACGCACGGTATTCCACGCGTTAACCGCCTACCGCAGCTTGATAAAAGGAACCCTTAATCATGAATTTATAATGAATGTAACTATTGGGCAGACTGGCTAGACCATTCAGTTCTTTATCTGTTGTTATGTACAATGTTATTTTGTAAATTGTCTTGACCGGATAGTATACATCCCAGAGTACTGATAGAAAATAATGATATGAAAATTGAATAATTCAGGCTGTGTTGAACTCCATGTTGGGTTATTCTTGGAAAAAGATGTCAACATTCAGCTGGCATGATTTTGTCAGCCCAGGTGCATTGGGATGTTAATGTGTGGCCCAATGCTTCTAGATGTCATAAACAAGGCATGAGCTTGAGTGGACCTTATCTCCCATCCCTTTCCAAATCTTTCCCATGGGGGCTATATGGGAGCATGGCCTAAGATCTTCTCAGAATTTTGGGGATAAAGGGTCTGAGGATTGAGGATAACTGGCAAGATCTTGGCTGAGCAAGGAAGAAGGATGATTGTCCCCTGGTAACTCCTGGGGCTTCACAAAAGGTTTGAATCGGGGGGAACATAGGGTTCTTGTGGAGACTGAATCAGCTGGGAGGCACTTCATGGTGGTGGGATCAGATTGGATAGGAAAATGTCTTGATAGAAAGGTTTCAGATCAGGTGGAGAGGCTTCTGGTAGGGTTGGCTCAGGGGATGATTAGCCTAGTGGAGATCAGATGGGGAAGGTTGTGACTTGAGGGTCCGGGAAATGGATCAGAAGGACTTTGTGTAGGGCTGTACAGCTGCAGCTGCTTTTTTTTATTGGGTCTACCTATACACTGCATTACATACTTTAGCAGATAGTGGGATGCTCCCACAGCATCTGCCACTGCATGCAGTATGGTACCCTTATGGAAAGTGTCAGTCCTGTAGGGAAGATGCAAGACAGAGCTGGGAATGCTCCCTGCATGCACTACACAGGCTTTTCATGCTCTTATGCATTAGGTGAAAAAAATTTCTTACTGCAGTTTAGTAAAAGGGCTTCTTAGAGCAGACATACGTAGATAATTACATCAGCTTTGGAGCACATATAAATGTGTGCAACAGCTTTTGCATGTTACACAGAAATATGGAAACATGATGGCAGATAAAGGCCAAATTGTCTATCCAGTCTACCCATCCACAGCATCTACTATCTCCTCCCCTCCCTAAGAGATCCCACATGCTTGTCCCACACTTTCTTGAATTCAGACAGTCTTTGTCTCTACCATCTCTATCTGGAGACTGTTCCACGCATCTACCACCCTTTCTATAAAAAAAATATTTCCTTAAATAATTCCTGAGCATATCACCTCTTAATTTCATCCTATGCCCTCTCATTCCGGAGCTTCCTTTCAAATAAAATAGATTTGCCTCATGTGCATTTAAACAGTTCCATTGTATCTTCCCTCTTCCACCTTTCCTCCAAAGTATACACATTGAGATCTTTAAATCTGTCCCCATATATCTTATGATGAAGACCACCGACCATTTTAGCAGCCTTCTTCTGGACTGACTCTATTCTGTTTATATCTTTTTGAAGGAGTGGTCTCCAGAATTGTACACAATAGTCTAAATGAGGTCTCACCAGAGTCTTACACAGGGGAAACAATACCTTCTTTTTCCTACTGGCCATACTTTTCCATATGCACTCTAGCATCTTTCTAGCTTTTGCTGTCATCTTTCAACCTGTTTGGTCACCTTAAGATCATCACATGCTATCACACCCAAGTTCTGCTCCTCTTTTGTCCCTCAAGTTTTTGCAGCCCAAATGCATGACCTTGCATTTCTTAGCATTAGATCTTAGCTGCCAAATTTAAGACCATTCTTCAAGCTTCGCTAGGTCCTTGCTCATGTTATTCACATCAGGAGTGTCTACTCAATTGCATATTTTGGTATCATTCACAAAGAGGCACATCTTACCTGACATCCCTTCAGTGATATCACTTACAAAAATGTAAAAAAAAACACCAAAAAATCAGGCCCAAAAACTGAACCTTGAGGCACACCACTGGTAGCATCCCTTTCCACATTGACCATAACCCTCTGTCGCTTTCTACTCAACCAGTTCCTGACCCAATCTATCACCTTGGGGCCCATACCAAGGGCACTCAGTTTATTTATTAGATGCCTGTATGCAACACTGTCAAAGGCTTTGCTAAAATCTAAATACACCACATCTAGCTCATGCCCTGTAACCAATTCTCCAGTTTCCCAGTCATAGAAATCTGGTTCTCCATGTTTAGTTTTATAATGACACACAAACATTTATGTTACCTTTATAGCATCATCTTAAAATATATGCTTTTTTTTTTTTTTTTAACTTTCCTTTTTTTTTCTTCTTTTTTTCCTTTCCAGACCCATAAATAGGTAAGCTGGGGGCTACCCATGCTACAGGATAGCCCTCCTATGTTTCAGTCCAGTACAGATTTTGAAGTCTGGCTAGAAAAGTGCTGGTGCTTTGTTTTGGAGAAAAATCTTGAGTAAGGAGAGAACTGCGACCAGAAACTTTCATAATATGTGCTGTCACTTGATGGCATTTAATCAGTGCTTTCTCATTTTTGCCCGCATCACTATGTGTTGTTTTGCTGCAGGATATAAGAAATCATATCATGACCTATTATTAATTATTGCATTATATTTTTCTTTCATTAGTGTCTGACTCAGTGATCTGTCTCTGGTTATGGTAACCTTTCTCTGCACGTTTTTATATTTACATTTTTCTTAATAAATGCATTGTGTTTTCAATGCAATTTGACATGATGTGTTCATTTTCTAACCAAGTAGAAATAACATTTAAAAAAAGCAAACTTTGATGAGTATAACATTGTAACCTTGTTTTTCATTTTCACAGAAACCTAAAATATTAATATTGCTCTTTGAAGAAATCATTTCAAAAAATTATAATTTCTATCACATTTGTGAGGAACAAAGAAAAAAAAAACCCTCCAAAGCTGAAGAGCATTCTAAATACAATACAGTAAATCTAGTATATGAACATGTCTGCTGTAGGGGGTTTTGGAATCCAGAAAGCCTATGTGTACTGTATATTTACTGTATATGTTTATATCTCTCTATGTATAGATAAAGAAAGAGCTATGTGGAGAGAGGGGAACAGACAGATAGAGAATGCTTTGGTAGAGAAAAGAGGAGAGAGAGAATGTTGAAGGGGAAGAGGAGAAAGAAAGAGAGAGGGGGAAGACTGCCTTGATGAGAAGAAAAGGATAAAATGAGTGTGCTTGAGGAGGAAAGAAGGAAAAGAGAGAGACTTTGAAAGGGAAGGAAGAGAGTGAAAAAGGGAAGGAAGGAAGACAATGATGGAGAGAATGAGGAAAAAAGTATATGAGAGGTCTCTACCAATGTTCCCTCTAAGGAGTGGCCTAGTGCATGCAAATTTATTTTCGTGTGAGCAACAAGTTCTGTAAATCAACCATTATTGATCCCTGTATTAGCAATGCATTTCAGTATTTAGCACAAAAACAACAGCAACATAACACAAATGATGATTGACTTACTGTAGTTTAATTTTTATAGTTTGATTTTGTTTGTAAATTGGGTCATGAGGAACTACAGTATGTAAAATGTATGTCCATTGCATACATATGCTTTACCATTTGTATGATCTGCTTATAGGGAAGATAGGTCTCTACTAGTTTTACTAAAAGTTAGGTGTGCCTATTTATGCAAGCCATTGACCTGGGAGCATCTAAGTAATATGTGCAACTGAGAATATTCTATAAGTTGTTTATGTCATTTGGTGACATGTTCATAACATGCATATGCTCTACCCATTTGTATGCCCCCAAGCTGTTGCATGATAAACAATGTAGACACAATAGCTGTGTCCTATAAATGGTATTCAAAAATGGGCATTGGAAAAGAACAGTGCTTAGTGTTTATTCCCATGCCCTAACAGTGCTGAAACCTGGTATAAAAGTTGGCACCCAAGTTGGGCACAGAGATCCATTATTCTGTAAACAGCGCGCATAACTTTTTGGAATGCCCCTAACATACCCATGCTTCGCCCATGGCCATGCTCCCTTATGGGATTTGGGCACCCAGCATTCTAGAGCAGCGTGCAGCCAGATGCGTGCGCAAATCTTAATTGGTGCCAATTAACATCAATAATCAGTTGTTAGAGCCCAATTAGCACTTATTAATGGCTCATTAACCAATTATGCTTCACATTCATCTCAAGACTGTGCCCAAATTTGGGTGCCTGAATCTGGCACCATATATAGAGTCGGGGGAATATTTATAGAATAGTGCCTAGCATTTATGTGTATAACTGGCAGCAATAATTGTCAATCAAGTGTGTAAATATTACTGTTTCGTAAGCTGGGTGCATTATTGGTGCCTAATTTTTCTTATTTTTAATCTCACAACATTTTTTTCGATCTCACAGCATAATCTAGGATACCTGAGGAAGACATGTTTGTCAAAACACAGACCGTGTTGGATCCAACCTATGCACATGTGGATTGTTATGGCTATATTGAATTGACTAAATAAATGCCTGCATCAAGAACATCTTCCCCACAGTTTCTTTTGCTTTTGGCTTTTCCATTTACTATGGAGCAGTTAGGTTTCTTTTTCTTGTTGCCACCTAAATTAGGATGCCAATTTATAGAATTGGTTTCCAGGATAGCATTTACATAAGTGCTCCCTGTTTCACATGCAGGACCCAAGAGACAGGCAGAGCTCTGGACCTCAATGCATGGATGAAGGTTCTAGATTTGTCAGGAAGTGGGTGACTTTCTGGGGAAGGGGGAGGGGGCCTATTCTGCAACAATGGACTTCACCTTAATCAGGGTAGAACCACACCTTCGAATCCATATGGGTGGAAATTGCATGTGTAAAGGGGAAAAGGATAGTGATAGGAGTGCACTATCATCTGCAGGTCCGGAAAGAACAAACAGGTATTGAAATGGTATAAATTAGGCAAGCAAACAAAGTAGATAACTCAATAATAATGGGTGATTTCAATTACCCTGAAATTGACTAGGTAAATGTAACACCACATCTCCCGTTTCCAAGGTGTGCAAAACTCTGCAATCTGACTCCTGAAAAACCGGGGCTTCCGCAACTATGTCACCCCTGCACTAATATCCATGCACTGGCCGCCTATCTGAAAATGATGCGCCTTTAAAGCCCTGGTTCTAGCCTTCAAGACATTCCACAAGATGACACCAAGCTACATAGCATCAAAACTACACACTTATGTCCCCAACCGATCACTGAGATCCCAAGCAGAAAAATGGCTAGCCCTTCCATCTGGACGCTCACTGAAGTCTGAAACAGCCCGGAAATGCTCTTATTCACATTTCATACCCAGATTATGGCACATCAACCCCCATCCATCAGATCGTTAAACAGTCTATGGAACTTCAGGAAGGCCGTGAAAACCTTCCACTTTATAAGCCCAGCTCCTTAGCTTATGTCTGCACTCCTGAGTGATGAATCTCAAAAGCACCGCCTTAATACACCAAACGGACTCTCACCAAAACCTGTATGCCACCGCAAGCATCACTCGATCTACTACCAAACTTACAAATCACTCCAAACAAAATCAAATTGTACTATATTCTAAAAAACAATCCTCATTCCCAGTAAAACTAATCAGTGACACCCACCGGATCAAAAATCCACCTTACTTCAATGATGCACACAGCTGCAAAGAAAAAACTATTTTGCCTTTATGTTAGGCTGCATCTATATGGAAAATGATGTGATTTAAACCATCTTATGTCTATTCGGAAAATGCTGCAATTTTAAAACACCCTATGTCCACTAACCCCCTCTTCTACTAAACCGCACTAGCGGTTTTGGCGCATGGAGCCGCACTGAATGGCTCGCGCTGCTCCTGATGCTCATTGAATTCCTATGAGCGTCGGGAGCAGCGCGGGCCATCCAGCGCGGCTCTCTGTGCTAAAACTGCTAATGCGGTTTAGTAGAAGAGGCCCCATGTATTACATTACATTACTATTCCGCCTCAACCTTGCAGTTCTGGGCGGATTACAAAAGAGACATCTGGGCATTTCCAAGATGATTACAAAGAGACTTCTGGAGATTTCCAGAAGAGTTACAAGAAGAAGAACATTTCCAGAAGAGTTACAAGAAGAATGGTCTAGTATAGGTTAGGGAATGGGATACTGCAAGGAAGATTGGGCTATTCCAGTGGATAT
This sequence comes from Geotrypetes seraphini, assembly GCF_902459505.1. Classification (NCBI taxonomy): domain Eukaryota; kingdom Metazoa; phylum Chordata; class Amphibia; order Gymnophiona; family Dermophiidae; genus Geotrypetes; species Geotrypetes seraphini. Next base: position 175,762,246 of record NC_047084.1, on the reverse strand, counting down.
ACAATTCGGGATGCTGTACAGATAGGAGATAGTGCAGTTTCAGTATATATACAGTTAGGGAAGCAGTTGACAAGCTTGGGCTTTGAGGGGAAGGGTAACTGGTGAAGGAGGGAGGAAGGGGGAGTTACACTGAGGGGAATCCAGGTTGGAGTTATGACATCTGTATAAATTTTTTGAATAGATGGGTTTTGATTTCTTTGTGAAAAGATTTGAAATCGCTTGTTGTTATCAGCAGGTTGGAGATGGCATGGTCCAGTTTCGCTGCTTGCTATGTATGTTATGACTATACTGTAAAAGCTGAAATTTAAACCCCTATGTCCACCAAGTCTGTATTTCCCACCAAAGTTTGTCCTGCTTATACTGTGAATGTACTCTTCTGACCCGTACTGGGCTCCTTTGGAAGGATAGGCTAAATAAATAAATATTTAAAATTTGATATACCGCCAAATCAGAATACAAGGCAGTTTACAAAAATAAAATAGGGTAACAAATACTACTACATAATCAAAAGAAGAAAAGACGAGTAACGATAGACAATAATAAATCACAAACAGGAATGAAACGGCAGGAAAAGGGCAGACCTACAATATTTAAAGAGAAAGGAAGGAGAAGGGCAGAACAGAAGGGGAGGAAAAACAAAACAGCTAATAATAATGCGAAATAAAATGCATCTAATAAGAAATACTAGAGAGGCAAAATTCCTTGATGAAATCAATGACTGCTTTATGGAGCAACTTGTTCAGGAACCAAGAGGAAAGCAATTCTAGACCTAGGGCTCCTTTTAGGAAGGTGCGCTAGCGGTTTTAGTGCATGCACCGGATTAGCACGCGCTAGCTGAAAATCTACCACCTGCTCAAAAGGAGGCGGTAGCTGCTAGCGGGCGCTATTCTGCGCATTAAGGCCCTAGCGCGCCTTTGTAAAAGGAGCCCCTAGTTCGTAGTGGAATGCATGAATTGGTGCAAGAGGTAATGGTGCTGGGGCCACTTGCTAACAGTGATTATAACATGGTCAGATTTGATTTGCCCCCTCTTCTACAAAACCGCGTTAGCGATTTTTAGCGCAGAAAACCGCACTGAATGGCCCACACTGCTCCCAATGCTTATTGAGTTCCTATGAGCATTGGGAGCAGCGCAGGCCATTCAGCGTGGCTCCCCACGCTAGAAACTGCTAGTGCGGTTTCGTAGAAGAGGGGGTGGATCTCTGGAGAAAGTACATGCAGGAAATCCAACACAATAACATTTAACTTTAAAAAAGGGAGACTATGATAACATGAGGATAATGGTAAGACAGAAACGTACCCCCCCCCCCCCCCCTTTTTTAAAAAGCTACAGTAGCAGTTGTTGCACAGCAAATGCTCTGATGCCCATTTAATCCCTATGGGCTTTGGAGCGATTATCACAGTAGCAGCCACTACCCCAGCTTTATAAAATGAGCCCTTAGAGTAATAGCTGCAAAGGTCAAAAATTTACATCATGTGTGGAAGTTATTCAAAAATAGGGCACTTGGTGTGTCTAAGTGCTTTGAAAATGAGCCCCAAAACCAACATGGATTTAGTCTTGCCTCATCAATCTAATACATTTCTTTAAAGGGGTGAATAAACATGTGGATAAAGGTGAGCCAGTTGATATTTTGTATTTGGATTTAACAAAGGACCTCATGAAAGACTCCTGAGGAAATTAGAAAGTCGGTAATGCCCTATTAAGGATTAAAAACTGGTATAGACATAGAGAATGACATGGGGACAACAAATTTGTCCCCATCCCTGGGGGAATCTTTCTCCATCGTTGTCCCTTCCTCCCAAGTTCTGTCCCTGTCTCTGCCCCATCCCTGCAAGCTCCATCCTCATCTGCACAAGCCTCAAACACTTTAAAATCATAAGTGTTCGAGGCTTGTGCACATGAGGACAGAGCTTTCAGGGATGGGGCAGGGACAGGGATAGAACTCACAGGGACAGTGCGGGTATGGAGAAAGATCTGACGGGGACAAATTTGTTCCTGTGGAGAACAGTAAATAGTGGGGTTCCCCAGTGGTCTATGCTGGGATTGCTATTTTTTTAAAATATATTTATCAATGATCTAGAGATGGGAATAAACAGTGAGATGATTACATTTGCTGATGATACCACGTTGTTCAAAGTTGTTAAATCACAAGAGGATTGTGAAAAATTACAAGAGGACCTTGCAAGACTGGAAGGCGGCAACAAAATAGATGACATTTAATGTGATCAAGTGTAAAGTGATACATCTGAAAAATAGGAACCTGAACTATAGCTATGTGATGCAGGATTCCACATTAGAAGACATTGTCCAGGAAAAGGATCTAGGTGCCATTGTTGAGGATACGTTGAAACCCTCAACTCAATGTGTGGCGGATGCTATGAAAGCAAATAGAATTATCAGGAAAGGAATGGAAAACAAAGATTAGAATGTTATAATGGCTTGTATCGCTCTATGGTGTGGCCATACCCCAAATACTGTGCAATTCTGGTCACCACATCTCAAAAAAGATATAGCAGAATTAGAGAAGATACCAAGAAAGGCAGCAAAAATGATAAAAGGGATGGAATGACTTCCCTATGAAAAAAACCTAAAGCAGCTAGGGCTCTTCAGCCTGGAAAAGAGACGGCTCAGAGCAGATATTATAGATGCCTATAAAATACTGAGTAGAGTGAAGTGGGTGAGTAGCTTGTTTGCGCTTTCCAAAATTACTAGCACTAAGGGGCATGTATTGAAGCTACTAAGTAATAGATTTACAGTAAAACAAACAGGAGAAAGTATTTCTTTATTCAATGTGTAATTAAACTCTGGGGGTTCGTTGCCAGAGAATGTGATGAAAGCTGTTAGCTTAGCAGGTTTTAATTACAGTTTGAATAGTCCATAAGCCTTTATTAAGATAGATGTGGAGGAAATCCACTACTTAATCCTAGGATAAGCTGCACAAAATACGTTTTACTCTTTGACATCTCACAAGTACTTGTGACTTGGATTGGCCACTAGTTACTGGGGAAGATGGACCTGCAGCCTGTCCCAGTATAGCAGCTCTTGTGTTCTTTTGTTATTTGTGTAGACAATTCCATTGTGCGTTCAAACATATGAATAAGAGCAGGGCTGAAATTTGGGGAAAGCTGCAGACAGGCACTATTTGCTGTCAAATGCCATATTGTAACCCATGAAAAAAGTGATGCATTTCATGACTTACCTGTTCAAATTCAACAAGACTGGATGTTCCAAAAATGCTTAAAAAGTGCCACACCATCCTGTCTGTTCTAATGATGCCACCAACTGCCGTGCCACTCTGATGAGGGACTCCATTTCGATATCTTCTTCAGGGATTATGTCACTTCTAAAACTTTTTCAACGTCTCTTGTAAAGTTCTATTTAATTTCTCTTTTTTCAATCTCTAAACACTGTTCCTACAGTTTCTGTCGACGTTGTCAACCTGTTTGCAGAAACTATGGGAACAGTGTTAAGAGGTTTATGAAGGAGAAATTAGAGGAACTTTACAAGAGACATTGACATTTTTTATAGAAGCGACATAGTCCCTGAAGAAGATCTTGACATGGGGTCCCTCATCAGAGTGGCTCATCAGTTGATGGCATCGCTGGAAAGGACAGGAAGGGTTGTCACTTTTTAGCAGGTAAGTCTTGATTTGTATCTCTTTTTTTCATGGATTCCAATATGGCATTTGACAGAATTTGATAGAATTTTCTACACAGTTGATCTTACTACAAGACTGTGATCATATTGAATCAGTTCGGACAATTTCAGTGGTTATTATTTTTTTAGGAGACAGCAGCATGGAATGTGTGGCGCAGTGGTTGGAGCTACAGCCTTAGCACTCTGGGGTTGTGGGTTCAAACCCCGCGCTGCTCCTTGTGATCCTGGGCAAGTCACTTAATCCTCCATAGCCCCAGGTACGTTAGATAGATTGTGAGCCCACTGGGACAGATAGGGAAAATGCTTGAGTACCTGATTGTAAAACTGCTTAGATAACCTTGATAGGTGGTATATAAAATCCTAATTTTAAAAAAAAAAATTCTATACACATTTTTAATGCAAATTCTATAAATTAAAAATGAAACAAGGAGCAGAGTGATTTGAATATTGATGTGATGAGTACAGCATTGTGCTCACAACTTGTCATCATAAAAGGGTGCTGGTATGCACCACGTTCACTGATAAGTCCTCTTATACATTAAAAAATGTATTTAATAGTTTTTTTCTTGATTTAGATTTCCCTTCTGATGTCTCTTTGAAGAGTATTTTTGCTGTTTGGTATATTTTATCTCTGCAACATATATACATAGGTCCCCTTTTATCAAGCTGCACTACAGGTTTTTAATGCGAGTTGGTGTGGCAAATGTTCTGACGCTCATAGAATTCTTTGCCAGACTGCGCTAAAAACCTCTAGTGCAGTTTGATAAAAGGAGGAATAGTTGGTTGCTGTTAGGATTGACTTCTTTAACATAAGGCAGTTCAGCATCTGGAAAAATATTATAGGGCTATCAAATCTTCCCTCTCCTCCCCCCCCCCTCCCCTTTTACAAAACTGTAGCACGGTTTTTAGTGCCTGCTATGGTGGTAACTGCTCCAACGCTCATAGAATTCCTATAAGCATCGGAGCTGTTACCACCGTGGCCGTCGCTATAAAACGTGCTATGGTTTTGTAAAAGGGATTTTTTTTTTCCTTCAGACACTGGTACACTTTAAAAATGGTTCAACCTTTTGGAAGACAGCTTGAGAATTTCCAGCTTGCGGCTGTTTCAAAGATTTTTCAGGAGCTGTATCTAGTGCTATCATAGTGGTAGCTGAGGTAAAGATTTCTAACACACAGAGGAGGCAATCTGTTTTGCGCTTCGAGGGTGAAATGAGTCTATCGAGTATATAATAATATTTTTAGAGCATATAATAATATTTTGCATCATGTGTATTTTAGAAAGTAGCTCCCTAATGTAGTTATAGTTTTATAAAATATTGCTTATAAATATGTATCATGATTTGAGAATAGTACCAAAGGAGCAAAATCGTTTCAGTAAACTCATATAAAAATGACTAAATATCTATAACATCTGAAAAAAATACTTCCATCCATCATCTCTCTCTATCCATATCACTGCAATTCTCATTTTCATCATTCATTTTTTAAAGAACAGGCATTTTTTTCTTTTGTTATATTCTTAGCAGCAAACTCTTGCAGTACAGTTTCAACAAACACCATTAACTGCATTCTTGAACTGTGTGAATAATTGCTGTTGTTGGATCCTGATAGACTTCGTTCTTCAAGACTTGAACAATTGCCTGGAAATTGTGTAAGTGCTTTGATCTATGGAAATAAGGGTCAACAAATGAGTGATAGGCGAGTTCCTCTAATTGGACTAATATTAAGAGAAATTTGTTGATGGTCACAGGCAAGAGAAGGTGTGCAAGTGGCTGGGGGGAGGGGAGTCCTGCACAGCTTGCCTGTCTCCCACTAATGGAAATGTGACAGTGAAATAGCACCCCTCTCTTGCAGGACTGTAGGTGGAGGACTTCTGCTCAGCATAGAGCAGGGATGTCAAAGTCCCTCCTCGAGGGCCACAATCCAGTCGGGTTTTCAGGATTTCCCCAATGAATATGCATGAGATCAATTTGCATGCACTGCTTTTATTGTATGCTAATAGAGCTCATGCATGTTCATTGGGGAAATCCTGAAAACCCGACTGGAATGCAGCCCTCGAGGAGGGACTTTGACACCCCTGGCTTAGAGGGAACAGTGTGGTAAGGCAATGTTGCACCAAAGGTTCTTTGATATTTTATCTTTTGATGTTGGATTTATGTTCTGTGAGACGCGTTTTGAAAGGTCTTGTGGTTATGCCGATGAGGATTTTATCACATGAGCATATTATAACATAAACCACATGGTCCGTCTTGCATGTGCTGAAGTTTTTAAATATATGTTTGCTTACAATGATAGGATTAATAAATTATTTGATTTGTAGTGTAACGTTGCAAAAGGAACACAAACCGCATTTAAAATGGCCAGACGGGAACATATTTGTGGAAATTTTGGGAGGTAATAGTGATGGGCTTAAAAGTTTTTTTAAAATTTTTCCTCTGGGAAATGCAAATTGAACTTGGTGATCATGAAAAGGAGGAAGAGACTGTGTGATGTCCCATTAATGTCTGATGAACTTTGTGATCTCCACACTTAAGGTAGAATGCTTGAGGACATAAGTGAGAATTTGATCAGAGTTGGTATCATTTTCTGATTGTGAATCTGATAATAATTGCTCTCTATTGTTATATTTGGCTCTCATGTAATATTGATGGAGGATATTAGACAGATATCCACGAGCATATAATTTGTTTTGAAGATGTTTTGCCTGTACAATAAAGTCCTTCATTTTTGAACAAATGCATCTTATCCTTAGCATTTAAGAAAAAGGAATACTTTTTTGGAGATGCTGCAGATGACAGCTAGCAAATTCTAAAAAAGTGTTTTTAGCCATCAGTTTCTCAAAAGTAGTAGTCAAAAAGCCTTCATTGTCCCAAGTCACCATGATATCTAAAAAATAAATTTGAGTGAGCATTATTTTTCTTTTTATGGCAACCTTTATAAACAAATCAAAGTGTTGCAATGGGTGCTACGTTTGCCCCTTCGGTTGTCAATCTTTTTATGATTCATTTTGAACAATCATGGATTTATCATTCTCCTTTTCTTGAAAAGATATATACTTGGTGGCGATATATTGACGATATTTTCCTTCTTTGGAAAGGTTCATCATCTCAATTGAATAATTTTGTCTCATGGCTCAATTCATGTGACATCAACATACAATTCACTGTTAATTTATCAGGAGAACAATTTCCTTGCATATAACAAACATGAAACCCTGTGTGAAAGCAGCACAGTCCAAGCCAGCTAGAGGACTGAGATTTGCAAAATGAATTAACCTTTAGCTATTTTGTTAATGTGTGCATTAAAAAAACACCTTCTCTGGAGTTATGATTCAATTGATTTAGGACTTAAAAATTATTATACAAGCTTTCAAAAATGCAAGGTTGCATAAGACAACTTAGCTGCATTTTCAGTTTGACTGCTCATATTTGCCTTTTTATAGCCAATCCCAGTGGCAGCATTGTTTTCTCAGGACACAGGTTTAGTGAAGCATAGATTTTTTTATGGCAGAGTAGCACAGCTGTTTCAGTAGATAGACCACACAACTAAGATACTATACCAAATGATGTTCAAAGCAAAAGCATTGCCAAACGGATCTATTTCCTCATTTTTAAAACTTTTTTCCAGTTACTGTATATACTCAAATATAAACTGAACCTATAATAAACTAAGGAACCTTCCCCTCCCCCCAAAAAAAAAGAGGGGAAAAAGGTTTACTCGAATAAAAAACTGGGAGAGGGGGTTATATTCTAATGTCCTGCCTTGCACTCAGTCCTCCTTCCCTCTTTCTTCCTGCCCAGCTGTGCATTGAGCTTCCTATGCATCTTTGAAACCCCAAGGCCTCTCTGTCCCCAGAGAGGGCCTCAGGGCCCTTACCTGGTGGTCCAATAGATGCTAAGCAAAAACAATCCCCATTCATTCCTGCCTGGCCAGCTTTGTGCCTGATGCATCTGGGCACATGGAGGGGCATATTCAAAAGATACATTTAAGTCCATTTTGGGCCTAAATTGCTAGTTGCCCAAAGTCGGCAGTGTCTAAAGTCCATTCCCAAAAAATACGTCAAAAATATTATTTTTTAAAAAATCATCTAATTATACGTACAGCCGTTTGATCAGCCAGACCGCTAAGTCATCTATACCCCATTCTTATCCAAAAATTTGTCCAAGTCAAAAACGCCTAGAACAAACTAAACTAAACTAAATTAAAACTTAGCTTTATATACCAGGTCTTCAGCCAGAAAGGAGCTCAACTCGGTTAACAGTAACTAAAAAAATACTTTAAAAAGTAACAATCTGAAAATATTAATATGACTAGTTTCCAAAGTGGCAAATAAAATAGTATTTAAAGATTTATGAAAAAGTTGAAAAGGACCAAGACCCCTTAAAATAAGAGGAAGTTCGTTCCATAGTTGAGAAAATTTGAAAACCAAGTATTGACTGAAATTCTTGACTTCATTGATTCTTTTCACTGAAGGAAGGGAGAGTTTGAATTGTTGGGTGCATCTTGCATAGGAGAATCAATAAGCATTCCATAATAAAGGGACAAGAGGGATGAAGATACCATATAAAATTTTAAAAGTGATACATGCACATTTAAAGTGAATCCTGAGATAGACCGGAAGCCAATGAAGGTTTAAAAGCAAAGGAGACACATGATCAAATTTACTTTTTCCAAAAATTAATTTCGCTGCGGTATTTTGTATCAGTTGGAGTCTTTGAAGGCAGGTTTTTGTTATGCCGAGATAGATAGCGTTACAGTAATCTAGGCGGGATAATATGTTAGATTGGACCAGAACAGAGAAGTGTTGTTGGTGGAAAAGGTTTCTGACCTTTCTCAACATTCAAAGGCTAAAAAAGCACTTCTTGACAAGAGAGTTTATTTGATCCTTAAAGGTAAGAGAACTCCCAGTATCTTGGAAGAGAACTCGATCTGCAGGGAGACTCCAGAATTCAAAGTTACAGTTGGAGGAAGACAGTCCAATTTTGGGCCTAGCCATAAAAGTTTTGTTTTTGCAGCATTTAGCTTCATCTGGACGGACATAGCCCAGGCTTGGTTTGAACTTACAATGATTTATTTTAAAGGCTAGGTTGGTGAGATCTGACTCAATCTCAATTAATAAAAAGATGTCATCCGCATAGGTGAACAGTGTTTCTCAAGCTGACAACTTGTAAAGGTTCAATGGAGTCATATAGAGATTGAACAAGATTGGGGAGAGCGGAGAACCCTAATAGACCTCACAAGGGTGCCACCAGGATTTTGAGATGTCACCTTTAATGTTAACTGAATAGGAATGAGACGATAAGAATTTAGGGCTCCTTTTATCAAGCCGCGCTAGCGGTTTAATGTGTGTAATAGCGCGCGTTAAACCGCTGGCCATGCTAGCCACTACTGCCTCTTCTTGGCCAGTGTGGGGGTTAGCGCGTGATAAAATGTTGCGCGTGTTAACCCCGTTAGTGTGGCTTGATAAAGGAGCCTTTAGAGAACCAGTCGAGAACAGCCTGATTAAGACCGATGTCTGAAAGTAAATAAAGCAAAATGTCGTGATGCACTATGCCAAACGCCGCAGATAGATCAAAATGAAGCAAAATAGCATATTTGTTTTGTAATCGTAATTGTTGAATTTTTGAAAGTAGGGAGATCAGCAAGGTTTCGTGCTGAAATTTGAATGAAATCCATGTTGAAATGGTTGAAGTATTGAAAATTTCTCAAGATAGTAAGTTGACTAGTGACGATTGATTCTACCATTTTTGTCAACAAAGGTATGTTGGCAATTGGTCGATAATGAGAGGAAATGGTAGGATCTAGATCTACTTTTTTTAGAAGAGGGGTGAGAGTTATTTGCCCCATGGAATGCTAAAAGTATTTGTTTTCCAATGAGTAGTTTAAAAGAGTGGTCAACCAAGTTATTGCTTGTGAGGGAATACTAGCAAATAGATATGACGGAAAAGGGTCAAGAGAGCATTTACACTTTCTCATCTTTTCATACAATTTAGAAACTTGAAGTTCGGACACTGGATTGAAAGAGCACCAGAAACGATCTGCTGGGATCTCCATTGCAGGATCCTTAGAGTATATAGAAAAATATCAAATATCTACTGCAAGAAAGGATTGCCTGTTAAGAGAAATGTTATCTTGGAAGAAGCAAGCTAGAGCATCAGCTGAGGGAGATGGAGATTGATCAGATTTAGGATTTGAACTGATCAGAGAGCGCCAAAGTTTGAATAGACCTTTTGGATGTGGGAAGGGCCAGCAAAGTAATGGACTGGATACCCAGACATGGCAACACAATAGTGGGGTACCTTACAGGGCACTGCTGTGAACTTCACAAAAAGGGTACCATATAAACATCTCACCACAACTCCCTTATAGGTCATGGTGAGCACCCCAAAACACCCCTAAAACCTACTAGACCCACCTGTCTACAACCCCAATAGGCCCAGACTACTTAAGTTACCTCTTTGGTGCTCTACTAGGCTTTCCTATGCCAGGTGCTGATGTTCTAGATACAGGCATGTACGTTTTTATTCTGATTTTTATGGTGTTGGGGGGTGCTCATTGATCACTGGGGGAGTGTGTGGGGGTCTGTACTTTATGTCTGCAGTAGTTATCTGATCACTTTGGATACCTTCTGGGCACTTAGACCTGCTTTTACATCACCTAAGTCACAACATACAAGTTCCGTCCAGGCAGCTTCGTTACACTTTTGGTTATACTTGTAGTACGACTAAGTCTAGGCCAGCCCACGTCCTGCCCAGATCCCACCCTGATCACTCCTCCTAAAACACCCCTTTCAGCTCTGGGCATACAGCAGCACTGAAGAGGCCTAAGCGTTTTTTTAAATACGTCTAAAACTTATTTTGGTTATCGGCACTTGGATGACTTGTCGTATTAATCATCCAAGTGCCGATTTAGACGGGATTTTGATTATGAGCTCCATAGGATCTGCTTGAGAGTACCAAGATCCTGCAGGTTGCTGAATTCTGTGGGGAATCAAAGTGTTGTAACAGATGATCTTTTACCATACCTTGATGAATTTCCCCTTAATCTTAACAATTAAAAAAAAAGGAAAAGAAGAAATCTAGCAGTAGTCAATGTTTACAGCTGTGTGACTAAGGGCTCCCGTTCATCACTATTATTAATAATTTCTTTATCTATTGTTGGGTCGAGCTGTCTCTTCCTCTCACCCCTGTTATAGGTTCAGGGAAGATTTACTATTACCATACATTTGTGTATAACATCCAGTCATCCCTTTTATAATATTCTTTTAAATAGTGCATTACTAATCTCAACTGCCTTTTTTAATGAACCTTGCAAATGTTCCTGGTATCTATTGTAACTGGAAAATGTTAATCCAAGCTTTCACTTACTGTAGAAAGTGTTGCCAATTATTCAACTTGTTATGATGGCAGATAACTGTCTTTCTGATTTAATTCTCAAAACTGTTCTTCATTCACTGATAGAGACAGCCCCTGCACTGACTTGATGATAAATTATGTTTAAGGGGCAGGGTTTTTTTTATCACTTAAATGATAAATCTGCTAAACTGCTGTAACCTTGGTCGAGTGAGCAATTAACAGGGCTCTTAAAAAGTAATCTCTGCACCCGCAACTGACCAATATCATATGCCTCATAATAGAAGAATTGAAAGGCAAATGAAAAGAAATAAGAGCCCTATATACCTTGGGATCCTAGCAGCAAATGAAAGTAACTGAAAAATTGTCAGTAAACTACAGATTGCCTTCTCCATAATTTAAACAGCAAGTGATTTGCCTTAGGGTTTTACAATGTCAAGACAGTCAGATAATAGCATTCAACCCCCCGGGTCAAAATGTTCATTTATCCATCTTTAGAGACACTGCTCTCCTGTAAGGTAACTATCTCCATCCCCTTCCCATTTTCTTCCCAACAGAGTTCATTAGTATAGACATTAACATAGCTAATGCTCTACCATGGAAATGTATCCTGCTCTTTATTTGACCAATGAGAATTGTACCATCTGAGGAAAGAATCAAAAACTTGAAAGGAATTTATTTTGTATAAAAGTACACTTGTGCGACCCCCCCTCCCCCAGCCCCCATGAAGAATGCCTCTGCTGCAGAGCAGGAGGTGGGAGATTGTTTGGGGATGCAACCAAAAGTCCAACAGTACGAAAACCCACAGGTACCAAACAGCAAAGAAGACACTGGGAACGGACAATGAGCACTCTGCAAGAGCCAGCAATATGAAGAAAAGTCTTATTTTTTCAATCTGGAACGTACAGTAACATGGACCCGACACGGTACTGTGTTTCGCTGAACATAAGTGCTTGCATCAGGGGTCACTGTGATATGGGATCCATAGATCAAAACAACATCGTTGTTAATGTGTGAATCTGAGCTGATATAGCACAGTGTTGGTAGTCTAGGCAGTCACTGAGTAGTTATGTGGATAAAAGAACTGTGTGGGAGGACTTGGAAGATCCTGACCTGATTGGGAAAGGTAGGGTTACTATGTGCCTGGGAAAACCTGAACATGTCCTCTTTATAGAGGACTGTCCAGGTGCCCGGAGGGATTTCCAAAACCCAGCAGTTTATCCGGGTTTTAGAAGGCCCCAAACGATGTGATGGCATCACACACATGTGTGCATGACATCATCGCATTGCTGTCTGTACATGTGCAGAGGCCCTGCAGACACAGCCCTGAGCTCAGGGAAGGAGACAAGAGGTTCGTGTGGGGGCAAGGCAGGGGATGAAACAGGGCAGGGTCAGATGTCCTCTTTTTTTAAGAGGAATAGCAGGTAAAAGGGAAGTGAGGAGCAAGAGCGGGGCTTTTGGTTATCGAATTGATCCACCAGAGCCTGCGGTAATAAGGGAGACTCCTGAAAGAGTTGTAAGCATGTGGGGAGAGAGTCTAAGTGAGTTTGGTAGCAGAGCAAGCAGAAGAGTTTATCAGCTTGGCAGGGAAGAAAGGGTAGCCCTGGGTTGAGGAAAGAGGTTGTGACCCAGAGTGATCCACTGAGCACTATGACAGAGGATCCCTTCACCCGAGTGTTGATACCAGGAGGGGACAGACACAGTCAGTGTGAATACCTACCTTCGCGGGGTAAAAAAGAAAGTAAGTGACTGCCCTGGAAGTGGAGCAGCAGTGGATTGTTTCAGCTTGGTGGGAAGATAGCATGGTCTTGGGCTGAGGGACGAGGGTGGACCTGGAGCGGTTCACCACTGGAGTTGAAAGATTGGGGTGGTTGGGAAACACGATGAAGGCATGAATGATTTGACTGTATTATGACAGCTTTTACCAATTTCTGTACTCTGAAATTAAGATGTAAACAGTTTGCCAGTTGGAACTACAAACCAAAAAAAGTTATCAACGGCACCATAGTCTCAGCATGAATTATTCTAAGGAAAGGACTGCATAGAGTGATTGAACCCAGGGAAAATTATCCTCCAGTCTATTGGAACTTAGCCTGGCCCTGGCCTTCACCCAGTTCGAACACAAACTGATTTTCCTTTTGTATGCACTGGTCGCAGGTACCTGACCAAAAGTGGTAGCTGGTGCCCCTAGACTGAGTGTGAGACCTGGGTTATACTTGTATCAAACTTTTTATCATTAATGGACTGTCTTATTTTTCTCCAAGAATAATATGTCTGATTCTGTCTTGACCTTAGAAAGAGATTTTAACTCCCAAATGCTAGTCAAAAATTAGTTTCAAGTTTTTAAGTTTTTATTAAAATTTGATTCAGTCGCTTATCCAATTTCTAATAATAAAAGTATTACTGTACATTGTTTTTTTATCTTAGTTTTTCTTTATGAAAACTTCTATATGATCTTCCTGAACCAATTATTCAACACAGTTTAGACTATCTAAAAATGATAATATGAATTCATAAAACATCCCCATACACATAAATAGTAAATAAAATCTAAAATGGAACAATGCCTAAAAACTCTAATAAGAAGACCAATGTTCATATACTCCCATCTACTTGTACCAAATCAAAGTCCCTGAATGCAGCCATTGGAAATTGATGTATCTTTATTTTTTTGTAATGAAAACTTAACAGGTTTAGCTCTGTATCTCAACAGACAGAGATATTCCTTCACAATCTTGCTGCAACTAATGAAAAACACCTTGCCTACAGTGTGCTTTCTTATCTTTAACTACTGTTTATTTATTTATTCAATTTTTTAGCCAGTCCTCCCAAAGGAGCTCAGAATGGGTTTGCAAATCAGGTACAGAAGCATTTTTCCTTCTGCTGCTCTGCGCACAGTAGCCTTTGGGGCTCATAATCAAAACAGAAATACACCTAAAAATCAGCCTAAATTGGCACATGGACGATCAGTAACACAAGTCGTACAAGTGCTGATAATCAAACTGGGTGGCCTTAGGCCTTCACGACTTAGGCCTTTACAGTGCTGCTGTATGCCAAGAGCTAAAAGGGGCATTTCAGGAAAGCGTGATATGGGCAAGACATAGGCTGTCCTAGACTTAGTTGTACTGCATGTATAACCAAAAGTTTTACAACACTGCCAAGATGGAACTTGCATGTTGTGACTTAGGCCATCTAAAACCAGGTCTAAGTCCACAGAAGGTATCCAAGTGACCAGATAAGCACTGCAGACACAAAGTACAGCCCCCCACACACACACACACTGCCCTAGTGATCACTGCCGCCCCCATAAAAATAATAACAACTTTACATATCTGCCTCCAGAACATCAGCATCTGGCAGCCTGGCATAGGAAAGCCTAGTAGAGCTGCACAAAGGTGGCTTAAGTGGTCTTGAGGGTGGGTTAGTGAACCATAGAGAGAAGGGTCCAGGCCCATAAGCCACTCTAATCACTGCACTCCCCCCCAAAAAAAACCCAAACCCTTTTGTACTGCCATATAAGTGGCTCCTGCAGCCGTAAGGGCTATTGGGGTGGTAGATAGGTGGGTCTAGTAGATTCTTCGGGTGTTTTGGGGGGGCTCACCATGACCTATAAGGGAACTGTAGTGAGATGTTTATATGGGACCATTTTTGTGAAGTTCACAGCAGTGCCCTGTAAGGTACCCCACTACTCTGGTGCCATGTCTGGGTGTCCAGTCCATCACTTTTATGGCCCCTCCTGTGTCCAAAAGATCTTTTTCTAGACATTTGTGACTTGGACAAATTTGTGGATGAAAATGGGGTATAAAGATGGATGACTTAGGAGTTTGGGCGATCAGACAGCTGGACGTACAGTTGGACGAATTTTTAAAAAATATATGTTGGGCGACTTGCGACTTAGGCCCAAAACGGACTTCGATGTTTCCTTTGATTATGCCCCTCCACCTGTCCCAGCATGCTCATAGTCTAATGTACCTGGGACAATGGAGGATTAAGTGACTTGCCCAGGTTCACAAGGAGCAGCACAGAGCTCAAAACTACAGCCTCAGGTAGATTAAAGTCAGGTAGATTAAAGTCTCCTAGTTGTATCATGAAGGGATTGGATAGCACAGCTTTCTTTATGTATTCATACATCTTTGGTGCACTCTTTGACCAGGGCCCAGGTCTGTAGCATAGTATAAGGCCTAGGGATTGTTGTCCCTGATCTCCTTTTAGTTGACAGAATCTCTAAGATACATATGAAACTAACTTTTTCCATTTCTAGAAAGCGTTTGTACATATTATTGTTATTCCTCTTCCTTTTCTCTTTGTCTATTTACCTGTAGTATCTTACAGCCCACTGGGAAGATCTCTAGGGATAGAGGATCTTGGGTATTTTTTATCCATGTTTCTGTGATAAACATTATTCTTATTTCAGATTCCACGATCATATCATGAATCAGTGATGTTTTGTAACAGACTGACCTGACATTTAAGTAACAGCATAGTATAGGTGTTGAAGTTGGGTGGAGATCTGATCTTTCTCAGGTAATAAGAACATAGGAATTGATGCTGCTGGGTAAGCATCGTGCCCAGCAGTCTGTTCCCGTGGCGGCCCTTAGGTCAAACACCAGCACCCTAACTAAGACTAGCCTTACCTGCGTACGTTCTGGTTCAGCAGGAACTTGTCTAACTTTGTCTTAATCCCTGGAGGGTGTTTTCCCCTATAACAGCCTCCGGAAGAGCGTTCCAGTTTTCTACCACTCTGTTTTTTGTGGATTACTTTTCTTGATTTTTCTACTGCAAGGCATAATCATTTCTATATTGTGTGGCATTCTGTCAGTGCAGTTTATTAGGTGTCTATAATGACTGGGATTCTGTTTCTGAAGTTAGAGTCAGTTTGTTGACCTAGTAAACCTTCAACGGTCATCAACTATAAGCTTTCTAGTAATATTCACTACATTTTGATAGGTTTATTATTTGATTTGAGGAGATAGGTAGAGTCTAAAATTCTCACCACTATTTCTTTAAGTATTTTCTCTGGTTAGATGTCTAATGTTGCTGTTGCCTGAGATGATTTCTATCTTGCAAATGGTTTAGCTTGTAGGTTAAAGTTCACTTACCAATGGTTTCAGAGTCCCTCTGGTGTTGCTCTTATGAACCTGGCAACTGTAGTTCAATGAGGTGCTTCTCAGTTATTCAGTTATCTCTGCTGTGCAAAATGCTGGCAAAGCAGTGTGCTAAGAAGCGCACCTTTGGCTTACGCCTTGGGTGACAGACTGCTAAGTGTCTACGTTCAGCATCACCAGTGCTGCTTCCAAAATCACTAGGGGGAACAGAGTGACCTCCTATGCCCTCAAGCTCATTCTTGCTCCCTCCAGCCCAGAGATCTCCTTTGGCGGCTAATCGCAGCCCTCGGGCATCTCTCAGGATGCAGCAGAGCTGCCCGGATCATGGTATCTCCTGGAACTCCGGTGTCCATGCTCGGTGTCACCGGGTGTCACTTCTGATATCACTGGATGGGAGGGAACAGCCTCCCACGCTCTTGTGGATTTTTGCAAGCAAGGCCCTTTTATAATTTCCTTCAGTTTGGAGAGGAGACCTTTCCTGCCCTTTGAGTGACAGAAATATCCAGACTCCATTATATCATATTGCAGCTTGGGGTTTCTTAAGGACTCTAAAACATTTGTCTTCATGGACATAGAGAACCCATTTCTGAGGCCTCTATGTCCTCACCAAAACTGAAACTCTTCTATTCCAGTCAAATAAGTGTTGTCAACTATTATAGTGCATTTCTATCATCTTCATTGTGGCCTCAAAGTTACCTCATAATCTTCAGAATTATCTTGGTGTCATCCTTGATGAAGATTTATAGTTTATCTGAAACCTCTGATGCCAGAATTTTTCCTTTTATTACTATGGCACTATTGTACATGTCCATCACTTTCTGGAATCACACTTCTATTTATTGTTATAAAACTATCTCTTCTCTGGCTAACCAATTCCCAGTGCCTATATGTTGCTTCTTACTCTTTCACCTCCACATCAAAAAATATTGGATTGTTTCAGTCCTTGGGGGGGATGTCGATAGCTCTTTATCTTTTAGAGTCTAATTCAAATTGCCAGCCTTATTTTCAAAATTCTCCATGGATTTGTTTCTTCCATACCTTGTCAATTTTATTTCTATCTATTATACTTTCTGTTCCTGCCACTTGTCTAATTCCAATTTTCTTTCTCTTCCAACATATATTTGCCATACTTGTCAGCGTATCCTCTCTATTGCTGAACCCCATGTCTTAATAACTTTCTATTTATTTCAACAACTTTCTCCCTCTGATCAAAAGTCTTTTCAATATTTACCACGTCTTCGTTCGAGTAACTGGTTTTGTTAAAATGAAGGACTCTATTACATTTTACTTTGTAGTCTGTGTGATGATCATAGTATTTACTATATACAGTTCTAACTTTTTGAAAATAATTTATTTTAATTTAAAACCAGCATGAAATCAGTTTAGAATATAACTTGCTTTAGATAGAATGCTGGTTGTGATATGCTATATTACATGATTGTAGTTAAAATATCAGGGCCCCTGTACTGAGCAATTTACTCATCGATATAAAATAGGAAAATCCCTTTAATACATCAGGCCCATTATATTAATATTCTGGCACATCAACAAAAGTACATTACTATGGGGTAAGCAAGGTAAGAATCTCACAGTAACCCCCCAAATTTTGTATATGGTGCCTTATGTTGTGCGTTCAAATCAGTGCACATAGCCGATGTATGCATACCACTTAATCAATTGGCCTAATCAGTGCTGATAATTGGCAATTAACACCTCATAATCAATACTTGTTAGGACTAATTAAAAGGTATGCGCACAACTCAGTGCGATTCTATAAAACGAACACAAATTTGCAGTGCATTGTGACCATACAGGAGTTATTCCCGCCAAGGTCCCAGTTAGGTCTGAAAGCAAGGTACAAAGGAAAGCCAGGAAAGGAGTGGGCAAAGTTCATTCTGTTTCTGATGCTGACAATTTTCCTATTAACCACCAGAAGGAGCCCGATCTGTCTGAACATGAGTTAGGTGATCAGTATCCAGGTCACCACTGGAGGAGCCCAAGAGCCACATTGAGTCCTGCTGACACAGCTAGTTTAGGGCGTGTCCCTAAGATACAAAAACCCACAGTGGAGAACAGACAGGCAGGCCGGCTAGGGAGGAGGTTCAAACCTGCTTTCCCTGAGATTCTCCCTGGGTCAAGCAGGTGCACTATGCCTACATCAATGAAAGTAGAGGAGATTGGACAAGCTGAGGAACTGTCTTTGCTGGAAGCTGAATGTCCGATGGAAGTCCAAGAAAGCTTTGTGGAAGCTGATGCAAACTTACCTGAGGCTATGGAAATTGGCTTAATTACCAACTGCAAACAGTGAGTTTTTTTTTCAAGAAACTGTCTTTTGGGACTATTTGATTTTGGGAGCTGATTGTTAGAGCTCAGAATTTTTGGTTTTCCTGTAAAGCTATGAGTGTCATTTTGGGGAGAGGTTTTGCTGTCACCCAGGGAGGGAAATTGTGAAAGCCCAAACTAGTGCTTTTTCTGTGCAAAACCTGGGACACTCTCCTTTGCCCGGCAGTAGCATATTGGCTGCCGGAGGCTTTATTTTTAGGACTATAAAGTGTGAGAACAAGTGCAAAGAACTTTATTTTTGTATTTTGAATAATCCTGTTTGGGAGCAGGCAGTGCAAGCTCTGAGGAGAGCTAAACCTCAGAGGCGGTTTGGACTAAGTCAATAACAAGTGAAAGTTTTGGACTTTATTTTGGAGCTGTTTTATGTTGCCATCGTTTTGGTATTTTGCTTTGCTGAAAGTTTTCCTTCTGGCATTCTCATCCTTGTTTTATGGATTACTGACTTTTATGTTTGGAGAAGTAAAAGTGAAATACTTTCAGTTAAAACTTCTTTTTGTGTGGTTTATGTTTTGGGTTCCTGAGTGTGTCAGTTCAGTCCTGCAGGGTGACTCCAGGCCGGGTCACAAGCTAGTGTATTTTTTTTTGTGTAACCACTTGGAGCGCTGTGAAGTCCTGATCGGACCACAGTGGGGGTTACAGCATGAATTTGAAAAGGGGGAGGACCAAGGGCATTCCTAAAACTTAGGCGCATTGTTATAGAATCTGCCTGATATGTACACAACTTACCCCCTCTTTTACCAAGGTGCACTAACTGATTAGAGTGCGCTAATTGAATTAGCGTGGCTTAAACGCTAATGCATCCATAAACTAAGATGCACGTGTTAGCGTTTAGCGCACGCTAATCGGTTAGCGCACCTTAGAAAAAGAGGGCCTCAGGCTTGCACCTATGTTATGCATTGCACACAGGCGGAAAGCACAATTCTATAAAAAGTATGCACACTTTGTAGAATTGTGCTAAGTGCATTGATTTTTTTTTTAATGCTGTATATAGAATATGACCCTATAGGCTGGATTCTGTTTAGTATGCCTACATTAGGTGCCGCTAGGCACCCTAATCAAGGATGCCTAATGACACCTATCTTTGGAATCTACACACAACTTTTTTTTTTAATTGGCTTAATAGGCATGGTAATTGACCGCACCAATTTCCAGCTAATCCAAAAAAAAAAATGACCAATTAGGAGTTCCACATGGAATTCTTAGTACTCCTAGAAATGCCTAAGTTGATGCACTTTGTGACACCTAACGAAGCCTACCTGAAAAGTAGGTGTGGTTATGGGTGAAGAATAGGAACCGTCCCTAGAGGAAAGGAGGGACAGGGGAGATATGATTCAGACATTCAAATACTTGAAAGTTATTAACGTGGTACAAAATATTTTCCAGAAAAAGGAAAATGCTAAAACCAGAGGACATAATTTGGGGTTGAGGGATGGTAGACTCAAGAGTAATGTTAGGAAATTCTTCTTTACAAAGAAATTCTTCTTCACCTGCCTGGGAGGAGGTGGAGATGAAAATGATGACAGAGTTTAAAAAAAGCATGGGATGAACACAAAGGATCTCTAGTCAGAAAATAATGGGTATACAGTATATTGCAGACCTAAGGCCAGTACTGGGCAGATTTACACTGTCTGTGTCCCATTCAGTTGAGGGCGGGCTGGGGAGGGCTTCAATAGCTGAGATGGTTAAGATGGGCTGGAGGAGCTTTGACGGAGACTCCAATAGATGGAACCTAAGCACACAAACAGGCAGAGCTCTGGGTTTCTGGCCCAGAAATATCTAAGAAAAAGGACAATTTAAATTAAATCATTAATTTATAGAGTCTTTATCTGCCATCATTTACTATGTTACTATCTCACAGTAGCTAAATAGTAATTCCAGGAGTTCTTATATAATATTCATGTGTATATTTATAAAGTCTCAGATACCCAACTGCCCATTGATGAGTAAGTCTAGGACTAGATTCGCAATCATTGGGCCAGGATAGGGAGATGGCTCAATGGGGGTCAAAGCCTCCATTTGGAGCCAGGATTTATTTCTTGAGGCCCTTGGAGGTACTGTAAGCTCCAGATTCCTTTCTACATTCTCTTGTCTGGCACTGTGGGTTCTCTCCCATAGAGGTTGCTGAGTCTTGAGGCTCTCCTGGTACCTCTCTCTGTCTTGCTAACTCTTTCTCTTCCCGGTGTCACATGGTTTTTAGCTGCACCATCAAAACTCTCCCCATTCCCTCCTTAGAGAAGTGACGGTCAGCAGCAGGAAGGGTCAGGGTGCTTCAGCAGATCATCACTGACCAGTCATAAAGTTAGGGACCAAGTGTAGGTAGTTTCAGACCACTTCCAAAAGAGCTAGAAATCCAAAGAAATAAGAAGAAATTGTATCCTATCTCCCTTACTCCTAAAAAAAAAAAAAAAAAAAAAAAAGTTTTGTTAATTATTGTAATCTCAGGGTTAAATATTGAAAGTTACCTGGCCAGAGCTGAGGCTCCAGGGGAAACCTGGTATTGTGATCTGGTGTCATGAGGAGCGCTATCGTTAGGGCTAGGGAGCCAGAGCCATAAAGGCTGCAGGTATCAGGGGTGAAAAGGTTCCAAATGGCAGGAGAATCCAGCCAGAGAAGCTTCAAAGGCCGTGGAAATTGTGATAGGTTATAGGGCTTCATATGTGACTGTTGAAGCCATGCAGCAAGGAAAGGACTAATGCTTTGACTGGCATCAGTCTGTTGGAGTTTCCACACATGTACAGAAATGCTCCAAAGCTCTGGATAGACTAAACTAAAACTAAACTAAATCTTGGGTTTATATACCGCGCCATCTCCACATTTGTGGAGCTCGGCACGGTTTACAAGAATTGTAATGAGAAAGGAACTCCAAGGGAGTGATGGGTGAAGGTCAGAGAGGGGAGAATGTTAGCGGGCTGGGATGTCAGAAGAGGAGGGAGTGTTAGGTTTTTGAGAAAAGCCAGGTTTTCAGATGTTGGGCATTCAGGTTCCAAAGAGGGGAAGCAAGGCTATTCCAGAGCTCGATGAATCTGAAGAGGAGGGAGGTCCCCAGTTTTCCTGGGTGGGAGATGTCTTTTAGTGAGGGGAAGGATAATTTTAGATTTTGGGTAGGTCTGGTGGTATTAAGATTTGAGGAATTCCAGGAGAGTGGAATTAATGGAGGAAGGATGCCATGGAGGATCTTGAAAGTTAGGCAGATGCATTTGAAGTGAACTCTGGAAATTATCGGGAGCCAATGAAGCTTGGAGAGAAGTGGTGAGACGTGATCAAATTTACTTTTTGCAAAGATAAGCTTGGCAGCGGCATTTTGAATCCGTTGGAGTTTGTGAAGGTTTTTCTTTGTTAGGCTTATGAAAATAGAATTGCAGTAGTCCAGTCTGGAGAGGATGATGGATTGGACAAGAACAGAGAAATGATTTTGATGGAAACATGATCTTACTTTCCTCAACAAGTGTAGGCTGAAGTAGCATTTTTTTACCAGGGAGTTGAGGTGGTCATTGAAAGACAATGTAGAGTCAATGATGACGCCTAGGACCTTGCTGGAGAATTCTAGCTGCAGAGTGGAGCCAGAGGACAGTGGGATTGTGGTGGGTAGGTGAGCTAATTTTGGGCCGAGCCAAAGGAGTTTTGTCTTGGTTTCATTCAATTTCATTTGGACGGTGTGGGCCCAAGATTGGAGGTTCGAGATACAAGAAGATATGTTCTCTGAGAGATTGGTGAGGTTCGAGTCGGTCTCGAGAAGGACAAGGATGTCATCAGCATAGGTGTAAATTGTTTCAAGGGGGGATAGATGGAGGAGTTTTAGAGAGGTCATGTAAATGTTGAAAAGGATAGGAGATAAAGGTGAGCCTTGCGGGACTCCACAGATTGGTGTCCAGGGGGGAGATGAGATGCCATTCCTATTGACAGTGTAGGATCGGGAACGGAGGAATTTTGAGAACCATTCAAGGACTGTAGAGGTGATGCCGATATCGGAGAGTTGGTAGATCAGGATATCGTGGTGGACAACGTCAAAAGCGGCGGAAAGATCGAATTGTAGGAGGACAGCGAACTTGTTGAACCTTGGAGATTAGGGAGGTCAATAGGGATTCAGTGCTGAAATTGGGGTGAAAGCCATATTGGTAAGGTAGGAGAATGGAAAATTTCTCTAGATAGGATGAGAGTTGGGTTGATATGATGGTCTCGAGCATCTTGGTTAAAAGAGGAATATTTGCTATTGGGCGATAGCTGGATGGTGAGGAAGGGTCGAGGTCGGGTTTTTTCAATAGAGGGGTTAAGGCAATATGGCCCATTTCTGGGGAGAAAAGGCCTGAATGTAGGGCGGAGTTTAGGAGTATGGTAATGGAGGAGATGGCCTGAGTGGGTATTTCCTCATAGAGGTAGGAGGGGAAAGGATCTAAAGAGCAATTGCATGATTTCAGTTTGAGACAGAGTTTGAGGATGAGGGATTCAGATATGTGTTCAAAGGCTGCCCAGAGTCTATCGGCTGGGATATTGTTAGAGGCCGTTGGAGTAGAGTTGGAGTCAGTGCGAACTAGGGAGTTGTAGGAGATTGCAGGTGGAAAGGAGCAGCGAAGGGTGGTGACCTTTTCATTGAAGAATTTTGCTAGGACTTCGGATGAGGGAGAGGAGAGGAGAGAGGTGGAGTCTTTTTTGGAGGTTAGAGAGCGCCAGATTTTGAAAAGTGTACTGCTCTGGTTGTTGGATCTGGATATGTTCTCACCGTAAAAGTTTTTCCTAGCCTTTTTTAGTGCTGAATTGTAGAGCTTAATGTTGGCTCTCCAGGACTGTCTGTCTATAGGGGAGTTAGATTTTTTCCATATGAGCTCTAGGGCACGGCATTTCTGCTTTAATTCTCTGTGATAAGGGAGGTACCAGGGGGCTTTGCGAGGGTAGGAGATGGATTTGGTGGAAAGGGGGGCAAGGGAGAGGTAGGTGGACTCGGAGAGGGAGGTCCAGTTATGCCAGTTGGATTCGGGATCTGTAGGCTTGGGAGCAGAGGAGAGTTGTTTGAGAAATTTCATCCAGAACAGGTCGCTTGAAATTTTTTTGCGAAAGGTGATGGAATTGGAGGAGGGGGGAGGGGCCCCGAGATGCGACATGAAGATGGGGAGGCAGAAGGTCCCAAGGAAGTGGTCAAACCAGGGGACCTGTTCCCAGCGGGTGTCGCCGGCTGTGGTTTTGTAGGCGGTAAGGTCCAGGAAACTAATGAGGTCTAGAGTGTGTCCCTTTTCATGGGTTGGGGAAGGGGAAGGGGGGGAAAAACCAAGAGAGATGAGGAAGCTCTTCAGTTCGATCGTATCCTTGTTGGTGTTGTCATCAAGGTGGAGATTGATGTCCCCAATGATCAGAAGTCTTTGAAATTTGAGGAAGGCGTTTGAAATGGTTTCGAGAACGAGGTCAGAGGATTTGTTCCAAGGGGTAGGTGGGCGATAAAGGAGTAGGATACCCAGTGGGTGAGGTTGGAGTTCATCATTAACCGAGGCTAGCATGTATTCTAGAGAGGGGTGGCTGCTCTTTTCGATGAGCTGGACATTGAAGAATGGTTTGTAAATTAGTGCCAGACCGCCTCCTTTTTGGTTAGTTCTGGGAGAGAAGAGACCTTGGTAGCCGTGGGAGCAGAGTTCATTTTGTGTAAATATGTCATCTTTTGTGATCCAAGATTCCGTGACGCATAGGAATCCCGGGTCTGAGTCTTCGAGTAGGTCTTTCAGGATTTGGATCTTATTGCAAGCGGATCTGGCGTTGCAATAGAGTGTTGGGACTGGGCTGAGCGAGTCTGAAGCAAGATTGGGGAGATTTGCGGGGGGAACAGGTTTTAGGGATGCGTGGTTGACTCTTCGAGGGTTTTTTTGGAGGGATGATTTCTGGTGCGCAGCAATGTGGGGATTTTGAGGCCAGGGCAGATGTTAGAGTTAATTGAGGGGTCGGGAAGGTTGGGGGAAGGAGGTTTCAAGCATGGGGTGGTGTATGGGGAAGAGCAGAGCAGGAGTAGAAGGAGCCATGAAGGTGGCTTCATGATGATGGTATCCTTTTTTTTTTTTTTTTGGAGAGCTTTATCGGGGAGGCGCTAGGTAGTTTGTATCAAAAGAGGAAGGACGTTGGCATGGACTGGATTAGTGACAGGGTAGTGAACTGGGTAGTCTGCTAGGTTGAGAACTGGATGATCAGCAGTAAGGTGGGGTAAGAATCAGAACAGCTGGACAATCAAACTTAGGTAGCAGGATAATAACATGTAGGAATAATAAGTGACATTTAGAAATAGTAAATGAGTATGTTCAGCGATGGGCTCTCCTGTGTCGGGAGGGGGGTGGAACAGGGCTACCACGCTCCTCTCCTCGATGCAGAGGGGGCCCGATGAGAAGGCAAGTTCCTCCGGTGTGAAAGTGTTCAGCAGTCGGCTCTCCTGTGTCGGGAGGGGGGCGGAGCAGGGCTCCCACGCTCCTCTCCTCAATACAGAGGGGCCCGATGAGAAGGCAAGTTCCTCCGGTGTGAAAGTGTTCAGCAGTCAGCTCTCCTGTGTCGGGAGGGGGGCGGAGCAGGGCTCCCACACTCCTCTCCTTGATGCAGAGGGGGCCCGATGAGAAGGCAAGTTCCTCCGGTGTGAAAGTGTTCAGCAGTTGGCTCTCCTGTGTCGGGAGGGGGGCGGAGCAGGGCTCCCACGCTCCTCTCCTCGATGCAGAGGGGGCCCGATGAGAAGGCAAGTTCCTCCGGTGTGAAAGTGTTCAGCAGTCGGCCCAAAACGAAGCCAGGGTCTTGATTTTGGGACCATCCAATGGTGCAACCACAGGAGCTCACATCTGGCCCCAGCAATGGAGGAGACTCAGAAGGGACCTGGAATACATCTAGAAATCAAGATAAGAAGAGATCAGGGATTAGGAAAGTTAACTTTAATATTTAAATTAATGGCTTTTGAGATTGATAGGCAAAAAAATAAAAGCTTTTATAAAATGATTAAAGCAACCGGGGTGGGGGGTAGGGGAAAGATATTGAGAAGGTAGTGCAAAGTGGTTTGGTGGTGCAAGAAGGTAATATTTTAGATTTAGATTTAAATTTAAAATCCATTAAAATAAACCAAATTTAAAGACACCTGTGCTGGGATAGTCTGATAATTTCACTGTAATGTGGAATGACGTAAACCAGTTTCCTTATGGTTTCAGGTCTTTTTTTTAATATATGGTGATATGTGTGATATGGCAATATGTGTGTTATGGTGATATGTGGTATTTAGAGTAAAATAATATAAGGTGGCTAAAGGGGAAAATGTTTGATAACCTTCTGGCGACGCAAGCAGCAAAACTTAACCACTCCATCTCCAACCTGTTGACGGCAACGGGCGACTTCAAAACTTTTCGAAAAGAAATAAAAACTCTACTTTTCAAAAAATTTATCCAGATATATTAACCCAACCCTTCCCCCTCCTCCTAGATAAATTCTCCCCCAAAACCTCCACTTAAATAATCTCTTCCTCCCCAAAACACCAATCAAGTATTCAGATCCCTGAAATGTAATGTAATCTTATTTGTACTCTAACTGTAATCTATTTGTTATATCACACAGTAACGTACAGTCAATTTAATATCCAATTTGCAAGTTCTTCCAGAATTAATCCAGCTACCTCTCCTCCCTTGTAACCAAAAAAAACCCAACCAAGACTGTTGTAACTTCACTGGAAATGTCCAGTTAGCTCTTTTGTAATCTGCCTTGAACTGCAAAGTATAGGCGGAATAGAAGTCCCTAATGTAATGTAATATAAAATAATATTTGAAATTTAATATTTGGTGAAAATAATATGTGAAGAAATAATGTTATTTTATGTACGTCCATGAGAAAAGTCACTTGAGAACCTTGAATATCTATTCAAGCGTTTGCAGGCAGATCTGAGCTTGCATGTAAACTTTGAATGATATCACAGTTGCATGCTTCTGATTGGCCAAGAGGCCCACTTTCAAGATAATCTTGGGTTGCCAGAGCTGGTTGTTTTTTGGAGAGAAGAAAGGCTAGAAACACTAGAGAGAGCAGATATGTGTTGCTTCTGAGTGACTAACAAATTTGTAAGGAAACCTAATTAAAAGTGATTGGATCTGATGAAAGAACATGTTGTTAGAGAATTGATAAGTGCTGTGTAAATTTTACAGTTTTGTGACAGGAATTTGTGTTGGTTGTACTGTATATAAGTCTGCAAAGAAGGGAAATAGAATAGCTTTCTAGTGAAATACTGTGAATGCTATTTATCAAATTTTATTAGAACACTAGTCTTTAAGCCCGTTACATTAATGGGTGCTAGAATAGATGTGTCTGTAAGTCTTTCTTTCTTTCTGTCTCTCTCTCCTTGGCCGCTGTCTGCTTTCTTTCTTTTTCTCTCTCTCCTTGGATACTGTCTGTCTGTCTGTTTTTCTTTCTTTCTTTCTCTCTCTCTCCTTGGACGCTGTCTGTCTGTCTGTTTTTCTTTCTGTCTGTCTCTCTTCTTTCTCTCTCCTTGGCCACTGTTCATCTGTCTGGTTTTTTTTCTTTGTCTCTTTCTCCTTGGCTGCTGGCTGGCTATCTGTCTGTCTTTCTTTCTGTCTGTCTCTCTGTCTCTCTCCCTGGCCCCCTGCCTGCCTGTATTTCTATGTTGCACCATGCCTGCATGTCTCTCCGTGGCCCCCTTCTGTCTTACCCCCCCCCCAGAGCAAAGCATGATTGCAGACTGCCCCCAGCACACCCCTTTCCCCAAAGCAGCCCCCTTTCCCTCTCCCCCTCCATTTCCCTGAGCAGTAGCAGAAATTTTACCAGCATGGGACATCTCGCAGCACCTGCACGACACCCTCCTGCCGTTGCTTTAGGCGCCAGCTATCAGAAGACCACCAGCTATCAGGAAACTGCCACCACTGCTCAAATCGCTGCACGCGCCACAAGCCAGCGCATGCACCGCAAATAGAATATGGCCATGGAGTCACATATCACGGCGACAGGGATTGTCATTTATCTCAATGGAATCGTAAGTACGCATGCGCGTTTAGGATTTTATTATAGAGGATTCTAGTCTATTACAAAAATTAGGCATTTAACAGCTATAATTGAATTCATACATCTGAGAGCTTATAGCCTTACTGCTGCAGTACTGACAGCACATGTTCAGCTCTTGAAGTACAAGCTGTATTGGAAAGGTGCTTTATTTATTAATTTGGCTGGAGCCAAGGTCTTTATTCAATTAAGCCAGACCTTAGATAATGATTTCCAGCTGACAAGAGAAGTAATATATTACGTGCTGCATGTGTGATTGCTTATATGAAGTGTGAGCAATTGAGAATCCTGAAAAAGACCCTTCATTGATTTAGGAACTATAAGACTACCCTTTATAATTTATGATGAGCCCTCCAAGACTCCCCCCAAACCTACTATACCCACCTACCACCATAATAGCCCTTATGGCTGCAGGTAGCACTTATATGGCAGTAGGGTTTTGGTGGGCTCATACTTTCCACCATAAATGTGATTAGAGTGGCTTTTGTGTCTGGCTCCTTCTCCCTATGGTTCACCAACCCACCCATCTGGCCACTTAAGACATCTGTCTGGAATTTTACTAGGCTTTCCAATATAGGTACTATATGTACTGTTTCATTCACATATTTGGGGTGGGGGAGTGGGATTGGGTCAGTGACCACTGGGGGAGTGTGTGGTTGGTCATACCTTCATGCATCCAGTGGTCATCTGGTCAGTTTGGGTATCTTTTTGGCATTTAGATGCTTCTAAAACAGGTCTATATCAGAACGTCTAAGTTCTGTCCAGTACGTCCTGCAAAAGGTTTGATTATTGCCCAGGACAGGATTAACCAATAGGCCATGTAGGCGCATGCCTAGGGCCCGAAATGGTCAGGGGGGCCCGATGGAGGGCATCAACATTGTTTTTTCCAAACGGCGATGGGCCCCTCCAGCATTGATTGGCAACACGGGCCCCCTGATCGGCAACGCGCCCCCCCCCCCCATCGAAGGAAAGTAAGACCAGCAAGCAACGTGGGTAAGAATGGCAACAGGAACTGTAATTGTGCAAGTGGTGCTGCTTGCCCAAAGTTTCCTTATGATGCAGCTTCCTGTTTCCGTCTGGGCACATGGTGGGGTGGGGCGGGGCAGGGGGGCCCAGTGTACTTGTGTGCCTAGGGGCCTTCGACAAATTAATTCCGCCCTGTTATCGCCACAAGATGTCATAGTCTAAGTCCAAGGTCATCCCAAATCCCACCCAAAACAAACCCCTAACACGTTCCTTTATGACTTAGACGTTCTGGAGAGAGAGCGTCCTGCAAGATGTCTAAAATATTTGTTTTGAAAATCGGAACTTTGACATTTTGCTGAGAAAAACATCCAAGTGCTGATTTAGACAGTTTTTCTTTACATGTTGATGAATATCACTGTAAAATTAACCCCCTCTTCTACGAAACCACGTTAGCGGTTTCTAGTGCAGGGAGCCGCGCTGAATGGCCCGCACTGCTCCCGACGCTCATAGGAGCTCAATAAGCATCAGGAGCAGTGTGGGCCATTCAGCGTGACTCTCTGTGCTAGAAACCGCTAGCGCGATTTCGTAGAAGAGGGGGTAAGAGTATCCAATAAAATTTAATACAAATATAGAAAGCCATAAACTAACTGGAAAATAGGATACTGTACTTGGATTCTCCTCTGTGAATGTTGTATTAACTTGGCAAAAGTAGCACTATTGGTATGCTATTAAAAACTGACTGCAAGCAAAGAAAATCATTGCCTAACTACTATATAAGCAATAGTGCACACAAGGTGTGTTTTTCAGCCTTGTGCCTCACAGTATGTCTGAAGTGTAATTTATATGAATCAATAAAGCATTCCCTGTAACTTTTGTTGTATAATTAAAGCATAGTCTTTAAAAAAATGGACTTTGATCAATCATAGAAAACAGATTTAGGGTTTGTTTGGTTTTTTTCTTGGAAGGAAAACTATGTGAAAGACAGTTATGTTTTAAATATTTAGCTGTGTGACAGGAAGGTGCTGCAGTACAATTTGTCGACTTTAAATTGTTTAATTGTAAGTTTGGCTTGGCAATCTGATCATGCTCCTTTTGTAACCCTGGAAATGTTATGCTGCTGTTATTAAATCATAGGATCATTTCCACCAATTAGTTAAGGCTTGGCGTTAAGCCAGAAAATCATAATTCAAAGTGGAATGGAATAACAGCAAATCTACAATACAGGCAGTGTGACCCAAGTAGCCTGTTTGAAACCAGAGTGAAATGATTTCATTTATTCATTTGATTGATTGACAGAATCCAACATGTTCCAGTAACATAACATAAACATAACATAAAATCGACTTATAGACCGCATAACGTGAGGATCTATGCAGTTTACAAAAGATTAACCTATGTCACAAATAGAATAAAGAAAATTAATTACCCTAAAATCTTGAAAATAAATAAGTCTTCAAATGCCTTCTGAATTCCAAGTATCACATAGATACAAAAAATAGTTGTCTAAAATTTTTATCACAAAGAGTAGCCTGATATGACAGTGTACGTTCGTGATATCTTTTAAATTTGCAACCCTTCACTGACAGGTAAATGAAAAGAGCACAAGCTTTGCGAGAATATTGCAGATTAAGGACTGTAAATACATCTAACAAATAAGAGAGTGCCTGGCCTATTATGATTCTGTAGTAAATACAGCTAAACTTGAAAATGATATGGGCCTCCATAGGCAACCAATGAAATCCGCGATAAAAGGGAGATCATATTTTTTCAAAACATAGATTAACCAATGTGTTCTGTATGAGTCGTAGTCTGGAAATATTCTTCTTTGCCCTGCTAAATAGACTATGGGCTTCCTTTTGAGCAGGCGGTAGATTTTCGGCTAACGTGCGCTATAGTGCGCGCTAATCTGGTGCGTGCGATAAAAACATTAGTGCACCTTCGTAAAAGAAGCCCTATATTGCAATAGTCTAGATGTTCCCAATACTAGCGATTGAACCAGTAGATCTTATATTCCTTGTTTTGTATGAAATGATTACACTACAGAAATGTGCACTGGATAAAATAAATTTTCAAATTTATTTACAAATGCATTAAGCAATGCAGGAAGGTATCGTAAAATAGAGAGAAGTAAAGTTCTTAGTGTGAGTTACTGTTCTGAGGCTTTAGTTTTGGCTTATAGCAAAAGGGAAGTAATTTGCATGCATATTTTAAAAGAAAGGCGGCTGTATAATAAACACTGCATTGTTTAAATGTCTCAGCAAATGGTAGCTCATATTAACAAGAGATAATCTGCATACTCTTGGAATGAGAAAGAAACAGACAAAAGATTACAAAGAAAGAAAAAGGACTTGTGTATTTGGAGTTGTTTGTCTCTCAACTGACATATTATATGCTTTTTCTTATCCTTACACAAATTTCTCATCAATTAAAAATATTTTGGGGGAGGCGTGGCTTGGAAGCCTAACAGGATGGAACCTTAATCAGTGAGCTCCACACCTCCATAAGCCTTTGTTGTACCTTGGTTGATTAATTTGTTCATTTTTTAATTACTTAACTTACCAATATGTCCACATCGTGTCAAACAAAAAGTGAATCGGCATTTCAGGGAGGAAATTCGAAGAGGGCTAAAGCAGACCCGTCGTTGGTGCCGGAGGAAGCTACGGACAGCGCAGGCATTATAGCAGAGCTGAAAGCTATAATGCTGGAGGTTAAAGAGGAAATAGTCAACCTCGCTAAAAAAGTGGAAATCGCTAATGCTCAGGCATTACAAATTGAAACCAGATTGGAAAATGCAGAGGAATCTTTGAATAAGCAACAAAAGAAACCCAACAGTGTCAGCAGTATAAAAACAGCAGGCAAAAAAACAAAAAAAGAAACTGCAGACTGATATGTACAAGATGCAGGCAATGTTTATTTTACCCAATATTAAATGCGGTAACCAATACCACCTTTTTACAAACCAAAAGACCCAACACGGTCTGTGTTTCGGAAAACACGCCTTCTTCAGGAGTCCATGGTAAATAAGGTAAACAACAAACTGCAATTTAAAATGGATAAAAAAACTCTTACCAACTGCCTGTGTGTGCAGTGGATCGACAATGGAGCACAGGGTAGTTGTCCAAGCAAAAAAGGAATCTTTGAAGCAATATAAGAATGATCATCAGATAATTCAAAGCATGGAAAAGAGACTTGAAAATATGGAAAACAGGTCTAGAAGGAATAATTTGAGAGTTTTAAATTTACCTGAAGGCTTGGAAGGGAAAGATACATTTTCTTTTTAAGAAGAATTTATTCCTAAATGAATGCCACTTAACCCATGGAGATAGAAAGGGCTCATAGAATCCCTATCAAATCAAATGCACGGGGAATTCCAAGGCCGTTAATATTCAGAGTAATGAGGCATCAGTAGGCTATAGAAATTTTAAATTTTGCTAAAGCTGATAATGACATAAAATATAAAGGGTCAAAATTAATTTTCATACCTGATTTTGTCAAAGCCACTGCTGAAAAATGGAAAAAATTCCTACAATTAAGACCTAAACTGAAGGAAATAGGAGCAAAATACTGTCTTATGTACCCAGCAATAATGAAGATTACTATTGATAATAAAACCTGTCAATTTGAAGAACCAGAAGAGCTAATAGAATTCCTCAATCAGCAAAAAGAACCTATGAATATATGATACTACTTTAAAGGAAAAAAAAAATAGAAATTGCACTGAGAAAGTATGGATTTATGGCATTGCTTGAAAACAAATAACTTATAAGATGGGATGATAGATACTTATTAAAAAAGCAAGAAAATAAACTGACAATAATATTTAACATTGCTTAAAAATATTTTACCTATAAAATTAATCGGCAAACATTGGGAGAAGCATGGATTCTGACATATAACGTTAAGCTATGAAGTCCTCACTTGAACTGGTTTTTATGTTTGATGATCGATTGGAAATGTCTGATCTTCGATATCTGTGGAATTGGTATGGTTTAACCAGCGTTTTAATGACTATAAAGAAAATCCATTTGTAAAAAGAAAAAGGCTAAAGACTTGAAACTATACTACACTGACAATATATGAAGGAATATGTATATTCATTTTGAAGCGAGTCTCTTCAAATGCTATATTCGATATTAAAAGAACAGTAAGGTTTGTGTTATTAAAAGCTGCAAAGAGAGGTCATAAACAAAAAATTAGATCAGAGATGACCTAATAAATACAATGTACAGGAGGATCATAAATGGAATGGATATTATTGAACGAAGGTTCCTTGCTGAAGAGAAATGTAAAAATAACATAAATAAGATAGGCTTAAGACTTAAAGAGAACTACATAGATGTATAGTAGAAGAGAGACACTGAAAAGTAAAACATGAATTACTAAAGTAAAATTATATAGTTTTGCTGAATGTAGAAGGTTTATTCATTGGAAATTTAAATTATTGAAAGGATTTCTTTATTAAGATATTTAATTATAAGATTTTAAAAAATACAAATGTTTCTTTATATAGGAACTTAAATAACGGAGGAAGGTCAGATGTATATGTATACAAGTTTTAGATCAAATTGATGAGTCTTTAAGAAATAATTTATTTGTTAAAGGTAAAGAATTTTTCAGTAAAATTAAATAATACATGATGTAAATTGGTTTCACAAGGAAAGTAGACTTTAAAATAATGATAGATAGGGGAAAGAGTATGATTTATATGAAAGTGAATTAAATTAAAATGAAAGAAAAATAATTATATCATTAACAATTTTAAACAATATCAACTACATATAGGATATAAGAGGATGAATTAATATGTCTGTTAAGGGTCAAAATATTTTTAAATAGATGAAATGTGTATTGTACTAACTTCATTATAATATTTTTTCATAATGAATTTAGAATATGAATTTGAATGCATATGGTTATTATTCATAGGAGATCTCATTATATTAAGTGAAATATTTTCTTTTAATACATTTAATTAAAAATAGAATGTGATTTCCAAATTTTATTAGATAATGGAAAACATTGAAATATATAATTACAATGAATATAGATAGAGATAGAAAAGATTTTAATAATTCGCAAGTGTTCTGAAAAATTAGTAATTTGGACATATGAGATTAATTAACTTGTATGTACAGGATGATATTTTGTTCATATTGTTTAATCAAATGTTATGTAGATATACTTATTTTATTTCTCTATAATCAATCAATTTATAATATGAACTTGATTAATATAAGGTTTAGGGGGGAGCTTTGGGATTTAGCTTCACATAAACACTTCCAAGCAATCAAAATTTGCATGGGGGGGGGGGGAGGGAGGAGAAAGGGGATAAGTGGGTAGGGAAAAGGTACATTATTTACTTATTGAATAAAAAAGGGGAATTAATGGGATTATGTTATGGAATTTTAATACATGGAATCAAAAAGTATTATTAATTTTTTTTCTTTAAATGTTAATGGCCTCAACCATCTGATTAAAAGAAAGAAGACTCTTAGTTTCTTAAAGAAACAAGAAGCTGATATTTATTACATACAAGAAACTCATCTTTCGGCAGTTGAGTCATCAAAGTTAGAGGGAAATTGGGTGAAACATTGTTTTTATGCTCCGGTCAGAGGTAAAAAAGCAGGGGTAGCTATTTTAATAAATATAAAATGTTCTGGAAACTTTAGACTAATTTCTGCAGATATCTTGGGAAGATGGGTTCAAGTGGGCATGAGCTTAGGGAATGGTACCTTGGGCTCCCTCCTGGCCCAATCCAGTCACGGGGGGGTGGTCGCTGGGGCCAGGAGAACTTGGGCTCTCTCCTGGCCCGTTCAATCAGAGGGGGGGTCGCCGTGGACAGGAGGGCTTAGGCTCCCTCCTGGCCAGATTGAATGGGGGTAGGGGGGCATGATCACCGGGGCAAGAGGGCTTGGGCTCCCTCCTGGCCAGATCGAATGGGGGGGGGCACGATCACCGGGGCAAGAGGGTTTGGGCTCCCTCTTGCCCCGATGTTATGTGTGTGTGGGGGGGTGATGCATCGCGGCAGGAGAGATGCCTCATCTCCCCTCCCACGATGCCATCACTCCTCTATCTAAGCTGCCGCAACCCGCGGCAGGAGAGATAGGGCATCTCTCCTGCTGTGGGTCGCGGCAGTTTGGGTAGAGGAGTGATGGCATCGTGGTAGGGGAGATGAGGCATCTCTCCTGCCGCGATGCTTTGTGGTGGGTAGGTTGCCGGCTGCTGAACTGATGGCGCCAGCGGCCATCAGCTCAGTGGCCCCTTTTTCGGCACTTAGACCTGGTTTGACTTCGTCTAAGTCAAAAATGTCTAGGCAACCTGTTAATGTTTTGGTTATACCTGTTGTATGCCTAGGTGTAGGTCGGCCCACCTCCCGCCCACTGCCCGTACTTTCCCCTCCTCTAAACACACCTCTTTTCTCTCTGTGCATTTAGTGGCAGGGGAAAGGCCTAAGCTGTTTTTAGATACGTCTAAAAACCAGCTTTGGTTATGGGTACTTGGACGATCAGGCTTTTTGATCGTCCAAGTAGCCATTTAGGACTCTTTTTAGACGTTGTTTTTTTTATTATTATTAACCCCATTATCTATATCATTTAAAAATTTTTGTAAAAAATTATGTGACTTTGGGTTTGGTCTGGTAAGTGTTTAAAAATAACTTTGGATAATTTTTCTAGTTATTTTTGTGGTAGAACTGTTAAAAATGGTGATTTAGAATGAAAGTCTATGGAAAAGGGGATTTCAAAATGGAGAATTATCCTGCAAAATAGAATTTCATACATTAAAAAAATGAGAAAATTTCCTTGAATGCATGAGCCTAATTGGTGAAGAGGGACAGAGGCAGGAATAATAGCATCATCTGAATTACTGTTGCCCTAGAAACAGCATGGGTTTCAATTACGCAGAAGAGCTGAAGAGAATCCGATGTGTACGAGAGTGTCTTTGATGAGAAACAGTTGTGTTTGAGAGACTGAGAGTAGCTTAACTCTGATTACATTTAACAGAACTGAGTGAATCCTTACCTAGCTTATTTTTTCTCCATTTATGTTAGACATTTCTGGATGAGGTTAATTGAAACATACTCCCTGGCTAAACTGGTGACTGATTGAAGAAGTGGGTCAAGATTATAAACACTGGCAATTCTATAGGTCTGATATCTTCAGAACCGGGGCCTTAAGTTTGGGTTCAGTGAACATTTTTAGCACTGGTCTTACTGCATCAGCTTCTATGAGCTGTATATCATTTAACAGTAGTTCACAATTATAAATTCTGAAAATGACAAAATATTGGACTATGAAAAATATTAAATTAAAAATTCCTATACCCAATCCATGCCATATAAAGGTTAATTCTATAGTCTAGACACCTCTATATATACTGTATACATACCTGGGAAAGTGGCAGCAGGGTACCAACGCTCATAGGAATTCTATGAGCGTTGGAGAGTATACTGCTGAGGTCTTTGATAAAAAGCCCTAACGTAGCTTCATAAAAGGGAGGGGGGGGCTAAGTTACATAGGGGGAAATCTATAAATGAGCCCCCCCCCACACTTTTATGTACAGTGATGTCATGAGGTGAGAACCTATTCTATAATAATTTCTGGGCATCTAGATTCCATTGTAGAATATTAGCATAACCTGGCATCATTGTGCCTTACATTTATGCTTCTGAAGTTACATAAGCCATAGACCTGGTGCAACTGCAGATGCCTAAAATCCAGCATGGATGTTCACAGAGAGAGAGAACAACGAAAGCATATAAAGACCATATGAACTATCTAGGTCTGCCTATCCATGCCATCTGCAATCCCTTCCTTTCGCTTAGAGATCCAGTGTTTCAATGGCTTGTCCCAAGCTTTCTTGAATTCAAAAACAGTTTTTATCTCTGCCACATTCACATGGGAGGACGTTACATGCATTCACCATAAAAAAGTACAGTAAAACCTTGCATTGCAAGTAACTTGATATGCAAATGTTTTGCAAGACAAGCAAAACATTTTATTAAATTTTAACTTGATATACAGGCAAGGTCTTACAATACGAGTACATACAGTATACACGCGTCACATCATCACAACTGAGTCGATGGTTCTCTCTCTGATGCTGCAAGAGTGTAGTGACTGTTCTAAATGAGGGAAGTCTTGCAATACAAGTACGTATAGTATTTTGTATTAAAGTTTTTGGGTTGTGGAATGAATCGTCTGAGTTTCCATTATTTCTTATGGGGAAATTTGCTTTGATATACGAGTGTTTTGGATTACAAGCATGTTTTCAGAATGAATTATGCTTATAAACCAAGGTTTTACTGTATTTTCCAAAGTTACTTTGAGTCTGTCCCCTTTCACCTTCATCTTAAGGCCCCTCATTCCAGAGTTTACTTTCAATTGAAAGAGACTCACCTCATGTGCATTTATGCCACATAGGTATTTTAACATCTGTATATCTTCCTCTCCTGTCTTTCTTCCAATGTATACTGTACATATTGAGATCTTTAAGTCTGTCCCAATATGCTTTATGATGAAGACCACTGACCATTTTAGTAGCTGCCTTCTGGACCAACTCCATTTTGAAGGTGCAGTCTCCAGAATTGTATACAATATTCTACATGAGGTCTAACCAGAGATTTATACAGGGACATCATTACCTCCTTTCTTCTACTGGCCATTCCTCTCCCTTTGCACCCAAGCATCCCTCTAGCTTTCACCATCAACTTTTCTATCTGACTACCTGAAGATCATCCCACTCTTCTTTTGTGTGCAAAAGTTTTTCACCTATTAAACTTACCATTCCTTTGGGTTTTTGCAGTCTAGATGCATGACTCTGCATTTCTTAACAATAAATCTTAGCTGCCAAATTTTCTATTGTTCATAAGTATAATATGGCTTTGATTTTTCTGTAACAAAAGTTTAGAATATCCAAACAAGAGTTTGGATAGCTTGGAACTGTAAAGGGTGATGGACTTGATATATCAACTTTTTGTGGGTACAATCAAAGCAATTTATACATATATAGGTATTTTCTTCCCCTAATAGGCTCACAATTTAGTTTATTTATTTATTCAGTTTTTCCCTGTCTGTCCCAGGGTGCTCACAATCTATCAAATGTAATTGGGGCAGGATTAAATGTAAATGGGAGGATTAAGTGACTTGCCCAGGGTCACAAGGAGCAGTGTGGGTTTGAACCCACAACCTCAGGGTGCTGTGCCACACACTCCCCTGGGCAATGGAGGATTAAGTGAGTTGCCCAGGGTCACAAGGAGCTGCAGTGAGAACCAAATCCAGTTCCCCAGCCCACTGCACAGGTTGCAGTGGGAATTGAACCCAGTTCTCCAGGTCCTTAGCCCACTGTACTAACTATTAGGCTCCTCCTCCACTTCTTGTACAAGAAAGGTGGATCTGCAAAGAAAAATAAAGGAAAAAAGGTGGAAAATAAAAACGAAATGAAAACAGGACACCAGTGTCCATCATTGATAACCTAAAAATGATATTGTATGGTATTTAGGTGACCTGTCATTCCCGAGCCGGACAAAAGCGCGCTGGCTTAAAATAGTTACTGTTAGTGCTGTGAGGAGTGTGGGGGGAACCCCCCACTAAACTAAGCAAAATGGCAGTTTTCCATGTAGTAGGTGGGGGGTTCCTCCCACAAACCCCCCTAACAGAAGCACAAACACTTGTAAGTTTACGGGGGGTGGGGGGGAAGGGAGTTACCATAC
The DNA here is from genome assembly GCF_902459505.1 of Geotrypetes seraphini. Lineage (NCBI taxonomy): Eukaryota > Metazoa > Chordata > Amphibia > Gymnophiona > Dermophiidae > Geotrypetes > Geotrypetes seraphini. Next base: position 175,724,115 of record NC_047084.1, on the reverse strand, counting down.
ACACATATGCACCCTCACAGCACTAACAGTAACTGTTTTATGCTGGCGTGCATAAGTCCTTGCGGGATTGTCGGCGCGTTTCTGTTATGGTACCGTTATTTATGTCCCTCCCACATTTAGGAGCTCACACTATAATGCCTGTTCTAAAGTATTCTATAATGCCAGTTCTATTATGCCAGTTCTATAGTATTCTATAAGGGCATCTTTACTTCCAGGGATTCTTGGTTTGTAAGATTGACTCATTGCTTTTAGTTTCTGGGACCAGAGAATGACACGGGGACAAATTTTTCCCCATCCCCATGGGAACTCATTTTCCTGTCCCATCCCGACTCATTTTCCTGCCTTTGCCCCATTCCTGCAAGCTCTGCCCTCATCTGCACAAGCCTCAAACACTTTAATATCATAAGTGATTAATGTAGATGGAAAACTTTTGGCTAAGTTATTGGCTTTGCACTTGGCCCAAGGCTCTCCCTTATATTATTAGTATGCACCAAACGGGTTTCGTTGCTTAGAGACATTCATCAAATAACACCAGACTGGCCTTTCACATGTTAAATCTAACAAAAACTATGGAAGATCCGGCCTTCTCTGTATCCTTGGATGCAGAGAAGGTTTTTGATCGTGTGGAATGGACCTTCATGTATCAGGTAATGGATTGGTTTGGTATTGGTTCTGGATTTATACAAATGATTCAAACTTTGTATAGTTCCCCTTATGCAAGATTATACATTAGTAATAATTTTTCTGAATGTTTTTGTTTAAAAAGGGGAGTTAGACAAGGTGTCCGTTATCTCCTTTGCTTTTTGACATTGTATTGGAACCCTTGTTATTGGCTATTCAGCAGGCAGAGGAGATACAGGGTATTCCTTATACAGGTCGGGAATATAAGGTCTCTGCTTATGCGGATGACATATTGCTTCATTTGAGGAACCCTGAAACCACCATTCCGCATTTACTAGATCTGATTGATAGATTTGGAAAATTCTCTGGTTACAAAATAAACTGGAGCAAATCAGAGGTTCTTCCACTAAATGTGTGTTGTACAAAAGGATTATTTGATGCATTCCCTTTTCTCTGGAAGGAAGAAGGTATAAAATATTTAGGTATATGGATAAAAATACAATAGAAGAAACTATGAAAGTAAATGAAAAATCTTTATTGCTGAAGGTCACAAAATCTGTGAGCATTGGAACCCATTACATCTGTCTTGGTGGGGGAGAGTCCAAACAGTTAATATGATGATTCTGCCTGTGGTTTGTTACCAAATGGGAATGTTACCGTTGTTTTTTCAGGGGTCCTTTTATAAGAAATTAAATAGTATTCTGACAAAATTTATTTGGCTGGTGAAAGCAGCAAGAATTACCATGGTATCTCTACAAAAACCAATTGCGGAGGGTGGGGTAAATTTTCCCAACTTTTATAAATACCATCAAGCCTATATTTTGTGTCAGGGTATGTACTGGATCCTCTCTGAGCTCATGGAAAATCTCCCAGACTGGTTATGGTTGGAATGGCAACTCATGTCACCACTGAGGTTGAGTCATGTGCTGAGTATTAAGATGCCTAGATTATATAAGGATAATAGAATCCTAGTAGATACATTGAAAACCTTAAAATATGTGAATAATTTAACACCTATTTCGGTTCATAAATCAACTCATCAGACCCTATGGCTGAACTCCAAGATTCAAATTGGCGGATTTAAGGTCATCTGGAAGTATTGGATGATGGCAGGTATACGTACTTTGGATGATGTTATTTCAGATGGTAAGCTGCTTGATTTTTCACAATTGCAACACCAAATTTGGTCTTAATAAATCACAAAATTATAGATGGTTGCAGTTGAAGCAGGCCATTTAGTCTGGGTTCCCTGAAAGTAAAAATCTCAGTAATCAGTATAGTTTGTCACTCTTATGCTTTCAGGTGGACTTCCTGGGACATCAGGCCGCTCAGTGGTATAAATTAATATCTGGATTTTTAAATAAGAAACCAAAGACTGGTCTTCGGGACATTTGGAGCACTGAGATCAAGCATCAAATTACTGCATCTCAATGTCCACATATTTGGGCTTGGAGAATGAGATGTATAGTGTCGGCATCTATGAGACAAACTTGTTTTTTTCTGTTACATAGAGCATCTTGGACCCCGGTTCATTTACAGAAGTTAGATAGCTCTAAATCTAATAGATGCTGGCACTGTCATCTTGAAGCTTGGACATTGGATCATTTGTTATTCTATTGTCCATTAATACTTGCTTTTTGGAAATAAATATGGGATATAAGGGAGGGGGGATATTTGATGAAAGCTATAATTTGATAATATAATAAGTAATGTTAAAGTATAAAATGATTGTATTTGTATTATACTTATTGTGAGTTTAAAAAATGAATGAAGATTTATATAAAAAAAAAAAGAATCATAAGTGTTCAAGGCTTGTGCAGTTAAGACAGAGCTTACAGGAATGGGACAGCGACGAAACTCACGGGGATGGGATAGGGAAATTGAGTTCCTGTGGGGATGAGGGAAAATTTGTCCCCATGTCATTCTCTATCTGGGACCTTAATCAGCCTCCACAATCTAGTGAAATTTTTTTTTCTTTATTTATTTATCAATTTTTCATTTTAACTAAATCAAACATTTTGTACAGAAAGATTGTCTGATTAAACAGAATTTTTTTTTAAAAGAAAATTCTCCAATAAATTCTCTATTCAAACAATCTCAAGTCCTCATAATAGATCCAAGAATTTATGAGTGAACATTTAGGAAATTCAAAAGATAAGTTCTATGCCAAATAAAGGTATCTAGTGAGTGGGTCAAGGAGCTTAATTTGCATTTACTGGTCCGTCGTTCCTTCCTTTTCCAGGCATTTCAGCGTCAAGAAAGTTGTAAGTTGACCTGTTTCAAGAAAACACATATTTATTATCACGATACCTTGCTATACATTTACATGGAAAGTGCAAGAAGAAAATACCACCTAACTGTGTAACTCTTGGTTTCAATAAAATAAATTGTCGTCTACGATTTTGAGTTTCTTTACTAACATCAGGGGAAAAATTGAATTTTCAAACCTAGGAACGCCTTGTGTTTATTTTTAAAAAACATTTTTAATATCCATTCTTTGTCTGGCAATAATGCCACAGATAATAGAAGAATTGCTGGTTTCGCCAAATCTTTATCAGATACTTCCAAAATTGCTGTTAAATCTAATTGAGGTTCCTATTCAGTCTGTTTCAAAGCCTCTGCTTGCTGTTCCATTACTTTAGATGGCAAGTAATAAACCCGAATAAGGGGAGGTATTGAATCCTCAGGAATATTTAAAATCTCCATGAAATATCTTTTTATCATATCCCTTGGGGTTATAGACGGAACTTTTGGAAAATTCAGCAAGTGCAGATTATTAGCTCGATAACTATTTTCCATTGTCTCCAATTTTCTTCTAATACTCTGATTATCTTTTATTATTATAGATTGAACTTGCTTAATCATAATCATTTCTTTTTCAATTTCTCCTACTTTTCCTTTCACATTGGAAATTTCTTGTTTATTTTCTTCTATTAATTGTTTTTGAGTTCTTAAATTCTTTTCACCATCTTTAATCTGTTTAGTTAGTGAGTCTCCCAGTTTGGAAACCAAGTCCCATATTGAGTCAAGAGTCACTTCAGCCGGTTTTTCAGGTTGAAAAGAAAGCTCATGTAAAATTGGAGTCAGCTCACCTTGACTGCCTTCTGTCTGCTGCTCCTGGTTTTCTTCTCCCATTGATTTTTTGTCTGCTGGTATTGTCTCAGGACTTAAAAGATCCAGCTAGACCTCTCTTAGCTGGCTCCCAGATATTTCAGCCTCCCGATTGGGGAGTTCTGCCACTCCTGGCTCACTCCCTTCGCGTGGCGAGCTAGCACTCAGCGGTGGGGGAGGTGGATTCCTTCGATCGGGGCTCAGTATAGTTTCCAGCCCTTGGACTAGTGAATTTTTTTAACAATGTTTGTTCTGGTATCTCTTGTTCTCTTCTGAAGAAACTTCAGACCCACAGAATTGTGCCATCCGTCTGTTCTGTCATTCAGGCCAATTTGTGCATGTAATGCCTTTGCTCAAGGACCACCACTGGTTGCCAGTTGAATTTAGGATTAAGTTTATAATTTTGCTTCTAGCCTTTAAAGCTTTCCCTAAGGGGACCACCTTCCTTCTTGCATTAACAAGAAAGTCTTGAGTTGTTTCCTATAGTGAAGATAAGAAATAGATGAGGATAAGAGCTGCTTTAAATCTTTGCCCCACAATGCAATCTGAAAAGAGAGTTTTATCGTAGCCCCTGCACTCTGGAATTTTCTACCTCTATTAATTTGTGAGAAACTTTCCCTTCAGCACTTGAAGCTGCAATTAAGACATCGTTATTTTGGCAGGCACACTCTGGCTGATTTGCATCAAGCTTCTCTTGACTGGACCACCCATCTGCCTCTCTACTACCCTGTTTGCTGATTTTACTATGTTTATGGTCTTTCTACTTTGGATTGATGGTTGTTTTCCTGTTGATTTTGTAGTTCCTTTCTTTATGGATTTGTTTGAGAATGTACTCTACTTTGTCCCCCTCTGGATAAGGGCGGGTTACAAATAATAAGCTATAACTGCAAACTATAACTCTGTAGTAAGTCTGCAATAAATAAATAGTAAATGTCAGATACAGAGATATAAATTCAAGATGCTTCCCTTCTGTTAACATTCTGTATATCTTTGGGGAAGTTATTTAATTCTGTTATGCTTTCCAGATAGTTTTAAGCAAGATATTTGACATTCTTTAAATTTGAAAAAAAAAGAGAGTATTATTGTACAATTGATTTGCATATTAAATTCAATATTTATCTCAGATATAGCAGATGTTCACGGTTATAAGAGCACAATTCCATTTCAACTTACTTTCTGTTTATATATCTTTCCCACAACTGAGGACCCATTTGAAATCCTCATCTTCAATGTGTGTAGAAACATTCATAGAGATCCAAGTTTTGGGTTTGTTTTTTTTTCTGTTCACCTTCTGTTCTTGCAAACCCAGCAGCTTGCTTGTGGGCAGATACTCTGAAGATTAATTCTCTTTCACGAAGAATTAAGGCATCATTTGGGAGCTGGAAATCTAGACCATCCAAACCGTCAATTTGTGCCCAAGCTTTTGACCTAACTGTAAGTGCATAACGATTGTTCACAGTACTCATTAGTTTTATTCATCGGGATTGACAGTTGTGATTTTCGGGTGATTAGGTACTCATGCATAGAGGACGATTGCTTTAACATTTGTTATTAATTGGCTTGATACCTTTGTAAATGTTAATCGGGAAAAAAAAAAACCCAAACCTCTCACACTTTGCAACTTTTTTTCTCTGTCAGTCAAACTGTTCATCTTTCCCATCTCCTTTCACCATGCACATGGCTTGAAAGGCCTTATTATTCCTGCAAGTGAATACATGCTTTATGCATCTTTCAAATGATTAAATTATGGAAGTATGTTAACAAAAAGTTCATCCTCATTACTGTGATGTTTTTGAATATGAATATGTCTTGTTGAGTAAGTAATACAGGGCCCCTTTTATCAAGCTACGCTAGAGGTTTTTAGCACAAGCCGGCACAGTAAATGCTTACTTCGCTGGCCCGTGCTAAAAACCTTTAGTGCAGCTTGACAAAAGAAGGGAATAATGTGTTAAGCACAAAATAAAGTAACAGCACATCTTTTCATTTAGAAAAAAAGAGGGAGACACAGGAGGGCATTAATAAATGTGCCTGTAGACCTGCAATCTAATTTTCAAAAAGAAAGCCCCCAGGTGGTTTTCCTTTGAAAATTTGGAATACTTTGTACTTGGCTTTGAAACAGGTGCAAAAGTATTTGAAGAAAAGTATGCATGGGACTTTCATTTTGAAATACACATATGTTCTCTCAAGGTTTCCGCAGCTGGCATTGGGTTTGTTGCAGGTTTCTGAGTCTCGCTGTGTCTTTGTATTAATGATATCAGATCCCACCTTAGCTGAGTTTATCTTTTATTAATCTTTTATAAATATGTATAAATATCATTGATTGTTCCCGATTAGTGCCAGTTTCTTTCAAGAGGCCCTACATAGCGTTTCATATCTGTAAGCTCTCAATTATACCAGCCTTTCTTTTTTTGAATATGTTTACAAAACGAGCATTTAGAAGCTATTTCATCAAGTATATCTTCAATATTTGTTTGTCAGTGTGAATGAAAATCTTTAATATCATTTCCTGGAGTTTTAAATAAATAGTGAGTCCAAAATGTAATCGGATTAATTGGACTTCTTGTAGAGATAGTACTATTAGATGAACAGCTTTTTGGAAAAGAGGAGGCTTTGTTACCGTTTGGATCTTCTTATTTGTGAATCTGGATTTTCAACTCTGACAGAAATTAAATTGAAGAAAAATAGGAACAAATGCAGATGGTGGATGATAAAATGTGTGTTTGCTTGTCGACTATCGAGCCGCGTTTTGAGTTAACTTGCACTCAAAAACAAGCACATCCATCACATTAAATAGCAATTCTATCTACTTTAGTTCCACTGCTGTTACAATTACCCATACATAGCTTAAAAAACATTAAATAAATAACTCTCAAATTTAATTTTTTTTGGTTGGTTTTGCAATTTTATAATTTCAATTATAATGTGCTGCGAAAAACATTTGCTCCATTTAGTGTGCCGGAGCTAAGAAAAGTTTGAGAGACACTGGCTCTTTAAGGACACTTTCAACTGAGATGCTCGAATTCCATATAACTCAAACATCCTATAGCGTGCAAAAATGTCTTAAATGAAAATTAAATGGGTAACTCTTTCCCATCCTATTGTCTCAATAGCTATGCTCATTTTATTTGTTTATGAATTGTATTTAAACCTATCCTCCTCTTGTGTCCTGAAGTGTCTTACCTTTATTAATTTGTGTGGTTTTATTCTTAGTTGTTTTTTACTTTTACCCTGATTTTATTTGTAAATCACATTGGATTATGATATTGCGATCAAATCAAACTTTTAAATAAACTTGAAACTTGAAGAAGTGTATAATAATATAGAAGAGATGACCAAGATATCCAAGATGGCAACAATTTTATTCAGTGTATAACAAATGAGAATGAACCCATACACTGAATAAAATCATTACCAGCTTGGATACCTCAATCATCTATGTTCCTTTTTTGTATTGTTTGCTTCAGTGCAGAGATTTTTCCTTCTTGTTATCTTTATGAGGAAGTACATACCATTCTGCTATAGCTTCTCCTGATCGGATAACTGCATATAATAATAATAATAATAATAACTTTATTCTTTTATACCGCCATAGCCAAAAGTTCTAGGCGGTTTACACTAAAAAGAGTTGGACAATCAGCAAAATACAATAATACAGACATATTATAAAATATAGTTTCAATATAAAATTCTCATTAAGTAATAAACTTATAGAACAGAGTGGTCTTAATTAATTTCCGAAAAGAGCAATAACATAGCTTGTTGAATACATTTACCTAGCCAAGATTGCTGTGTACCAGCTTCAAACGCTAGGGTCCTATCTAAGAAGGTCTTATATCTAGCTTATGTGGTTGATGTCTGTGTGACTTGGGAGGTGTTTATTTTGGGCACTCCCATAGACAGTTAGTGTAGCTGGGTTTTTACAAAGAGCTTGGTCAAGTTCCTGGATGAAATGTCCATAGTCTGCTATTGAATTTGAGACAGACCTGGGGGATGTCATTGTTAGCATGGAATGTTGCTGTTTTGGATTCTGCCAGATCTTGTGTCCTGGATTAGCCACTGTTAGAAACAGGATACTGGGCTAGATAGACCATCGGTCTGACCCAGTATGGCTATTCTTATGTTTGTGTCAAAGAAATTACTTCTTTTTTTATGAGGATGGGCGGAGACAGAGGAGATTCCTCGCATGGATGAGCGGGGATGGAGAACATTCTGATGGGGATGAGCAGGTACGGAAGAGATTCCTTGCAGAGACGGAGGACGCAACTCTCTATTTCAAAGTGATCATATCACTTCTTCCATTAAGAACATAAAAACATAAGAATAGCCTTACTGGGTCAGACCAATGGTCCCTCTAGTCCAGTACCCCATCTTCACGGAGGCCAATCCAAGTCACAAGTACCTGGCAAAATCCCAAATAGTAGCAGCATTCAATGCTACCAACCCATGTCTGTCTCAACAGCAGACATTCAGGAACTTGTCCAAACCTTTTTTTAAAACCAGCAAAAATTAACTTCTCTTACCACATCCTCTGGCAATGCATTCCAGAGCTTAACTGTTCTCTGAGTGAAAAAATATTTCCTCCTATTGGTTTTAAAAGTATTACTCTGTAACTTCATCAAGTGTCCCCTAGTCTTTGTAAATCTTGATGCAATAAAATATTGACCCACTTATACCCGTTCTATACCAGTCAGGATTTTGTAGACTTCAATCACATCTCCCCCTCAGCAGTCTCTTTTCCAAGCTGAAGAGTCCTAACCTCTCTAGACTTTCCTCATACGAAAAGAGTTCCATCCCCTTTATCATCTTGGTCGCTCTTCTTTGAACTTTTTCTAGTGCCGCTATATCTTTTTTTGAGATAAGGAGACCAGAACTGAATACTCAAGGTGAGGTTGCACCATTGAGCGATAAAGAGGCATTATAACATTCTTAGTCTTGTTAACCATCCCTTTTTTTTAATAATTCCTAACATTCTGTTTGTCTTCTTGGCTGCCGCCACACATTGGGAAGAAGGCTTCACTGTATCGTCCACGATGACACCCAGATCCTTTTCTTGAGCGCTGACCTCCAAGTTGATCCCTAGCATCCGATAACCATGATTTGAACCCCTATATTTCAGTCACTTGGATATTGATCTTTACATAGAGAGCTACTCCTCCACTTTTTTGACTATCTCTGTCCTTCCTGAAAAGATTATAGTCTGCATCCCATCCATGGGAATTTAGGTGCCATTTTTAGAATTGTGCGTACTGATGCCTAAATCGAATTAGGCACCAGTATGTTAGGCCAGGATTTTCCGCCTCTAGCCACCCCTACATTTTGTGTAGGCACTGGTATGTGTTTCATCACTTTCCACACAGAACTTAAATTAATTGTTTTTAATTCGTTTTTAATGGCGCCAATCAAGCCAATTACAAAATTTAAATTCCACAAGGAAACTGACAGGGTGCCACCAATCCAGGCACAATTTATATAATCAGGCCCTATGGATTGACAATAGGTGCTCATCTGCCTAATTAAACTAGGCACCTTGTTATAAAGTTATTCTCACTGTGATTAGCACAAGTACTTGTACCCTCATTGAGAGAGCAATCAATATTCAGACACCCCATTTCAATGAGTAAAATATTTTTATATCTGTGAAAATGGCTTTTTTTCTTTAATAATTTATATTCCGCATAATCCTACAATTCTATGTGGATTACAAATTATTCAGGTACTCAAGCATTTTTCCCTAACTGTCCCGACTGGCTCTCACGCTATCTAATGTACCTGGGGCAATGGGGATTAAGTGAGTTGCCCAGGGTCATAAGGAGCAGTGAGGGATTCGAACCTACAACCTCAGGGTGCCAAGGCTGTAGCTCTAACCACTGCACCTTCAGGAAAAATAAGAAGTCCAATGCCAGTAATTTCAAAACTCAAAACAGACAATTTACTAAAGCATGGAAGTGATAATTAGTGCCTTAGGTACAGTAGTAATTATTTTCAATGCCTGTTAAACGATGAATCAAAATAAATGTACGCCTGGCAGAATTCTGTGCACAAAATTAGCAAATTTTGCAAACTTCTGCAAGTTTATTTGTCAAAATGTAAACAATACTTTTGCTAATTATTACCCATATTCCATTTAAAACATTTAAAATAAAATTTTTTTCTTCTACCTGTGTTGTCTGGACATTTTATTTTTCCACCATGTTGGTTTCAATTTCTGTTTTCAGTTTTCCCATTGTCAGCTAATTCTCCTTCAAACAGCTGCTATCCATTTGTCTTTTCTCCTCTCTTCTGTCTATTCCCTCACTCACTACACCTGCCTCTGACATATTACTGATCTTTTCTTTTTAGTTCTTTTCAACCTCTTTTTTATTCTTCTCCTTTTTCATTTGTCAGCTATCAAATTTCCAATTTCTCTTCCATTCCCCATCTTATTCCTTCCTCAGCCCTATATTCTCTTTCATCTTCAACATACCTCCTATTATCATATTTCTGTCCTCTGTAATATCTATCCTCTCATCTGCTTCCTTTCCACCATCTCCTTCCCCTTAGGGTTTTTACCAATCTCAGCATCTTCCTTCCTCCACTCTTATAGTCCAGTATCTGCTACCTCTTCCTTCCCTCCCTACCCTCCTAGCCTCACATCTCCTTCTCTCTTCTCTCATCCCTCCTGCACTCTCCCCCATGGTCCAGCATTTCTCCCACGCTCTTCATTTACTCCCATTGTTAGGCATCTCTCCATCACTCTATTCTGCTCCTGAATCCAACATCTCCCTCCTTCTCCCCCTCCAACTCTTGTTTAGCTCTTCCTCTCTGTTATCCACCCCTATGTTTAACACCTCCCTCTCACCCTCCCTTGTGTCCCTCCCCCCATGCAGCATTCTCTCCCTCCCTCCCTTCTACTGCCAAATCCAACATTTCTGTTTCTTTCCCAATGTCCCACAATACAAAGGGAGAAACACAACCCCACATGTGAAAATATAAACTAAAAAAGAAGTGGAGAAGGGACACAATCAATCAATTTATTGAATGTTGTAAATCAATATATACAACATATGTAACAGATACATAAAACAAAGCAGGCATAACAAGGAATTTTTTCAGTCCTTTTTCATACTGGACTCCAATACAGTCTGTGTTTCTAAGATAGCCTTCTTCAGGGGTGTATGAATGTAGCCTATAGAACAGAACACCAAATAAAATATCTATAAACATATATACTGTCTACAAACATATACAAACACAATAAAAAGATTGAATTATGAAAATACAGAGGAGTGTGAGTTATCATCTACAGTAAAATGAGGTGAATGCATGTTCATGCTGATATAAATTCAAAATAAATGTAGTAAAGAACAAATATATAATTGATTGTCCCAGAAGTTGATTGATTGTGGCCCTTCCCACTTCTTTCCCACTGTCTACCACCTCTCTCTCCCCCTGCCTTGAACTCTGGGTCAGATTTCTCTATCCCCCCTTCATTCACCATCTCCACCTTCTTCCCCTTCATTATCATGTGAAATATTTCACCATCTCCCCTTACCATGGATGTCTCCCTCCCCTTCCCCTGTGCCAACATCTTTTCTTCCTCTCACCCCTCCCCCTGTGCCAGCATCTTTCTTTCTTCTCACCTCTCCCATCCCCGTGCCAGCATCTTTCTTTCATTCCCTCCCCTATACTCTCTCTTCCTAAATAAGACTTGCCTCAGTGGGTTGTGACTTTGGCAGCAATTCCCATATGCTGCCTGCCGCTATCCTGGAAGCCTCTCCTCTGCTATAGAGAGGCTTCCAGGTTAGCTGCAGACCACATGTGAGAATCGCTGCCGATACTGAGACCCAATGAAGCAGCACCATCGCTGAAGGATATTCTGTGTAGAAATTCTGCATTGCGCAGTCACGCAGAACTCCACCAGGAGTAATGCATTGTGACAGTATCCCAAAGACTATACAAAATAATTCCAACTGATCAGGGTCTACAGATTTTCAAAAGAAAAATGGTATAAAAAGACATCAATATTCATTGGGTTTACCTACATAAATTATACTGGCCAAGTAACACCCTTGTCAGCACTAGCCTCAATTTTACAAATAAAGTGATAATTATACTATGATATTCTTGGCTCAGAAACTCATTATATCTTTGAAAAATGATAATAAAAATGTCACACATTTCCTTGTATTTATTTGAATGTAAAACAGTACAAACATCTTCAGTCACTCTTGATTGAAAATGACATGAAATGACATTTTCTATATCATTTCAAATGAATCCTGACTCCACATACACCAGAGCACAAAGATGGGCAACTCTGAAGTAGCCTATGTATGGCTCAGAGTGTCAGCAGCACCATTTTGTATTCAATTCCTCTTGCCTGATAGGTTATGGGGAAGGGGGCTGGAGGGCTCATCTTTCATCTGGCAATAGACTCCCCTGTGTTGTAACACTTTTACTTTGGGCAAATTAGTACAAGGAAAGTTTATAAGCAGAGTGTAGTGACCACCTTTAATACATGCTGTGATCAACTTCTTAACTTGGCCTAGCTTACTGTATACCCAATGAAACCCCCCATGTGGTGAGTTTCTGCATGCTTGAAAAGTGTTTGTGAACATTGGATTTAAAACCAGCAATTATCGGTCTCTGTTTAAAGCTGAAAATTGAGAGGGGTTTCTGCCGGCAGGGGAATTGTATCCAGTTCATGAAAGTTTAAGTTTAAGTTTATTAGGATTTTATATACCGCCTATCAAGGTTTTCTAAGCGGTTTTACAATCGGGTACTCAAGCATTTTCCCTATCTGTCCCGGTGGGCTCACAATCTATCTAACGTCACATGGCTGAGTGTGCAGAGAGGTTTGATTAATACCCTATGCAAATTATGCACTGAGGGATGAACATTCAGACACTTGGGTGAAATATTATGCATTTTAAGAGATTATTTCATGAGTGGTAATAAAGCTTGTAGGCTCAGATGAGAGTGAGGATATGAACTGAGCAGAGCTGAATCAGAATAGGGTAAGTGGAAATCTATTCCCCATGAGTTCAAAAGAGGGAGAAAATAGTGGGGAGGCAAGCCCAAGGAGTTAGAAATTGGTTTTGAAGATTTTAGAATCTATGAGCTTGCACTGCATAGAGTCATATTTGTTCATTATGGCAGCTTTTGGGAGCAGGGAGCTCAGAGCAGAAGGCCAATAGCTCTTGGGAGCTAAGCTCAAGGTAAGAGGCCTTTGGGAGCAGCTCAAGGCAGAAGAAAAGAGCCTGCAGAGACACTATCAGTGCCTGAGAAACAAGAACAGAGGCAGTCCTCTAGAGGGAGCCCTGTTACTTGTGGTCACTGAGCCCTATTGAGGGTTGGTAACCAGGACTCCAGCAGGGAGCTACCCTAAAGGCTCCTCTCGAAGGAGGGGAAGGCTACTGGAGTGCAGATCAGCACTAGTAGCCCAACGGAGGTGCCAGGCAACCAGGGTGGAATCGGCAACAGTGACTTAACAAGGGAGAAGGCTCCTTGGAGACTAGCGGTGGAGGTGAAGAGCTATTGGAAAGGCGTGTGCCCTCAGAGCTAAAGGATAACCACCAGGAAGCTGCCACAGGTGCAGGCCCACCAGCCATGAAGGACAGCACCCATCTACCTCTAAGAGCTTGCACAGATTGGGTGAGAACTTGGGGACTGGGCGAGGATGGATTAGAAAGGATCTAGGTACACAGCCTTGCCCACCTCATGACTAAGCTAAGAAACTTGGGAGGAGCCTACAACTACAGTCAGAACTGAGAGATACAAAGGTTTTTGGAAATGCTGAATTTGAACTGAAAGTTAAAGGTCCAAGAGACGATAAACAAAGGGCTTGAATATCTGAATAGTATATAAATGCTGTTGAATTAACTGCAGAAGTATTGGTTTAAGTGTGGAAATATTGAAATTGTTGAAAGCTATTCCTGATAATTTGTTTATTGATTATGCCTATGTAGATGGCATAAATAAATCAGTTTATTAGCCAATCTTGTTCACAGAAGTTTTTTAAGGATTTTTCCTGGGGGAGGGGAAGAGGTTAAACCCACCCACTAATACTTCTTTTCCCTGGTGGAAGCACCGAGCGCTAACCAAGTGAGGGACAGACAGAGACTGCATTCGGGGGGACTCCAGCCAGGTTGGGCTCTCATTGGCTAGCAGAAAATATAATTTGACAAAGCTTGATAATTGCTGGTCAAGAATATGCTGGACTTAAATGATAATTTTTACAATAAACCAGTCACCCTAAAGGGGACGTTACACCTATAACTTAAATTAGTTTTTCACATCTTATTCAACTGTACATATAATTTCCTTCAGCTTATCTTGTCTGTAATATCTTGATTGCACTTGCCCCCTATTAAGGTGTTGCACTGAATTGTAGGAACTACCTTAGCGTCATATCTATGTTATTTGAATGTTCTAGTGTGACAGACACTTTATTCCTGAACCTGTGGGTAGTCAATCCCTTCCTGCATTCTCTTGCCCCACCTACCATCCCCCTGGGCTATCCTCCAATTCCTCAGTTGTCTCTCTACAAGCACAGTTTTTAGCGCCGGCCGTGGCGGTAACAGCTCTGACACTCATAGCAATTCTATGAGCATCAGAGCTGTTACTGCCGTGGCCGGCACTAAAAATCACACTACGGTTTTGTAAAAGGGGAGGATAGTGTTGAACATATACCAACGGGGTACATTTCACCCTCGTTCTAAGGCTTCATCAGGGTTAATACAAGCTTCAAAATATATCTGAAAAATAAGATACAACATCTTTATGCAAGTGCTATTATTCTAAGACTTCTTCAAAGTTAACACTAGCTCCAATACATATTTTCAAAAATGCTTGAAAAACTTTTTTCATTGACATAATTCATTGGTACTTGGACTTACTGCTCATTTGTCTTGGCCACTTAAAGCCCCATTCATGAGAATTTAAAAATAGTTCTGGTTTTTTATCTTAATTATATAGGTTTAATATAACAGGCTACTCATGGGACTGGGTCTAATTTACAACTCCAATGTACACATACTCCAGTCTTCTTTTCATCGATCCTCAGAGGGCTAAAGAACCCTTGTAGTTTATGTGAACCAAGTCACAAGAAACCCGATCGTCATAGGATCAATTTTTTCACCTTTTTTAATTTTAATTTATATTTTTTTAACTTTTAAACTTTAGTATACTTTAGCATACTTAATTTAATATTAGCTGTCGATATTTGGGAGCGCTCCCAAATATCGACAGCTAATATTAAGTTAAGTATGCTAAAGTATACTAAAGTTAAAAAGTTAAAAAAATATAAATAAAAAAGGTGAAAAAAGGTGAAAAAATTGATCCTATGACGATCGGATTTCTTGTGACTTGGTTCACATAAACCACAAAGGTTCTTTAGCCCTCTGAGGATCAAAGAAAAGAAGACAAGTATGTGTACATTGTTTTTTTATCTTAGACACTAGCACATGCATTGTAACCACCTCTGTCTATCAGCTTCCACTCAGTGGCATAAAAGAGTATAAGCTTGAAACCCCTTCAATGATTTTGCTTTTAAAAATTCTGTATTTATACTAAAAATTTCTACTTTTAAATAGATTAATTATTCCTAACATTACCTTCCTTCATGAATCATTTAAAATAACCAAAGCTCTTTCTATCAATTAATTTCCTTCAGCTCTTTCTATTAATTAATTTCCTTCACAATTTTTCTCTTTTTTCTAAATTGACCCTACCCTTATGTACAAACCTTAAATGTTTTTTTTTTATTATTCATTTTTAATTAATTTTATAAATTGTATAAATTGTATTTCTCCCTTTTACCTACTTGTTTCAGTTTGTATTAATAGAACATAATGATTAGTCTGTATAATAGTTTTATTTGTATTTGTATTTGTCATCCCTGGCTTTTACAATTATGTAATACGCATTGAAATATTGGATATTGCGTAAAATCAAAATTTAATAAACTTGAAACTTGAAACTTGTAATTGCAGCTGTCATTGGCTAGCAGAAAGTATAATATGACAAAGCTTGATAATTGCTGGTCAAGATTATGTTGGACTTAAGCGATAATTTTTTACAATAAACCAGGAAATTGTCACTTGTACCAGAATTGTGTTTTGTTTTTTTTGTTTTTTTGGGGGGGGGGAGTTGCCTTTGGCATAGAAGGTAATAAGTTCGTATCTCCATATAAGTGGTTGCAGTTGAAGCAGCCCACTCAGAAGGGGTTCCCTGATTGGCGAAATTTAAATAATCAGTATAGCTTGCCAGGCCTATGCTTCCAGACAGATTTCATAGGGCATCAATGGTATAATATCAGAATATTTGAATAAAAAACCAAAAACTAGAGTTATACATCCAGGGAGGGTGGGTGGGTGGGCGGAGGGGTATTATATTTTGATGTCATCATTGATCAATAAGTACAATATGAATTTCACTAAAGTAATGCATTTTGTTTTTGTTTTTATATTGGGGTGGGAGGGGGGAAATGTTTTTGAAGTATTTTTATGTTTGATGAACATGCAATTTTGAAGTTAAATATGTGTATTTGTATATTTTAATGCATTGTCTTTGAATGAAAAACATTTACTTGAATTGATTGAAAGATTTGGGAAATTTTCAGGATATAAGATTAAGTAGAGTAAATCAGAGGTTCTTCTGTTAAATGTTCATTGTTCCAAGGGATTATTTGAAAAGTTCTCTTTTGTGTGGAAGGAAGGAGGTATTAAATATTTAGGTATTTGGATACAGAAAACCCTGGAAGAAACGGTACAAGTAAATGCAAAATCCATATTGCTAAAGGTCTCAGAGTTGTATGAGCACTGGAACCTGCTTCATTTGTCTTGATGGGGGAGAGTAAAAATGATGATTTTGCCTGTGGTTTGTTACCAATTAGGTATGATACCGGTTTACTTTTAAGGGTCCTTTTTTTTTCCAATCTTTATTTATTGGATTATTCATTACAATACCTTAGTAACAAACATTCATGAATGAACACAAAAATTGCAAATGTAAATTCCATTCAAGGAACAACAAAAATATATGAGGAAACTAATCAACCATATCCTAGTCCACATTATTACTGGTAGCCAGTATTTTAAATTAAAACATCAAATCTTTATGTGTACTATCTAGGAACAGGCAAATGGCTTTTATATATATTATACATCATCCTCCAAAAGTAAACTCAATATTAAAAATTAAACTTTCAACAAAGGTTTATCTTTAATAAAATCTTCCACCTGGGCTGGATCAAAAAACACTTATTTATCACTTCCATATGAAATCAAGCATTTACACGGAAATTTCAAAAAGAAAGTAGCTCCGACTGCCAAAACCTTAGGCTTTAGCTGAAGGAACTGTTTCCTCTTGAACTGGGTTTGTCTAGAGACATCTGGAAAAATTATCACCCGTTGACCACAAAACATTTCTTGTTTTTTCAGGAAATATAATTTCAGAATATCTTGTTTTTCAAGCTCTGTCTTAAAGGTCACGAGAAGAGTTGCTCGTTTATCAATTATGTCTTTAGATGACTCCAAAAACTGTGATACATTCAAACTATCAGGTAACACTATTCTATCCATTCCACCTTCATCTACCTTTTCCTTGGTGTCTCTTGAGATGTAATTTAGATTTAATAGGCGAAGATTTTTAACTCTGATAGCATTTTCCATTTTTTCTAATTTAGCATGTGTCATCATACTATCCTTTATATTAGAAACAGCACTAGCTTGTAAATTACCTACTACCTGATCTAACTTTTCAACCTTCACAGCTGTTTCTCCAATTTTATTATCTTGTTCTTTAATTTTCACAGTTACATCAGATGAAAATTGACATAAGTTCAAAACGGTTTTTTGTAAAGATGACTCTATTCTGTTAATACTAAGCCAAACATCATTTAGAGTGATCACTTTATCCCTGGGGACAGCATCCGAGCTTTGCCCAGTAATCATTTGTACTGGGGTTAGTTCTTTAGTTTGCCTCAGGGATTGTCCTGAAACCTCCAGACCAGATAGTAAAGATGATTGAGGGGAAGAAGAAATTATTCCTTCCTTGAAAGGGGAAGGAGATTCTTCTAACCGAAAGGAATATGATGGTTGAGGAGGTGGTGTTGGTTCCCCAGAGGATAAGGAAACAGCTTGAATGTTAAAAGTTACCTGTTCCTCAACATGTGGCAAGATAGGAACCACAAGATGACGATCCATCGGGCCTGTTGTCCCAGAAGATGGTGTTGCTTTAACCTTCCTCTTGCCCATATTGAAGGTTCGATAGCTCTGCTCCCTGCTCCTCTTAGGCTCCGAAGGGGCTCAAAAGGGGCAAACCCCTTTAGCCACGCCCCTTCGGCTCGCGACCCGAGGCTCGCGACCGCGGGCCACGTACCGCGGCTGCTCCATTTTTTAAAGGCTCCCCGGAGGACCCTCTCAGCAAGCTGGGTCGGGCTGCTGCGGGACTGCCTGTCCCGATGTGAAGGAGTGCTAAACAGCACTGGCTACAGGCTCCCTCGCGGCTGCTCCGTTTTTTAAAGGCTCCCCGGAGGACCCTCTCAGCAAGCTGGGTCAGGCTGCTGCGGGACTGCCTGTCCCGATGTGAAGGAGTGCTAAACAGCACTGGCTACCTTAAGGGTCCTTTTATAAAAAATTGAATAATGTTCTTACTAAATTTATTTGGCTGGGTAAAAAAAGCTAGAATTGCCATGGTGACTTTACAAAAGGAGGGTGGGGTAAATTTTCCCAACTTTTATAGGTATCATCAAGCCTATATTATGCGTCAAGGAATGTACTGGATCCTCCCTGAACTCATGGAACATATGCCAGATTGGTTATACTTAGAATGGAAAATCATGTCCCCAATGAGACTTTCTCATGTACTAAGTATCAGATTACCTAATTATGCTAGAGATAACATCATTTTATTAGATACATGGAAAACAATTAAAAATATTGACAAACTAACAGATGTTCCTATAATGAATTCTACCTTGCAGTCCTTATGGTTAAACTCCAAAATTCAAGTGGGCGGTGCTGGGATCGCCTGGAAGAAATGGATGCAGGCAGGAATTCGAACCATGGATGATGTAATATGCAATGAGAAACTGCGGAAATTTTCACAACTGCAACAATCATTTGGCATTTTAAAATCTCAACAGTATCAGTGGTTGCAGTTGAAGCGGGCCATTCGGAGTGGGTTCCCTGAATGGAAAAATTAAAAAAATTATTTTAGTCTGCAAATCCTTTCCTACCAGACAGATTTAGTAGGACATCAGGCTGCTCAGTGGTATAAATTAATTTCTGAACTTATGAATAAAAAACCAAAAAATAGTCTTAGAGACATTTGGAACATTGAGATTAAGCAGTATATTTCTGTATCTTGATGGCCACGAATTTGGAATTGGAGATTAAAATGTACAGCATCAGCATCTATGAGACAAACTTGGTTATTTATATTGCATAGAATTTTTGGGACCCCAGTTCGGTTGCAAAAGTTAGATAGTTCCAAATCAAATAGATGCTGGCACTGTCATACTGATATAGGGACTTTAGATCATCTGTTATTTTTTTGTCCGCTGATATTTAGTTTTTGGAAATCAATTTGAGGACAAATAAATTTAGTTTTAGATTCAAATGTTTCATTAACATATGAAGCAATAATTTGTGGTACCATTTTACATATTAAACCTCCCTTTGACAAATATAAAAGCTGTCTTTTCTTGATTTTAACTGGTATTGCGGTTCAAATGATCACAAAAAATTGGAAAAATCATGACAGGTTAAATTACACATTTTGGTGGACAAATGTATGTACTATATATAGATTTGAAAGAGTAAACGCAGAACGTTCAGAAAGTAGTGTTTTATTTAACAAAATTTGGAATCCATTGGCATCATTTGCAAATTGAAAGTAAGAGATAACATATTGCCTTCTGAGTTTTTTCATTACACATCTGGGTTGGGATGGACAGGAGGGTTGGGTAGGGATAGATACTGATTAGCATAGATATTGAATCTTCTTATTAAGATGTTTAATATTGTTAATATCAATAATTGATGGAAGGGGGTGGTTATAGTTATGATTCTATACTTTTTGCTTGTAATAGTATTTTCTTGTAATATTTTCCTGTTGTCAATTTAAGGTATTACACTATTGTAATTTTTTTTTTTTTTAATTTCTTTATTGATATTTTGAACTTGACAATGTATACATTTGAAAAATCGGAAAAAAAAAAAAAACTATATGAAAATACACTATTAACATCAGAAATATTACAATAAAAATTTTAAATCCCTTCTTAACCTATAACAGTAATGATATTATATTATACTCATCAATATTATAGAATATTATGAAATTTATACCTCTAAATAAATAATACACCCCCCCACCCCTCCCACCCACCCTGGATGTGCAAAGAAATCTAACATAAAGAAAAAGGAATCACTTTAATTATAATGTGACAAAATTAGTTAATGGACCCCAAATCCCCTTAAAGGATTTAACAAACCCTAAACGCTCTGCCATAATCTTTTCATATTTATATGTTGCACATACAGTTGCCCACCAAAAACTAAAATTAATCCTATCATGATTTTTCCAATTAGATGTGATCATTTGAACCCCTATTCCTGATAAGATCATGAAAAGGCGACTATTATTTCTATCCAAAGTGGGTTTATCATGCAGAATCGTTCCAAAAATTATTGCTTCATATGTCAAAGGAATAGAGGATTGAAGAATATTATTAATTTGCCCCCAAATCGACTTCCAAAAGCCAAGTATCAATGGACAAAAAAATAAAAGATGATCCAAAGTCCCAATATCAATATGATAATGCCAACATCTATTAGATTTAGAACTATCTACTTTATTCAACCTAACTGGAGTCCAAAAAATTCTATGTAATAAAAACAACCATGTTTGTCTCATAGATGCTGACATTGTACATCTTAATCTCCAAGTCCAGATTCGTGGCCAACGAGAAACAGAAATATGCTGTTTTAACTCGATACTCCAAATATCTCTAAGACTATTTTTTGGTTTTTTATTTAAAAATCCAGAAATCAATGTATACCACTGGGCAGCCTGATGTCCTATTAAATCTGTTTGGTAGCAAAGGATTTGCAAGCTAAAATAAGTTTTCAAATTTTTCCATTCAGGGAACCCCATCTGAATAGCCTGCTTCAACTGCAAGCACCTATATTGTTGAGTGTTTGAAATACCAAATGAATGCTGCAGTTGTGAAAACTCAAGCAGATTACCATTAGAAATAAGATCATCTAATGTCCTAATATTTGCCTGCATCCAATTCTTCCAAGCGATTCCAGCACCGCCTATTTGAATCTTGGAGTTTAACCATAAGGACTGTAAAGTAGATTTCATTATTGGTACCTCTGTTAATTTATCAATAAATTTAATAGTTTTCCAAGTATCCAATAAAATTATATTGTCTTTAGCATATTTATGAAATCTGATACTTAATACATGTGGAAGTCTCATAGGGGACACCAAATTCCGTTCCAAATATAACCAATCTGGTTGATGATCAATAAGCTCAGGGAGGATCCAATACATACCTTGACGCAATATATAGGCTTGATGGTACCTATAAAAGTTTGGAAAATTTACCCCACCCTCCACAATTGATTTTTGCAACGATACTAAAGCAATTCTTGGTTTTTTCCTAAGCCAAACAAATTTTGTCAAAATATTATTTAATTTTTTGTAAAAGGACTCTTGAAAATAAACTGGTAACATACTCATTTGGTAACAAACTACAGGCAAAATCATCATCTTTACTGTTTGCACTCTCCCCCACCAAGAAATATGCAAAGGATTCCATTGCTCACACAATTCTGTAACTTTTAGTAATAAGGATTTTTCATTTACCTTCATTGTTTCTTCCAAATTCCTAAATATTTTATTCCATCTTTCTTCCAACTAAACTGAAACGAATCAAATAAGCCTTTTATACAATGTACATTTAGTGGAAGAATTTCTGATTTATTCCAATTTATTTTATAACCTGAAAATTTTCCAAATTTATCAATCAAATCCAATAAATGTGGAATGGTTGACTCCGGATTTCTCAAATGAATCAAAATATCATCTGCATAAGCAGAAATTTTATATTCCCGACCTGCATAAGGAATACCTTCTATCTCCCTTGATTGTTGAATAGCTAAAAGTAGAGGTTCCAAAACAATATCAAATAACAAAGGAGATAATGGACAACCCTGTCTAACTCCCCTTTCTAAAAAGAACCTTTCTGAAAAAGTATTATTTATATATAATCTAGCAGATGGGGAGTTATACAGGGATTGAATCATTTGTATAAATCGAGAACCAATACCAAACCAATCCATTGCTTGATACATAAAAGTCCATTCTACCCGATCAAATGCTTTCTCTGCATCTAAAGAAACAGAGAAAGCCGGATCTTTCATATCCTTTGTTAAATGTAAAATATGAAAAGCTAATCTGGTGTTATTTGAAGAATGTCTTTGAGCAACAAAACCTGTTTGATGCATACCAATAATATAAGGGAGAGCCTTATTCAAACGCAAAGCCAATATTTTAGCTAACAATTTCCCATCAACATTAATCAAAGAAATAGGCCTATAGTTTGAAACCAACATGGGATCTCTGTTTGGCTTAGGCAAAACTATTGTTAAAGCTTCTGCCATAGTACCTGAAATACAACCTTTATTTAGTTGAAACTGATATAATTGGAAAGATGGGGTAACAAAATAGTTTGAAAAGAGTTAAAAAATTCTACCGTATATCCATCACTTCCTGGAGCGGATCCAACTCTAAGGGACTTTAAAGCCCTCTGAATTTCTTTTTGTGTTATAGGTGCTTCGAGATTTTATTTCATATGATCAGGAACTTTAGGCCCATTAATCAACTTTAAAAATTCAAAACCATCTTTCTCTTTATTAAAATAATGCTCAGAAGAATACAAGCTTTCATAAAATTTCAAAAATTGTTGTAAAATATTTTTAATTTGAGAATGAATTATTCCATTATCATCTGAAATAGCCATTATATTAGCTTTCCTTTTTTTTGCTTTTAAATAGTTAGCTAGTAATCTTCCCGCCTTATTTGAGGTTCCATAATACAATGCCTTATAGGACTCAAACTCTTTTCTAGCCAATTGTGATGATATCTCATTGTATCTAAATTTTACTTTTAGCAAATTCTGATAAATACTTTGTTCCCATTTTTCCTTTAATTTAATTTCCAATTCTCTAATATTAAAAAATCTTTATTTAGTTGTTTTCTAACATATGCTGAGTACAAAATTATGTGTCCTCTCAAGGTAGCTTTAAAGGCATCCCATAAAATTTCCTGAGACATTTCTTCTGATTCATTAAACTGAAAAAATTCACTTATTTTTAACTTAAATTTTTCTATAAAATTGGAATCTGCTAGCAACGTATTATTAAACCTCCAAACAGGTCTATTATTTTCTTGTTCATCTATCTCAAAATCAATCCAAATACCCCCATGATCTGAAAGTATAATTGAATCTATATTCGCCTTCTTAACCTTCTGTACTAAATTATCTGAAACGAAAAAATAATCAATTCTAGAAAATGATTTGTGAACATGGGAATAAAATGAAAATTCCTGATCATTGAAATGAAAAATCCTCCAAATATCTTTTAAACCACAAGAATTTATCAAATTATCTAATCCTAAAGATTTTAAAATTTTACTAGGCTTTTTATCTAAAATAGGGTCCATTACTGCATTAAAGTCCCCTGCCAAAATTAAATTGGAGGAAGATGATGGTAAAATTGTTGAAGGTTTTTAAAAAACTCACATTGATTCAAATTAGGTGCATAGATATTGAACAGTATCAAGGTATCTTTCCCTGAGCTCATTTTTACTTGGACCCATCTTCCGAAAGGATCCATAGATAACATAGTAAAAGTAGCCATACATTTTTTATGTATCAAGATAGCCACACCAGCTTTTTTGCCTACAGCAGGGGCAAAAAAACACTGTTTAACCCAACCCCCTTCCAGCTTACTTGATTCTAATGCAGATAAATGAGTTTCTTGCAGGAAATAAATATCTGCCCCCTGTCTTTTAAGAAAAGATAAGGCTTTCTTTTTCTTTATAGGGTGATTGAGTCCATTAACATACAACGAATACATTTTAAAATACATTTATATTTATATTTATTTTAAGGAACCAAAGAAAATGACCTGAAAAGATTTTAATTCTTATATATAAATTATCCCAATTACACATCCAATTACCCTCCCTTAAAACCCCTATATACCCTCCCACACCCATCACCCATAACAAATATAAGTGAATGACAGCACACATAAAGACCAGGAAATCGAAAGAAATCCCCAACCAGCAAACTATCAATTCATACTATAATAAAATCTTAAAATAATGAATTAAATTAAAATCATTACTTAAAATTACCATAAAATGAAATCTTGAAAATAATAAATTATATTATATAACTAATATCATTTTTCATTATAGACATTAAAACTTATTATATAAAATTTCCAACTTATCCAAACAAAACAAAAATCACAAAAATTAATAAATACCAAATATAAAAAACTAAATGAATAAATAAATTAATGTTTATGATTAATAGATACCCAATAAAATATTAAAATAATAAATATTGAAATATGAAATGTTAAAATTAATATATTAAATTATATAATTTATATTATCTAAAATTAGAGACAGTAGAAATTATTATATAAAATTATCATCCTATTCAACCAAAACATGTAACAAATTTAGAAAAATTAATAAATATTAAAAATGAAGACTAAATGATTAAATAAAATGATTATTACTAGATATCCAGAATATAAATGAACATTAAAATAATAAAAATTCCAAATCTTCCCAACCTTTAAAATTCATATCCATTCATTCCCTCATTATAAATTTTATAATAAAATAAAAACCTAAAATCAGCAAACAAAGAACATATAAGAATAAATATATATAAATACTAAATACTTGTCACACTAGAAGAAAATCATATCTAAAGATAAAAGTAATCCATTTCTCAACTTATAAAAGATTCAAATCATATTTACTAAACACTAATGTTACAGCTAGAGGATAAAAAAAATAAAATAAAAATAAAACTCATATCTCTATATTATTTATGTTATTATGGAAGTATCTGCCATAATATTAAAAAAGATATATAAATTATAATTAATAAATCAAATAAACATCTATCATCTGTTAATCCATAACATCAGAAAAAATAGAATTAGATTTCAAAAAATTGATGACCAGAACAAAATTTCCAGGACAAGCTTGTCAAATCAATATTAGGTTTCATAAGAAGTTGCAAAACCACAGAACCAGTCGACCTCAAAGACTTGTTATATCCCCAGGAAAGTCAGTCTTGTTAAAACCACAGGAAAGACAACAGAAAAAATGCTCAAAAAATTAATAGAACTTTGTAAAAAGTCTTTCTTCAGGACTCTTCCTTTGAATGTTAAAATGCTTCAATGAAATTACAATTCAGGCAAATTAAAAGTCTCGTATTATATGATGAAGTTGTAATAGCAGTTAAAACATTTCTGCTACAAACTAGTTTGGATTGAACTAGTTTGGATTCAAACAAATTGAAGAAGTTAGTAACAAATCATAGCAGTTTTTGTTTAAATCTTGGATAGTATCCTATTCCATACGATTTTCATAGCCTTCAATATGTTGTTGAAGTTTAACAGGATCATCATATTTTATAGTATGATTATCATGAGTTACCCTCATGTAAGCAGGATAAAAGAGACCATATCTTGCCCCTAATTGCTGTAATTGCGGTCTCAATAATAAAAACTGTTTTCTTTTTTCAGCTGTTTTTGGGGCAAAATCAGGAAGAAACATAAGAGCTGAATTTTTATATTCTATTTTCTTTTTTTCTTTGGCAAGCCGCAAAATTTCAATTGCATGCTGAAATCTGAGAAGTTTTAATATTATAGGTCTTGGTCTAGGCTGCCCATTTAACTGCCTCACAGGAATTCTGTGTGCACATTCTATTTCAAACGGAAACTTCGTTGAAATTGAAAATAAATTTGGCAGCAAATTTTCTAAAAAGGTGACACAGTCTTTTCCTTCCGATCCTTCAGCCATCCCAAGGATCCTAACATTAAATCTACGAGAGTAATTCTCATAAGCTTCCATATGTTTTTGCAGGTCCTTAAGCTCAGTGTGATCTTTTTTGCACTGCCTCTGGTCCACTTCCATTTTCTCAATGTGGGACTCTAACTGATCCACCCTTCGATTAGATATCTCCAGCTGCTTAGTAACAGTAGAAATCTCCTCTCTCATAGCTGCCATATTTTCTGCGTTATCTTTTAACATTGATTTAATCACCCGAAGTTCCTCCAGAATATCCACCGATACAGGATCTGCACTCTCTTTCGGTAAGGGAACTTGAGCAGCTATTACCAACTCAGGCTTCAATCTCTTTGCTTTAACTCCGGTAGAAAAATAATTTTCTAGTTTTGTTTGTTTTAATGAAGCCATTTCAGCACTTTCTTTAAATTTTTTTTTTAAATAAACTAATAATATATTCAAAAATAACTGCTGAGTATGAGGAGTTCTTCAATCAGCCAGCCATTCTATTGCACTGACATTCCAGAACCTCTATTGTAATTTAATAAAATAATAAAAATTATTTTTTTTTTAAAAAGAAAAATTAATAAAGAATTATATATATATATAAAAAAATCTCCTCTACTAATTTTTAACTGCTTTTCCCTGAGTGATATTTCCCTGTATAATTGAGCAAGAAAAGATCAATATATCTGAATATTATTAAAAGATGACGTTATGAATTTGTGTCAAGACAAAGGTTGTAAGTTAAAACAAAACAAAACAAAAACCCCTGTATTCTGGCACGTCCATATATGATCAATAACAGTAGGATTGAATTGAACCTCTTCCACTTAGTGGAAGCTGATAGAGGTGGTTATAATGCATGTGCTGGCATCTGAGATGAAAGCCAGCACCATTTTTCAATTAGTTCTGTATGGCTCTGGGCAAAGTCACTTATGGGATCTTTTACTAAGGCGCGCTAGCCAATTTTGTGTGCGCTAAATATTAGTGTGCACTAAATGCTAATGCATCCATAGAATATAATGGACGCATTAGCATTTAGCGAGTGCTAATATTTAGCTTGCGCTAAATCGGCTAGCGTACCTTAGTAAAAGACCCCCTTAATCTTCCATTAATCCAAATACGCACCTTTTCACTATATAGTATGGGTCTCAGTTTCAAAAAAAGAAAGACCCCCCCCAAAAAAAAAATGGCACAAAGTGACACTTGGGGCTCCTTATACGAAGCCACGGTAGCAGCTTTAACACGCGTGACTTTTCATCACGCGCTAACCCCCACGTTAACCAGAAAACTACCGCCTGCTCAAGAGGAAGCAGTAGTGGCTAGCACGGCCGGCAGTTTAGCACACGCTATTACGCACGTTAAATCACTACCGCGCCTTTGTAAAAGGAGCCCTTATTGTCTTACTGGCCAAAACATCCAAGTAGTCATTTTCAAAAATGACTTTCCAGATGTCTTGCTAGACTTCTTGTCTGCAGTGCACCCAAAGATCAAGGGGGCATGTTGGAGGCATGTTATGAGCGGGCTTAAGGTGTGCTTAGACCTAGACTATCTTGTAGAGATAATCAAACATATACCAAGACATCTTGGATACCATTTAGACATTTGAAACTTTCAGTTCAATGTTAAGTAGTGACTAAGAAAGAAAATAGAAAGCAAATTAGGAATTATCAGGAAAGGAATGGAAAACAAAGAAGAAAATGTTATAATGCCCTTGAATGGCTCTATGGTACAGCCATACTTCAGATACTGTGTGCAATTCTGATAGCCATAACTCAAAAAAGATATAGCAGAATTAGAAAAGATACAGAGAAGGGTGACAAAAATGATAAAAGGGATGGGATAACTTTCCTATGAGGATAGACTAAAGTGTCTAGGGCTCTTCGGTTTGGAGAAGAGAAGGCTCAGGGGTGATATGATAGAGGTCTATAAAATACTGAGTGGAGTGGAAAGGACATAAGAATATAAGAATTGCCGCTGCTGGGTCAGACCAGTGGTCCATCATGCCCAGCAGTCCGTTCCCGCAGCGGCCCCTAAGTCAAAGACCAGTGCCCTAACTGAGACCAGCCCTACCTGCGTACGTTCCAGTTCAGCAGGAACTTGTCTAACTTTGTCTTGAATCCCTGGAGAGCGTTCCAGTTTTCCACCACTCTCTGAGTGAAGAAGAACTTCCTTACATTTGTAAGGAATCTATCCCCTTTTAACTTCAGAGAGTGCCCTCTTGTTCTCCCTACCTTGGAGAGGGTGAACAACCTGTCTTTATCTACTAAGTATATTCCCTTCAGTATCTTGAATGTTTCGATCATGTTCCCTCTCAGCCTCCTCTTTTCAAGGGAGAAGAGGCCCAGTTTCTCTAATCTCTTGCTGTACAGCAACTCCTCCAGCCCCTTAACCATTTTAGTTGCTCTTCTCTGGACACTTTCAAATAGTACCGTGTCCTTTTTCATGTACGGTGACCAGTGCTGGATGCAGTATTCCAGGTGAGGGCGTACCATGGCCCGGTACAGCGGCATGATAACCTTCTCCGATCTGTTTGTGATTCCCTTCTTAATCACTCCTAGCATCCTATTCGCCCTTTTCACCGCCACCGCGCATTGCGGGGATGGCTTCATCGACCTGTCGACTAGCACTCCCAATCTCTTTCCTGTGGGTCTCTCCAAGTAATGCCCCGGACATCCTGTATTTGTGTATATGATGTGAATCGCTTGTGTACTCTTTCCAAAGATACTAGGATTAGGTCTAGAACGATTTTCCCTCTTATTGGCTCCTGAACCAGCTGCTCCATAAACCAGT
This sequence comes from Geotrypetes seraphini, assembly GCF_902459505.1. Taxonomy (NCBI): domain Eukaryota; kingdom Metazoa; phylum Chordata; class Amphibia; order Gymnophiona; family Dermophiidae; genus Geotrypetes; species Geotrypetes seraphini. Next base: position 175,695,486 of record NC_047084.1, on the reverse strand, counting down.
CCTTGATTTCATCAAGGAGTTTACCTCTCTAGTATAACCTGGTATTACATTTACCCAGTCAGTATTGAGGTAATTGAAATCATCCATTATTACTGTGTTACCCAGTTTGTTGGCCTTGCTAATATTTTTGCATCTATCTGTTTATCTTAGCCAGGTGGACAGTAGTAGACTCTTATCAGAATCCTTTTCCCCTTTTAGACATGGAATTTCTATCCATATCTAAGTCATATCTATGCAATGAAATGAGAAACATCACCATAGCCCAAATTTAAATCTTTTCTGTGACACCATATTGACTACGTAAAACGTCTAAATCATACTATATTAGGAATACTAGGATTATGCAACCAAGTCTGTGATTGGCTAGTATGCCGCTATACTATCTTTAAATTATATTTTTTTTTGACTTAGAGTTTTTTTAAATAGCCCTCACAAGAAGAAAAATATTTCTGGTTATCTACTCAATTGTCACCAGCTAAGGAATTAACATTTAGACATGAGTGCCACATCCTGCTCATATAAAAAGTACCTTGATACAGTCAAGCTGCCATCAAAATGTGCTCACTAGATTCTTTTGTGAATTTTTGAGATCCTTTGTAGTCTTCATAAAGAGGAGAAGTGAACAGCAAAGAAAAAAAGCCTGCATTGCAGCACTGAGGGGGAAAAGAGAAATTCTAAGGGCACCTAAAGCATCTTTGAGTGACTCAAGCAACTCAGAGAGAAAACGTAATTACAAGGGCCTCAATATACTTGTCATGAAATCAATATTTAGCAGACCTGCTCACATTAAGTCTGTTTGACAAGAGAGATCAAAAGTTATGTTACTGTCTCCCGAGAAGAGAAATTGGAAGTGCATTACTGAAATTACTCTATATAAATGGCTCAAGAGTTGTGTCAACAGTTGACATAGCCATAGCACCAACAGCATATTAAAAATAACCCTGCTCAGCATTCCAAGATGAACAGGGACATTAAAAAGCAATACTTATGAAGGTTTCAACTCTAATTACAATAGTGTCTGCAGGTTTACTTAACAGTTTGTCTAGCAAGAGCAACTTTAGTCCATCCAATGATTTATTCTGATGACCACTTATGAAATATATATTTTCACCAAGAATAATTGGGTAATGCAATGAAAACATCCAATATGGGAGATTAAATGATATAGTATAAGCAGCAAGTTATCAGCAATACAATTAATTTTCTAAACACATGCTTATACTTTAAGGGAGAATATTTATTATTTAGCAATATAAGTGCATGGGCTAACTTCCTTTGTTAGTATTATTCTTGGAATAACTTCCTTTGTTAGTATTATTCTGGGAATAATATCCTATTTGGCATCTCTTCTACTATGTAAAGCTGTCATTAGTTGAATATAAATATTTAAAATAGGTTGATATTAAGAATGGTTTACACAAGCCTGTAAACCACACTGATCTGATCAGCTGCCAATATTATTCATTAGCACTTAACCAGGCAAGGTCACTGAATTAGATGTGTCTTAACTATTGCCCTGTTAATGTCAAGGTGGTCCTGGGGTAGAGTCAAGGAGGAGCCAGCATATATGTGGTCATGGACCATGTTCACTGCTAGTTTTCACACAGTTAAGAGGCCAGATAAGACCACACAAAAGGCTGTCCTAACTTAAACCGCTGAGCTGTGCATCTGCCAGCACTGAATACTGGCTAGCACCTGCATAACATCTGGTTAACTGCCTAAGGTCTCCTCATCCTAAAGATATTGCCCTCTCAATCACTCATGTATAGACCCTCACCCCAGGTCTACCTCAGGTCCTTCAAGTTCAAGTTTCAAGTTTATTAAAATTTGATAAATTGCTTAATCAAACTTATAAGTGAGGAACAGAAATAAAATTTACAGCATTTAACGGGTACAATATGCCAGACATACGATAGACCTACAAGACTTACAGTGCCAAAAGGGAAAAAGGGCAGGAAATACAATATTTAATAGTAAAGAGAACACAAAAGGGAAGAACAATAGGATGGATGAGTATGAACTAGCAGAAAGAAGACAGGACGGAAAAAAGAACAAAAATAAAGAGATGGGAGAAAGGGAGAAAGAAAAAAAGCAGGAAATGGTAGTTCTGCAGAGAAAAGGGAAGTCTAATGCAATCAAAACGGCCTGTCAAGTAGGGCTAGAAATCAAAGGCAACTTGGAAAAGAAAGCATTTTAGGTTATTTTTAAATCTATCCAGGAAGCGTTCTTCTCTTAAGTGGATAGGAAGAGAGATCCCTATTTGTGGTGCTGTGACTGAGAAGATGTTTTGGTGGTGTGTGTGTTAATTATTTTTAGTGAGGAAGCTGTTAATAAATGTTGATCATTGGATCAGAGTATTCTTCCTGAAGTTTACGAAATAAGGAGTCTATCGATGAATGCTGGGGCATTAGAAAGAAGCATCTTGATAGTTAATAAACAAATTTTATAAGTTATCCGATGTGCAACGGGAAACCAGTGAGATTTCTTTAGAAGGGGTGAAACATGATCACATTTTTTTGCTTTCATAATAAGCTTGAAGGATCCATTTTGAATAATTTGTAAGCGACATATTTCCTTTAGAGTAGTTCCTTTAAGTAGTGCATTACAGTAATCAATCTTGGAGATTACCAGGGAATGGATTAGCATGTTGAGTGTTTTGGATTCTAAGAATTTTGGTGGTCTAGTGCAGTGTTCTTCGACTACCGGTCCATGGACCGGTGCTGGTCCACAGAAATTTCCTGCTGGTCCACAGGGCCAGCACGTGCATCGAGCCCCAGACAGTGCTCTTCAGCTGCCGGTCAACGGTGCAATCGATGCGGCGTTGTCTTCGGGCTAGCTCCCTCTTCCTCAGTGCTGCAGTGCACAAAGTCGTGGGTAGAGGGTCCTAAGCGCTGTGACAGGAATCTGGCTAGCCCTACCAAAAACAGGGAGAAAGTCCCTGTAAGCCCCATTAAAAACCCTGTTACCAGGTATAGGAAACATCCTGAACAGTGTAGAAATCCTGTGCACAACTTTAGAAAGAAGCCTGTCTCTTTAAGAGTGTCCAGAGCTCAGGCTGACATTGAGAATGCAGGGCCCTTTAAGAGTTTGTTTACCCTACTAGGAGGGGGCATGACTGGTTGCCGAAGCTCCCATTTACTGAGCTTTCCTCATCAGAGAAAGGAGAGAAACAGCTGGGACAAGCAGCTGCACCTAAGCTGGGAAGGAAGCCAGTCTTTCCAGCTGAACCAGGGCCAGCACAAGGCAGTTTCTCTGAGGACTGGGAGATGGAGGAACTGGAAGCCAGCCATGCCAAACCAGTCTCAGAAGCCCAACCTGAGGACTATGATATGGAATGCCAAGAGGACTATGTTTTGCCTGACTGGGAAGAACAGCTAATGGACTGCGAGTAGGCTGTTAAGCCAAGCAGTTTTTCCTCACTGGAGTTTTGCATTTTTGGCCTTTTGTTTTAAAGCCTGTCAGAGTATTATGCTGGTGCATTGCGGGGTTCTAGCTACCCCAGGAACTGTAGAAACCAGAAATTGAAAGTTTTGAGTTTTGTGTTTTATTTTTGGAGCAGCTTGTGCACTGCTCTGAGTTGTGCTTGGGGTGAAGAAGTAAAACCTGAGCCTGTCTTTTGAGAGGGTGGCAACACCTGTGGTGTACAGGCCTATCTCTTCCCAGCCCTTTGGGGATTCAGATCTACCCAACAGGGCCACAGCCAGAGCCAAGGCCAGGGAGAGTGTTTTTTCAAAGGAGAAGCATTTGGCTAGTGCACTCTTTTGATAGGCCCAGAGTGAGGCCAGAAGGAAAAGTTTTAGACTTTTGTTTGTGGACTGGACTGAGTCTAAAAGCATGGCTTGTGCTAAAATGGAACTTACTTGTTTTCTAATAAGAATGAACTGAATTCATAGAAGCCTTTTTCTTTTTGCTTGTGCCATTTCTACAATTGTGTTTGAAGTTCGTTTACCATTAAAGTGTTTTGCCTTATTCAACAAGGGAAATCTCAGTGTGCATTTCTTGGGAGGCACTGAATACTGTGTTCCACCACCTTTATTCAAACTCTGGGACTGGGATTCAAAGAGGCAACTAGGCCTAGCCAGGATCCTGTCCCACAGCGTGTCCTGCGCCTGAACCAGAAGCCATCTCTCTGATGTTGCAACGTCAGAAGAAAGGCTTCCAAATGATGCGAAGGATGCTGCCCACTGCTTTGAGCACTGCAGCACTGAGCCGGCCCGAAGATAACACCGGGGGGCAGGCCAGAAGGCAAGGCACAGTATGGAGGGAGGGAAACAACAACGGTAAGGGGAATGATTTTATTTTTTAATTTAGTGATTGATTTATATCTGCTGTCTGTTCAGGAAGAAATACATTTGTTTCTTTTCCTCTGGGGTTGTACTGCTTGCAGAGTCTTGCATCTTAGGGTTTGTTTGTATATATTAGTACTTTTAGTTTTTGGTCCTGTATTTACATGGGGCTATCTGTGTTCTAGTAGGAATGAATATTGAGAATCATACAGTGTGCTTTGTGTAGTTTAATTTTGTGGTTAACCATTATGTGTTCTTACTACGATTATATTGTGTGTGTATATATATGAAAAATGAATGGAAAAAATTGTGTTACAATTAGTACTATTATGGGGGCGGGGTCTGGAGCTGAGATTGGGTGGAGATGGGTGGGGTCTGGCCCACGACTTAGAACAGTGTTCTTCAACTGCCAGTCTGTGGACTGGTGCCGGTCCACAAAATAATTATTTTATTTCCGCCGGTCTATAGGTATCAAAAGGTTGAAGAACACTGGTCTAGTGGGTCATCAGGGCAAGACTGGACTCACTCACTCATTTCTCTGCTGGTTTGGATATTAAATGGCAGATGCAACCTCTAGTGGTAGTTTTGAGGTACTCCCATTGGGGAGGGGTCAATTAGCACTGAAAATTGGCTTCTTATCAAGCAATTATCAGCATTAATTAGATTTAAGTTTATGCATGTAAATTTAGGCACGGGATCCACACCTAAATGTTATATGTGGCACCAAAAAGGGGGCACAGAAATTAGAGGGTGTTAGGTAGAGGGAGTGTTCCTCAGATTTACATGCATAACTATAGAATAAGGAACATCTGCACCAAACTTAAGGTGTGAGGATTTGTACCATGTTTCTATTGGTGCAAATAGTCATGGCTAAAGTTAGGCTTGACTCTCGGGCATAATCAAAAAGGCACTGATTCTATTAATGGTGCCTAAAGTTAGGCACCTAGATCAGGACTAGCTGATCTAGGTGGCTAACTTAATTATTCAGAAAGCTTAATCGGAACCGATAACCAGCAATTAGCACCTTATAACTGGCTTCAATTAAAATCAATTGGGTAATAGGAACTTAACTCAATAGGCACTTACTGAGTTCAGGTAGACGCCTAGTTCAAGGTGCTTACTAGAAAGTAGAGATGTTTAGAGGTGGATCATGGGCATGTTTTGCAAGTAGGTGGCTGTTTTGGACTTAAGCACCTAACTTATGTGACTCCCGGTTTTTATATCAACTGCCGGTACATATAGGCAGCAAATGGTAATGATTCAAGTAAGTTATTTTAATTTAACTGAATAGGAAGTATATTGACTAGCTGTAGAAAAAAAAGTTGTAGTAAAGAGGTAAAAATGATACATTTAAGTTCATTTAGTGTAAATAAATAAAAAAATGGCAAATAGGTAAAGTACAATAAGGTTTTACAACCTCAGGCAGTTCCATGGAGCCTTTTTTAATCATGAGAGTTAGGAGATATAAGATATCCTTTTAAAATAGATGATTATATTACATAATTGTTTGTTATGCTTTATCGATAGTGCCGGCAATTTGCACTGTTCCTGATGAAGCTCTATCACATTTAGTGAGAGCGAAATGGAGATCTTCCGTCGTTTTCTCCTGTTTCCAGCTGGCCAGGTTAAGAATCTACACCCGAGCTAAGTACTTGAACAACTATAAACATAGTATTATAAGAAATTAGTATAACAAATTGCACAATAAGATTAAAATAAATGGAATAAAACAGCACAACAAGAGTTCAAAGGACCGATGATAGCTCACATGATAGTTATTTGCCTGGACTTGTTCAACTGGCAACTAACTGTGAGCACTTGAGATCCTAATAATCTCTGGATTCAACCTTCGGGTTGATGTATAGGTTGTGTTTGGACTCATGTTATAGTCTATTTTTCTGAGGATATCAGTATTTAGGCCACAAAAACCCTGGCATAGATAGCGTACACATAAGGTTCAGATGCCTACTGGGGCCTAAGTGTGCTTTAGGTGCTGCTAGGCACAATTCTATAAACGGCACCTAACATAAGCTTGACATGCGCTAAGCGCCGCATCACTAGCTGCCTATAATGTAGATACCATTTATAGAATCAAACCCAAGATGCCTAACTGATATTCAAAATTATTTAACTGGGCAGAATATGGGCATCGAAAACTGCAGTACAACCTTATGGCAAGGGGCCTAAGACTGATGAGTACCATTGATGTATGCTGTTGTCAGAATGGCTACGGTGGTGATGGCGCCCCTGAAGAAGATCTGAGGGATCGAAACGCTCTTTTGTGGGACATGATTTAGGAGTGTCGGAAGTATGTGAAGCCAAACCAGCACTGGAGTCCAGCCGGGACACTTGAGATGAGAGTTGTCATTCTTAGATGATTCGAACTGAATTTACAAGCTTTTGTGTCATTGATGGTGTTTCTTACTATAAGTTATGGAAGGGTTTGGACAAATGATTAGAATTTTGTAAATCTTTATTCATTTTTATACGTACAATAAGTGTGATAATACATAAACACATTTGCACATTGAGAATATCACTTAATATTCAGCAATAATACCAATCATAAAATCTTATCTCCCTCTCTTCCAACCCCTTCATAATAAGTAATTAAATTACTTTATATAAGATGTTATACTTAAAATCCCTCCTCCCTGAAAAATGAACTTTAAGAATTAAGGGAAAAGTAACAACTAATCATTACAAAATTTTGTGAAATTTCCTAATATATCCTCGCTGTGTTGCTATTACTCTTTCCATTTTATACATATGACATAATGAATTCCACCAAAAATTATAATTTTGTCTACTCCAGTTCTCCCAGGATGTGGATCTGAAATAACTGGGGTTATAAGAGATCCTATGATCTGACCCATTTGTTCTATGATGTCCTACCCTTCATTTTCTCAGTTGATACACACACCCTTTTTTGTGTTGTTATTATAAATTATTAGAGCATAATTTGCTTTGATGCAATTGTAGATATACAGTATGTGTAAAATAATTTTTTGAAGAATTTTTTCAGCTAGATCAGATCACATTTGTTTTGTGATATTACCCCCTTTTTTCTTTGTTTCTGTGCTTAAAAACAGTGTGGGTAATACTTTTTTAGATCCTTTTTTTTTGTCAATCTAATAAGGTGCAAGGTGTGAGCATGTTTTGGGCAGCACTAGGGAGAGACCAAAATATGAACGTCCAACTCTGATTTCAGAAAGAGAAGGGACATCCAGGTACTTGGCGCAATATTGCCCTGACAATTTTCAACCAAATTGCATTATACTTTTTCACACTTTCCCTCAAATTCTATAAAAGGTGCTAAAAATTGTGAAAATTTGGCCATGTGCCCAATTTGTGATCACAACTTAATTGAATGTTAGATAACTCTCTTCTTTTACCCGAATATACTGTTTTTCCCCTCTGTATCCGGTAATTACCTGAATCTTGCTATGTAATTTTATCGGAAAAATTCCCCACTGTATCCGGTAATTACCTTCAATGTAGGTAACTCTCTTCTGTTACCCGAATATATTGTTATTTCCCACTGTATCCTGTAATTACCTGAATCTTGCTATGTAATTCTATCGGATAAATTCCAGATATCTCTAAATTTGTAACATTCTACCATAACATGTAACTTACTTGAATCGTTGTTTATGTAATTCTCTCGGTAATGTCCAGATCTCTTCTAATTGTAATCCGCTTAGAACCGCAAGGCACAAGCGGAATAGAAATCACTAATGTAATGTAATGAGACAATTAGTGCAGATAATTGGAATCTTAAGCAATTATTGGTGCTAATTGGATGCAATTAAAATGTATGTTCATTAATTTAGGAGCAAGATCCATGCGTAAATTACACACATAGTTCAAAAATGGGGGCATGGCCAAGAGAGGGTCATGGGTGGATCAGGGGGTGTTTCGTCAATTTAAATGCATGATTATAGAATAAGGAGGGATCCGTGCCTAATTTGGGTACAAGGATTTACACAGCATTTCAGTTAGTATAAATGGCTGTGTCTACATGTAGTCACGATTCCCAGTACCAGCGCTATTCTATAAACAGCACCTAACTTTGAGTGTCATTTATAGAATAGAACTAAGCACTATTTTTTTCAGCTCTGATTTTTTTTAAGACGCCATTTATAGATTCTAGTCTTTTATACACATAAGGAGAAATTCTAAAACTGGTGCCTGTTAATTGAAAAACACCATTAGAAAAAGCAAAAAAACCCCAGCAAGGTTAAAATGCCTACTAACGCCTAAATAAAGGGCGCCAGAATCACACCTACGTGGCTAATGCCGGAAGTGGCACTAGGCACCATAAAGCACCAATATAGTTGTGATTCTTGGCATAGATAGGCACCGGAAATGTAGGCCTGGAAAACCCTGTCTTACATTTCCGACGCCTATCTGTCCTGGAGGTGCAATTCTCTATAGGGTGCCGTCACATGACTGACACGCGATCAGCAGCTGCTTTTTAGGCAGCCGCTGATATCAGCACCCTATAGAGAATCTGAGCCATAGTTATTGTACCAAATCTCCTTTATTTCTACAAACTTTCTACCTAGAATTTAACAAAACACACTGTAATTTAAAGCTGCATAAGCACTTTTTTCTTGCAAGCTATTGCTCAGCTTCATTAAACTAATATTTTTTGTAAACTTAGATTAAATAAATTCACTACATGCCCTAGCTGTTATCTGATCCAACTCCAACAGATGCTGGTTCTGCTATACTGTAAGCTTTCTTTCCCTCCAAGTGTTGGGTCCGGAAAGAGTTACGGGGCTTATAATCAAAAGAGAAAAACGTCCAAAATCCGCCTAAGTTGGCACTTGGCACATTTCTCAAAAACGTCCAAGCGCCGAAAATAAAAACGGGTTTTGGACGTATTTCTAAACGACCTAGGTCTTCATAGTGCCACTCAACGTCCAAAGCTAAACGGGGTGTTTTGGGAGGCATGTTGAGGACGGGAATTCTGTGGGACATGGGCCGGCTTAGACATAGTCGTACAGCATTTATAACCGAAAGTTGAACAACAGAGCCTAGACGGAACTTGGATGTTGTGACTTAGACCATGGTCTAAGTCACAAAAATCCACCTATACTCACCAGATAAGCACTGAAAACACATAACACAAACCCCCACACGCTATCCCAGTGATCACCAACCCCCCATCCCCACCCCCATAAAAATTTTATTCACAACATTAAATTTCAGCCTCCAGACCATCATCACCTGGCAGCCGGGTATAGGAAAGCCTAGTCGTCCAGCACAGAGGCAGCTGAAGTCATCTTAGGGGTGGGTTAGGGACCCATAGAGAGGAGGATCCATGCCCATAAGCCCCTGCAATCACTGCATTGTTACTTAAACATGTGCACTGCCCTATACACCCCCAAAACCCTTTTTTACTGGCATATAAGTGGCTCCTGCAGCCATAAGGGCTATTGGGGTGGTAGATAAGTGGGTGGAGGGGATTCTGCAGGTGGTTTGGGGGGCTCACCGTCACCTATAAGGGAACTGTAGTGAGGAGAAGCCATGGCACCCTTTTTGTGAAGTTCACAGCAGTGCCCTGTAAGGTACCCCACTATTTAGGTGGCATGTCTGGGTGTGCAGTCCATCACTTTGCAGACCCCTCCCATGTCCAACAAGGCTTGTTCTAGGCGTTTTGGACTTGGACAGAAAGTTAGACGGAAATGTGGTATAAAGATGGACGATTTAGTGGCTTGGACGAACAGATCAGCAGGACGTATAATTAGACGATTTTTGAAAGTAAAAAAAAGTTGGACGCCTCTTTCGAAAATGTGTCTTAGGCTCTTTTTAACTTTGGACGACTTGCGAGATGGACGTAAACGGACTTGGACGTCCCTTTCGATTATACCCCTCTATGGCTTTAGTGAAGTTTTCCAAAGACTGGTGGCATTGCTTTGTTTTGGCAGCAGGTAATGAGGAATGCAATGCTTTATCTTGGGTAGACTGAAAACAATAGATTGAAGACTTTAAGAAGTTATAGAGAGAACAATTCATAAGAAGAATTTTGGAAGAAATCATAAAGTTGCAGACCTAAGCAGTATTGAATAGATAGTAAAAAGAAGTATTTAGCAGTAGATCAAAGTTGACACCAAAATTACAAACAAGTAGGATATAATGAAAGACACAGATTATACTACAAGTCAATAGAAGAGCAAAGTCTATAGCTCCCAAATGCGACTCCGCCCCCTTTCATATTTATTTATCTGTATATAAGAGTATGTATACTTCTTCCAGAATCCTTATTAACTTTTTTTTGTTCACATTTTGATATACTGTAGTGCAGGGGTGCCCAAAAGGTCGATCGCATTGCCTTCGCATTCTACTTTCTTCCCTACTCAGAAGCACCGAGCTGACCAACTTCCCCCACCTGATGTCAATTCTGACATCGGAGAGGAAGTTCTGGGCCAGACAATCGCTGCCTGGCTGGCCCGGAACTTCCTCTCCGACTTCAGAAATGATGTTGGGGAGAAGAAATCTGTTCGGCCCTACGCTTCTGTGTGGGGAAGCAGGGAGAGCTTGGGGCGGCGGTGGTATGGAGGCCTGTTCCCCGATGATGGTGGTGGTAGTGGTTTGAGAGCAGGCAGGGAGACAGAAAGAAAGAAGGAAAAAAGAAAGAAAGAAAGTGGGACAGGAAGACAAAAAGAAAGGGGCCATGGAGAGAGAAAGACAGACAGAAAGAAAGAGGTGCAGGGAGACAGAAAGAAAGAAAGGGGGAGATAGGAAGACAGAAAGAAAGGTGGCATGGAGAAAGAAAAAAAGTTGGGGGAGAGAATAAGGTCTGGAGGAGAGGAAGCATATAGGAGGCTGAAAGAAGGGAAGAAATATTGGATGCACAGTCAGAAGAATAAAGTGCAACCAGAGACTCATGCAATTACCAGACCACAAAATAAAGGAAAAATGATTTTATTTTCAATTTAGTGATCAAAATGTGTCCGTTTTGAGAATTTATATCTGCTGTCTATATTTTGCACTACGGCCCCCATTTTACTAAACTGCAATAGCGTTTTTTTAGCACAGGGAGCCTATGAGCATCGAGAGCAGCGCAGGGCATTCAGCGCAGCTCCCTGCGCTAAAAACTGCTATCGTGGTTTAGTAAAAAGGGAGGGGGTATATTTGTCTATTTTTGTATAGTTGTTGCTGAAGTGACATTACATAAAGTCATTTGCCTTGACCTCTTTGAAAACCCGCAGAATATAAATGATAATTAACATTTTCTCTGCATACAGTGTGCTTTGTGTTTTTTTCTTATTTTATTGTTGGTAGATCATTTTGACTTGGTCATTTTAAAAGTAACTCGCAAGCCCAAAAAGTGTGGGCATCCCTGCTATAGTGTATATCTATTTTTTTTAAAAAAACTCTTTCAGGGACTAGTTCAGAACTGCTGAAACTAATTTCTCTTCGACTCTTTTGCTAATTGAAAGCTTTTAAGCAGCTGTTTTGCCAGATATGTACTGTAATGCCAGATTTTTAGATCAAAGAAATTGTATAAATCTAACATGCATATTGGACATATCCACTTATGTAGTCAGCTCTAAAACTGCCTTCCAAATTTACCAAAAAGCAATAACAAAATTAAAACAATTGAAAGGATTACCGAAATGATGAATAGACTAACCCAGTGGCCACAAATTCAAACCCTTTGCAGGGCCACATTTTGGATTTGTAGGTACTTGGAGGGCCTCAGAAAAAAATAGTTAATGTCTTATTAAAGAAATGACAATTTTGCATGAGGTAAAATTCTTTATAATTTATTAATTTTTCCTTTTGGCTAAGTCTTAATAATAATGTTGTAATTTTTAGCTAAAGAGATATATGATCAAGAAACTGTTTTATTTTACTTTTGTGATTATGATAAATGTACTGAGGTCCTCAAAATAGTACCTGACGAGCCACATGTGGCCCCCAGGCTATGAGTTTGAGACCACTGGACTAACCTATATACAGAGAGAGAAAGAGATATGTACGATACTATCCAAAAGAAAAAGAAAAGAATACAGTAGATACATTAAAATAATTCAAATATCTAGAAGGCTTCAATAAAATACCAAAAGGAAGCACTGGAGAACAAAACAAATGTGAGAAACTGTGGGACACCTAGAACAGAATTCTTGCAATTCTTGTGAGAAATTTTAAGCATGCATGGGATTAAAAGACAGTAGCGTGGAGCGAGGGAGAAGGCCACAGCATACAAGATAAACAAGGACAAATCTGAAGACTGGATGAGCCAAATGGTCCTTTTATGCTGATCATTTCTAAGTTCCTAAGGTTTTCAATCACTACCAGTTATGTCTACAGAAAAATACATCAAGCATTAATCCCCGCAAGGGACCTTGTCATTTTCTCTCTGTGTGCTATGCTCGTCCCCACTGTAATTGAGAAGTAATTGGTATGATATTTGGTTCTTTAAAATTAGCTTTGTACTCTTTTAAACATGGGCAGACCTGAGCACAGCACAGTGCAGTGCCTATAATTAATAAATATTTGATTAGTGAAATTGTAAATTTTATATGACATTGAGTAATTGTACTTTAGTTTTTATGTCACTGGTGGATGATCAGACAGTATGGGGAATGATAACCCTGATGTTCAGGTACTTGATCAGAATTCTAAATTAAGCTATGTTCTACATACCTTCCTAGGGGATATAATGAGAAGCAGTAACGCTGGCAGAGAGAGGGCCGCAGATATTGTGCTCATTATGTTTGAATTCCACAGTGTATATTGGTTTTATATAAATCTATGATTTCTTTTTAGCCAATATATAGTGCACAATATGCAAATGTGCAAGGGTTAAGACAGGCAAAAAATGGCTAATTTCCTCTTTTACAAAGGTGCGCTATGCTTTTTAGCGCACGCTAAATATTATCACGCACTAAATGCTAACACGTGCATGTTATCCTATGGACAAGTTAGCAATTAGTGCATGAGTTGATTTAGTGCGCGCTAAAATGCTTAGTGCACCTTTGTAAAAGAGGGCCTAAATAAATTAAATTGACTTTTATAGTTCTCCTCTTACAAAGCCGCATTAGGTGTTTTTATCGCTGGCCGCAGCGGTATTAGCTCTGACACTCATAGGAATTCTGTGAGCATTGGAGCTAATACCGCTGTGGCCGGTGATAAAAAATCCTAACAAGGCTTTGCAAAAAGGGGGGGTGAGGGATAATATTTTAAGAACTCACATTATCTTAATCCAGGAGTTCTTGGACTTAAAAGTATATTTTAAGGAATATTAAACTAGTGTAAGTACTGACTAATGAAACCCTGTAATATTCTTAAGCCAGCCCTGGAGTACCCATTAGCCAGTCTGTTTTTCAGTATATCCACAATCAATATATATGAGGTAGATCTGCATGCAGTAAAGGTAGTGAATGTAGTCAGGGCCGGATTACCCAATAGGCTTGGCAGCAAGTGGAGGAATGGCTAGTGGTTAGAGCGGCTGCTTCAGCACCCTAAGGTTCTGAATTCAATTCCTACCACAGCTTTATGTGGCTCTGGGCAAGTCACTTCACATTTCATTACCCCAGGTACAAAATAAGTACCTGTCTAAAATATGTAAACCACTTTGACTGTAACCACACAGTAAAAGCAGTATCTCAAGTCCAATCCTCTTTATCCCTTAGTATCACTCACTGGCAGCTTCTACTTCCACAAAAGCATAAACTTGTCCAGGTTTGGGGGGGGGGGGTGTTTGTTTTTTTAAAAAATCATTAAAGATTTTAAGTAAGCTTTAAATAGTAGACCAAGTAGAAATTTATAAAAATGCAAAATAGAAAAATAATGGGGGGAAAAATCTACTGGTTCTCAGCCTCTGGAGCATAATTTTGTTCACCACCTTGATTTTTCAGAAGTAATTGAGAATCCAGTAGAATTCATATCACCTGGATTGGATTTTAGATAGTGCTGGGGAAGAATCAACTATCTTGGTATATATGGATAACAATGATGTAGGAACATGTGGGAGGGAGGTTCTGGAAGCCAAATTTAAGCTCTTAGGTAGAAAGCTGACATCTATATCCTCCAGGGTAGCATTTTTACAGGATCTAAGAGGCAAACAGGCAGATCTTCAAAGTCTTCATGTGTGGTTGAGGCAATGGTTCAGGGGTGAGGGACAACATTCTGGCAAATAGAAAGTCAGTTCCAAAAGGATAGACTCCACCTTAACTGAGATGGAACCAGGCTTCTGCCAATATTTAAAAAAGAAGATAGAGCAGCTTATATACTAAAATGGGGAGAGGGAAAGCCAACAGTCACCCAGGAGCTCTTGGTTCAGTGTGCAGTATCCTTGAAGGATACTACTAAAACTGGGCATTTATGGAATCTTAATAGAGAGGTTTCAACAATGGTGAAAGAAAGCCAGGAGTGTTTAAGAGGAAAGCAGAGTAAAGAATGCAAACTATCCCTGTCAACTTCTAAGCAGCATGTAGATGCAGGGAAAAAGCACAATTTGAAGTGTCTCTAAACAAATGCTAGAAACTTAAAAAATAAGATGTGAGAGTTAGAGTTTATAGCACTAAGGTCTAGATTCAGCAAACAGTGCCACTATTGGTGGCTGCCTAAAAAAGCACTGCTGGTATATCAATCACACAGCAGCGCTGTTTGCAGAATCACAACTTGTGTGAAAGGTCGACCCCAGAAATGTAGGCATCTATAGAAGTGCCTAATGGCATTTCCAGCATTGACCACACCTATTTCAGCCATAGGCACTAGTAGGCACCTCCATAATCGTGATTATGGTGCTGCTTAGGAAGGCACAGATAAGCAACTATATTTTTATTTAAATTGGATGTCATGTTGATTTTATGGAAGCGGGTCACTTAAGTTACATAGTAGTACAGTGCCTACCACTGCCTAACTTAAAGCACCATTTGAAGAATCAGCCCATAAATGAATACATAGATATGAGGGTTGATTCATAAGTTATGGCAACTATTTTGAAAGCATGTGACATGTACTTTGAATGTTGCCACCAGATAAAAGATGAGTGCAGCTGTCTCCGCTAGAGGATAATCAAAGCACATGACATCTCTCAAGTTGTCCACGGCTTCAATCTGATTCTTAAAGTGAAGAATCCATTGCATGAAACAGATTCAAGATGGTGGTAGTAGGATGCGCTGGAAGGTAGCGCAGAAGAAGCACATTGAAAGGCCACATTGAAAAGACACACAAACTGGGCTTGTATCATAAATGTTTGCCGGTCATACCTTATTTCCCTGTTGGTGAACGATGGGAAAAAGGAGAGGAAAAGTGACAGGAAAGCAACCCTGCAGACCGGCACTACCTCAGGATTTATTATTTTTTTTACAGGACAGATTCCACAGGCTCTCAAAGCAATATACCTTGCTTGATTTAGGGGGCAAGGCTTACTGCTGAGGCTCCTCTAAAAAAAATGTGGCGACGTGGAGGAAGTGGGGGGGCATCTTCCAATCCAGGAATGAGACAGACGACTCTTGACTCTTTTCAAGCTCCAGTGGAACCAGTGACTTTTCCTTCAGTCACACCTGGAATTTTTGTCTCGTGCAGCAGTTTGAATGGGGTGTCTTTGAGCCCCATAAAATGAACGGCACCTCCTCTTCCTGGTGAAAGTTTTCCGAAGGTATAGTGTTTGGTAGGGAAACCCGAGCAAGATGATTCCCCTATGATCAAGGGGGAGGGGGCAGACCTCTGGGAGATGCAAGCTGCTTCCAAAAACTTGGGTCAGGAAACAGTGAGTAACATTATGAAAGCTAAGACCCCGGTAACTTTTAAGGAACAAGCAATGATAAGACCTGCCATTGTGACATTTGAATCATTGTGGGAAGCCATTAATGGCATAAATTCCTCTCTAATATAAGAAGTTAAGCAAAATACTTTGGATGTGAAAAATATTGCTCATGCAGTCTTGATTCAAGCACAGGTTGTTAATCAACATGGTCAAGAAGTGGACTCCTTAAGAACTAGAGTCCAGGCAGTGGAGTCTTGTGAAATCTTGATGGTAAAGGATAGAAATGATATTACAAGGTGACTAGAATACCTAGAGAATCAATCGAGGCATTTAAATTTACAATTCTTGAATTTTCCTAAATCTCCACTGTTTCAGCTACGGATATGTTTAAGAAATATCTTGTGGAGATTTTGAAGATGCCATCGGAGGCACTTCCGCCTATTACCTGCATACAATATCTTCAGGTCCGAAGTATTTCAGCTAAACTGGAGGCTATAGCTGAAAAAGAAAAACACCTGGGACTTATAGCCTTTTTAGAGTCCTCTTTGAAAGTTATTACTCTTAGATTGACATATGATCTAAAATAAGAGTGTTTCCTGATTTAGCATGAGGTACACAGAAAAGGCTATATCTGCTAATTTTGTGTTGAGATTTCCTTGTAATTCTTATATAGTTCTTGAGGGTAAACAGTATCAATTCTTTGATACTAAACAACTGGAGGAATTCTTATTTGCTAGAAATGAAATTAATGTTATAGTGTGAATCCCATACGTTCGCTGTTTGAGTGGCAGGGAGGGAGGTCTCGGTGTGTCTTTCAAAGTTGAGCTCATTAAGTATTACTAAGATTAAATTTTCCTAAATCTTATATTAGAATTACCTAGATGTTTTTGGACGTAAGTAGTATAAATGCTTTTGGATTGTAAAGTGAGTTTCAGCATATATCTGTAATTTCTGTTAAATCTCAAATTTTTTGGTGATGTAAATTTGAAAAATTAATAAAGATAAATAGAAAAAATAAGCCATTGCATGGGAAATGCTATGCTAAAATCTAGACAGTTAAACTGCATTTCGGTGAGAGGTAGCACACATTAACAAATCAAATGCAACTGATGGTATTCACTGCCCTCCCCATCAATGGCAATGAACAGTGGACAACCTGGGAGACTACTTTGAAGGATGTTAACAGTTAAACAGCTTGTAAAAGAAATGGCTGAAGGAGATATGATTGAAGTCTACAAAATCCTGAATGGAGTAGAATGGGTACAAGTGGATCGATTTTTCACTCCATCAAAAATTATAAAGACTAGGGGACACTCGGTGAAGTTACAGGGAAATACTTTTAAAACCAATAGGAGGAAATTTTTTTTCACTCAGAAAAGAGTTAAGCTCTGGAACTCATTGCCAGAGGCTGTGGTAAGAGCGGATAGCATAGCTGGTTTTAAGAAAGGTCTGGACAATTTCCTGGAAGAAAAGTCCATAGTCTGTTATTGAGAAAGACAAGGGGGAAGCCACTGCTTGCCCTGGATTGGTAGCATGGAATGTTGCTACTCTTTGGGTTTTGGCTAGGTACAAGGGACATGGAAATGCTACCATGGGAACAAGCTACTGGGCATGGTGGACCATTAGTCTAACCCAGTAAGGCTATTCTTATGTTCTTATTTTAGTGATCACAGTTATGGCAGGTCTACGTTAATTATTTCAAAACTTGATTATTGTAACTCTTTACTAATAAATGTTACCCAAAAAGGAAAGAGGAGACTACAGATAGTTCAAATTACCACCATCAAATTAATACACAACCGTAAAAAATTTGACCATGTTACACCACTCCTGATTGAATCACGTTGGCTTCCTGTCGCTCATCGCATTACTTTTAAAATTTTACTTTTAGTTTTAAAAACATTATCCTCAAATGAACCTCAATTCATTAATAAATTACTTATTCCCCATAGTACATCACGTTCTTTAAGGTCCACTAATCAAAACTTTTAACAGATCCATCACTAAAAGTTATCGGAACTCGTCGTCTTGATATTTTTTCTGTAATGGCCCCGCAATTATGGGACACTTTACCTCAGTATATAAGAGAGGAAAATGACCTAAAACATTTTAAAGGCATTCTGAAGAGCTTCCTTTTTAAAAGACGCTTTTAACCTATAATCATAATTTTTTTCTTTTTTTTTATCTTATTCACATTACCTGCTGTTCTCACCATTTATGTTTCCTTTTATATATACAATTGTAGTTCTGCCCTTTCTTCCCTTATGTATCTGTTAGTTTGTATGTTAATATGTCAAACTTATTTAATCTATTATAATTAACTTAATGTGTACACCTTTTTTTTCTTTTTATTTGTAAATCGCTTAGCAAATTAAATTAAGCGATTCAATAAGTTAAAAATAAACTTGAAACTTGAACTTGAAACTAGTGTAAACACAGGCGCCTATATGTAACGTGTGCAAGTACTCAATAATGTTGTACTAGCATTATATAATGGAATCACTGTGCTCAGATGCTGACATAGGATGCTCTTACTTTGGTGTTCATGTTTTAAACTGTATGCTATATTAAAACAATGATTTCAAATGTCTTGTTTTTGCTTCTCCCCCACTAGAGACACCTGCACTCCTCTTATTTGCTGACAACATTAAGAAGTACATATCACACACTTTCAAATGTACAGTATACAGTATATTAGATTTCCAAAGTTTGTGCATTTCTGAGAGAAAAAAATGCTATCTATATATATATAATAGGATGTATCTATATGTGTGTGTATGTTCTAGCATAACTCTGAAATGCATGGATAGATTTCAACCAAACTTGGGAAAAAATACTGTGGGGGTGGGAAGGGGGTGACATGTAAATTCCTGTCTAATAGAAGATTGGGATAAATACATACCCGGGCAAAGCCAGGTAATCAGCTAGTATAAATCAACCCTTGTATAATAGGCATCTCAAAGACCTAGTGGAAGGAGAGCTATCCATGGGACACTGTATTATCAGGGTACAGTCCTAAGTCTAAAATGTAAGACCACTTTTAATGCTAGTTTTGTTTATCAGGCTTCTGCTATCTCGAAATTGCTGCCCAGTACATCTTAAGCAAACATTATTTGCAATTTAGAAAGGCTTTGAAAACATATTTTTTTATAAAATTTCTGATTGAGTTATAGTTAGTGGATATTTTGGAATTGACTTATCTGATCATATTGTTAATTCCCAGGGTCTGCCTGGTTGTTTCTCCTTATTGTGATCCACACTGAACTTGCTCTGTCCTCACTTTGTGTGGGAATTTGCTCAATTTCTTGTATAAGAACAAGTTTAAGTGTTTATGCTAAGATGTATAAGTAAAGTGTGCTCTGTGGACTTAAATCCCCAGAAAGCTTTGCTTTTTCCAGAAAGCTAGGCTGCAACTAAAGAGCTTAAGCTCATCTTCTTCCTCATTTTGAGAGAGAACAGTTGCCATATTTGTAGACTGCATGGCTGTATGAGAACCTGAATCTAGCATTGTTCTCCCACCAGGTTGTCTGCCTTTATTTTTAACAATCTAACACAGCTTAGTTTTATTTCTAAGTCTGGAGAACAGTATTATTTCCATAAGGTGTGGACACATTCCCAGCTCACTTTTTGAATACGAGAGGCTGATATAGTGAGAAGATTCTGTGAAATTTGAACTGCCTTGAAGTCATCATTTGTAAGTGTTTATTCCTTACTGCATGTTATTAAAGAAAGTTGTTCAAGAACTACAGTCTGGTTGATAACACTAAGATTACAGAAGTAAGGGTTAACTGAATAAGAGCTTCATGCAATTGCCAATATAACTCAGAGTGAGTTCAGTAGTATTTGGCCATTCAGAGGAGTCCTGTTTACAGCACAAAGGTTGAGGAGATTTCAGATTTCTTTGTACAGTAGATTTCAGTGAAGAAATCTACTGTACAAAGACTGTTCAGGGAAGCTGTAAACTGTCCAGTAAAGCTATAGTCAACACAGAACTTTTGGGGGTTGCTTTAGAATATAAGAGCCAATCAATACTACAAACATCTCAGACGTAAAAGAAATAAACAATAAATTGGATATTATAAGCGACTGGCTCTTCTTAAATAAACTTTCACTCAATATCGATAAATCCTGTGGACTCCTTCTTCCTATCAAAACATCCGAATCACTATTAGGAACAATTTCTATTAAATCTCTACCACTACAAATGGAAACTAAAATTAAACTACTCGGCGTTATCTTCGAAAGAGAGCTTACTTTCCATGACCACATAAGTTCAGTCGTAAAAATTTGTTTCTTTAAACTACGCATTATTCATTCACTCAGCTCTATTCTGGATACCGACTCAATCAATATTCTGATTCACTCCTTAGTTATCTCCCATTTAGACTACTGCAACTCTCTCTTTAATGGACTACCCCAAAAAGAACTACGACGATTACAACTTATACAAAACACGGCAATAAAACTTATCCATAAAAAAGGTAAATTCGAGCACGTCACTCCTCTTCTCAAAGAGGCTCATTGGCTCCCTATCACCCACCGCATCATCTACAAAATTATCCTACTCTCCTTTAAAATCAAACTCTCTTACCTGCCTTCATTCCTCGATAAACTTTTAATACCACAATGTTCCCCCCGCACTCTAAGATCAACGGACCAAAAACTTCTTTTCATCCCATCCCTAAAAGAATCCTATTATACTCGGAAAACCAACTTTGCAATAACTGCACCCACATTATGGAACTCTCTTCCACAATATCTCCGTGACGAACAACAATTACCCAAATTTAAGACTAGCCTTAAAACTTTCTTATTTCAAGATGCCTTCGATAGGTCCTAATATTAATTTTCTTTTTTTTTATATATTTTTTTCTTCTTGAACAAATATTTACCTCAACAATGCGTCCCTACCCTTCTCGTCCTATCCCTACCCCTTTTTCTCATTTCATCTAAATTATGTAACTTTTCCCTCCCTCCCCTTCTTATCCTCACTTTCTAGTTTGTCAGTCTATGTCATTTATGTTCACTTCATACATTTCTATGCACTTACTATCATTTCTTTCTATTTTTAAATTTTATTGTTAACCGGTCAGACATTTGTTTTATGATCAGGATATTAAAAACTAATAAACTTGGAAACAATGTAATATAATTCAGCAGTTAGCATGGAAATTAGCACACACTAATAGAACAAGCCCATGCTCACAGTTAATATAGTGGCTTGACAGTGTCTACCCAGAGGCCAACCAGTGATCAAGAAGATAGCATTATTCTCAGCCTTATTACTTCAGTTTTCCCTACCAGATACTAAAGAAGGATCGCACATGCCCTTAAGCAGATTTAATTTGCAGCATTTCTCATGAAATCCAAAGTTTATAGGAAATATTATTTCAAAAATATGCACTCCTTCTACACACACACAAACTCCAGAGCTGACACAGAAATCCTCACTCAGCAGCTACAAACCATTTCCTCACCAATAACTTGTGCTGCCTTAAACTCTCGGCTTCCCTGTAGCTCACAGTAACAGCTCTGGAGCTCTTCATAATGAGACTATTATATGCAGCTTCCCCCAAGATTCCTGTTGCAGTCTCTGTCTCTCATCTCAATGAGATCTCCCTGTAGCTCAGAGGCTCTGTGCATGGGCCCATCCCCCAAGCAGCCCTCATCATTTCCCTCCTGCCTCTCTCCTGTACGTGCTCCAAATTTATTTATGTTTATGTTTATTTAAGATTTGATATACCACTCCTACATTTTACTGTATTACATATAATACATTTCCAAGATCAAAAATCAAAGAAATAGAAAATAGAAATAATAGGTGTCTTCTCATGGTTAACAAAAAGTTAACAAAACTGAAGTGATGATTGTGAGTCAGGCCAGGGATGGAAGATTTCCTGAGTCTTTGAAAGTGAAGAAAGAGATTGTGGTCCTGGGGGTTTGCTTGGATTCTGCCCTGACAGTGGGAAAAAAAATCTTGAAGACCATTCAAGGAGGATATGCTCAGCTATGTATTTTGCACAGGCTGAAATCTCTGACACACTATGATTTCAGATCAGTAGTGCAAGGGTTAATATTATCAAGATTAGATTATTGCAACTCGCTTAAGCCAAAATGTAAGGCGTTACAATTGCTGTTGAATTCAGCCTCGAGGCTGATTACTGGGGTCTCTAGAATAAGAAAGAAAAAGCAAAAATTATGCTTGACACAGTAATGATCACTCCACTGACTACTGTGTAGTACAATATAGGGTGAGAGAGAAACGCAGTATCTAGAATAATCCATATTACACCTATTTGAAGCAGTTACACTGGCTTCTGGTACAGGCGAGAGGGCAATCTAAGGTGTTATCCAAAGTACATCGTTTTATATCAGATGGCCCCAGTGTATTTTCAGACGTTTCTGGAAATATATTGACCAGGAAGAATGTTGAGGTCTGAGGGTGGGATGAGCTTGACAGTGACTAGGGAACTGGGAGTGCGCTATGCTATGACAAGGGCTACAATGTTCTCAATAGCTGGAGTGAAAATGTGGAATGCATTAACAGGGAACTTGCGACTCTGGGCTGATCACGTAAATTTCAAGAAGTTGCTGAAAACAGTTATTTGCATGTAGGAAACTGAAACCCGAAGTACAGCTATATGATGGGAGGGCTGGTAATGGGTGAAAGTACCCTAGAAGAGGACTTGGGGGTAATGGTGGACAAGACAATGAAGCCGTCGGCACAGTGCGCAGCGGCCTCTAAGAAGGTGAATAGAATGCTAGGTATTATCAAGAAAGGTATTACAACCAGAACGAAAGAAGTTATCCTGCCGTTGTATTGGGCGATGGTGCACCCGCATCTGGAGTACTGCGTCCAATATTGGTCACCATACCTTAAGAAGGATATGGCGTTACTCGAGAGGGTTCAGAAAAGAGTGACGCGATTGATAAAAGGAATGGAAAACCTTTCATATGCTGAAAATTAGAGAAATTGGGGCTCTTTTCCCTGGAAAAGCGGAGACTTAGAGGGGACATGATAGAGGCTTACAAGATCATGAAGGGCATAGAGAAAGTGGAGAGTGACAGATTCTTCAAACTTTCGAAAACTACAAGAACGAGAGGGCATTCAGAAAAATTAAGAGGGGACAGATTCAGAACCAATGCTAGAAAGTTCTTCACCCAAAAGGTGGTGGTCACCTGGAATGCGCTTCCAGAGGGTGTGATAAGACAGAGTACGGTATTGGGATTCAAGAGGGGATTGGATGATTTCCTGAAGGAAAAGGGGATAGAAGGGTATAGATAGAGGATTACTATATAGGTCCTGGACCTGATGGGCCACCGCGTGAGCGAACTGCTGGGCAAGATGGACCCCTGCTGGGCAAGATGGACCCAGCGGAGGCACTGCTTATGTTCTTATGTTAAGATAAAAAAAATTTAAAATAAAATAAAACAAATTTAAGAGATAGAAAAATCTTTGAAGCGGCCTGATAGCAAACAGTCAAATTTTAGTGCAGGTCTTAATACAACTCCTGGCACAGCACACTTCACGGATCTGTCACTGGCAGAGCTTGAGGGCATCAAAGAAATTAACATTTCTTGAACATATCCATTAAAACTTTTATATGAAATAAATAAAACCAAATCAACACGAATCAGTACAAATTAATACAAATTAAGGCAGCTTGCGGTCCCCATTCTATTATTCAATTCGGGAGAACCATTTGAAAAAAATGTGCTTTTAGATGTCTCTTAAAATTTTGAAATGATTCTTCCTTCCTTAACTCTACTGGTAAATTGTTACACCATTTCTGGTTGGAACAAGGTGAGCCTTTGAAATATGGGGGAACAGCTACTCTATTGTCATTTAAAGATCTCAAAGAGCAACTAGGTGTGTAAAATAACACTAGATTAGAGAGATATAATGGTTGTAACTCAAATAATGCCCTATGTGCCAGCATCAGGATTTTAAATTTAATTTTAAATTTCATTGGTAACCAATGGAATTTCAAATATAATGTAGTTACATAATCATAGATGTGTGCATGACCTAACAGCTGAATTGCCGCATTTTGTACTGTTTGTAAATGTTTCTGTTGCCCAACTGTTATTCCCGCATATACCAAGTTGCCATAATCCAATTTAGATAGAACAAAAGCATGGATTAAAGAATGTAACGATTTCTCATCCGGGAAATCTCGAATAGCTCTAAGCTGTCTTAATGCTCCAAATCCTTTCACAACTGTAGATGAAACTTGCTTCTCAAAATTCAAATAACAGTCAATTATAATTCCCAAATACTTAAAACTATCTACTATCTCTATATGCTGATGGTGTAGTGAAAGATCTAGTTGTGGTGTTATCTTGTCACTGGAAATACAACATGCTACTGTTTTTGACATATTCAATACTAGTCCATGTTCCCCCAACCATTTTTCTATCCTATCCAAACCATCCAAAAGAGGGCTCAGATCCAATGTTGAAGGGGAAAAATCATATACCAACAAGATATCATCTGCATAGATATATGTACTGATTCCTAATTCCTGAATTCGTCTTGCAAGAGGACTCAAAAATGTATTAAACAGAAAAGGTGAAAGGGCTGAGCCTTGTGGTACCCCATAGTCCAATAATCTATCACTGGATGTTGACCCATCTGTAACTACTCTAACAGTACGATCCCTGAGAAAGGCTGCAAACCAATCCCAAACCATTCCTATTAAACCTATCTCATGGAGCAATCTCAACAGAAGTTCATGGTCAACTAGATCAAATGCTGAGCTCAGATCTAAAGATATTTCCTGTGATCCAAGATAGTTTTAGCAGGTTTCCTTTGTGAAGTTCACTCTGTCTCAGTTCAAAATCCTGCCTGTCTTGGATTTAAAGTTGACTTGATATAAGAGACCAATTGCTCTAAAATTATCCATTCTGCCAGTTTTGCTAAAAAGCAAAGATTTGAAACTGGTCTATAACTGGCTGGATTAAATATATCTAGATCTTTGTTCTTCAAAATAGGTTTAATAACTGCCTTTCTCCAGCATACTGGAACCTCACCCCTATTTAAACTATTATGTACCATATTTAAAGCCAAAGCCAATAATAGCCATTGTGACAGGATGGGATCTAACTCACAAAAAGTAACATGCATTTTACTCAAAAGTTTCTCTAGTTTTGTCAACATAAGCAGTTGAAAAGTTGACCAGTTTGATTTTTCTAGTTTTATACTATCTTCTTTTGATTCATCCCTATCTAACTCAACATTATTTGATGTTCCATTTTTTCCCCTTGACCATAAAAGTAAAATTTTTGAGAGAAAAAAATCAGCTAGCACATCTGCCTTTGGCGTTATTCTAGTTTTATTATTAGACGCCCCCTTTTTTAAAGCTGATACTATAGAAAATAGTTGTTTAGTTGGAATTCTTGCATCTCTTATTTTCCGTAGAAAATAATCTTTTTTTTTTTTGCTTTCTTTAACTCCCTATTAAAAATGCTTTGGATATTCTTACACCGACCTATAGCTGAACTAGTTTTTTTTTTATTTTTACAAATTCTTTATTGTTTTCATTTCTGTTACAATAGTTTTACATGTTTGTGTGACGTGATTGCATCACATCCACATGCACACTCATAGGCCGCCAGATGCAGCCCCAAGTTCAAAGCATTTCAAAACCCAGACAAACTGCCAGGTTTTGAAAACCCATCCGGACACCCAGACAGTCCTCTGAAAAGAGGACATGTCTGGGTAAATCCAGACGTCTGGTAAATCAATATCTGACCCTTTCTTTCTCTTACTTCTTTCTTCCAGGATCTAACTATTCCCTATGGACCTCTGTAATAAGGACCTCTGTAATAAGGACCTCTGTAATAAGCCTGAGCTCCACTGACAGCTTCAAGAGTAGACTCTCTTCCCTGTCAGTTTTAGGGATTGTCTGCCACAGAAACTGGAAGGAAAACTAATCCAACCCTCATCCTTCTTGGAAAACCTCTCATTTTACCTTGCAGGACTTACTACTCTGTCCTCTGGCTTTCTTGCCCCTTAGGATTTATGTTCTTTAGGAGTTTCTTGGAGTTTCCTGAATTTCCCCTCCCTTTAGAAAAATGCTTCTCTTTTAAAATCCCTATAATAGTCAACAAGTTACTTTATTAGAGCAATTTCTGTAGTAGAACTAGTGGGTTTTCCCCATGTTTCTACAGAGCCCCATGGTTTCTACTGAGACCCTATAGTAAAAATCTGATTTAACAGTAGCCCACATTGATAAATTTTCCTCTTATTGGTGTATTGCCTCTGTTAACTGTATGGGAAAATTGTGGGCATTCCTCCAATAGTTAACACAGAAACTCCGCAGTTGCTGCATATTAATTATAGCTATTAGCAGCAAAATATTAATGTATTTAATAAAAATCTTTATTGAACTATATTGTTTTCATTACACTGACATTGTACTTTGCTGACCAGCTGGGAATATCATTTTTTGCAAACTTGAAAATCCATAAAAACTTGTGGGAGCATTGATTGTAATTTTCTCTGAGCAAGATAATTTTCACCATAGCTGGAAAGTATGCATATTATTATTATTATTATCGGAGCTAATATTCAGTCCACAGGAGTCAGCAGTGTTTAAACCACTAACAGCTGTGGGCAGATGTAACTTGGACATACAGGCCCAGATTCTATAAAAGACATCTAAAGTCAGTGCCTAAATCAGCTCGTCTAGCTAATCTAGATGTCTAACTTAGGCCTTCTTTTACTAAGCCTTGGTAGAGGTTTCTACCATAGCCTGGAACACTAAATGCTCCAACGCTTCTCCGACGCTCATAGGAATTCTATAAACATCGGAGCAACACTGGAGCAGTTAACACTCTGGACCATGGTAGAAACCTCTACCATGGGTTAGTAAAAGGGTGTGTGTGTTTGTAATTATTTAAAAAGCTTAATTGGCACCAATAATGAGCAATAACACCTCATAATTGGCCTAGTCCAACTCCTTTTACTGACCTGCACTCACTCAGCTGCCCATCACTATCTTTCTTCACTTATCTCCCCTGTGATTCCCCCACCCGGTGAACTCCACTCAGCTGGTAAGTCCCTCTTATCTGTGCCCTTCTCTTCAACTTCCAACTCCAGACTCTATCCCTTCTGCCTTGCTGTGCCGTATGCGTGGGTCAAGCTGCCCAAATCCCTATGGCGGGCTCCGTCTTTGTCATTGTTCAAGGCCCAGTTAAAAGCCCACCACTTTGAGAGTGCTTTTGACTCCTAACTCCTTGGGTTCTGCATCCCCAGCCCTACATGTTACATCTGTCTGTCCAAGTTAAATTGTAAGTTCTTCTAAGCAGGGTCCGTCTATAAGTGTCAAAAATGAACAGTGCTGCATATGCCTTTCAGTGCTATATAAGTGATAAGTAGTAGTAATACTAGTAGGTTAGGGGTGAATCATGGACATTCTTAGCATGGTAGGAATCTAAACTAGACTTAGGCACTGGTAGGTATCTAATAGGCAGTGATATTTCGACCAAGAAAACCCTGGCCTAAATAGGGAGCGCCTAAGGTTAGGATGTGTTTTAGGCACCACTAAATGTGATTCCATAATTGGTGCCTAAATTAAGACTGATATGTGCTATGTGCCGCATTCCTCAAGGCCTAGATCCCATTTATAGAATTGAGGTCACAATACCTGACTGTGTCCTGGCACCAGCACTGAATACAAAACAATAAGATGTGAATGGCACCAAAGGGTTCCACAAATAAATGAAGCAGAAAAACAACAAAAATTGTGGAACAGGAGTTCAGATGTTCCAGTTTGTAGTTTAATAAGCATCCAGATAACATAAAAGTAATCCACAAAGGATATATACAATCATAAATGACCGACAGAATAAAAAAAACAAGCCAAATGGTGTATAAAATTTCAAGTGACCCAACTTGTGCCGTGTTTCAGCAAAATTAAAAATATCTTTCTCAGAGGTCCTAATGGGTCCTAGAAGATGGAAAGAGATACTGATGATTTGAATAAATTACCAAGAATAAGTGATGGTGCACACATAACAAAAAAATTAATGGTAAATTGCTATGGGCTCCTTGGACAGAACCTTCCAGTTCCAAGCGAACAGACAGCAAACCTGGCTGAAAAACCACATAAACGAACCAAACATGACTTATAATACTTTCCGCAAATCGATCAAAACCACCCTATTCGCTAAATTCATTGGCTAAAACGGTCCCCTCCCCACTAAGACCCCTCTCACGGATGTTCTAAATCTTTCAGACACTCATTACCCTTAGATCTCCAATTAATATGTAAGTTACCATTTAGACTATTGTACTGCATCTAGACTCTTTATTCGGTACTGTATTTAAACTTATTGTATGTTTTGAATTTGGACTCACTCTACTGTATTATATGTGGATTTATTGTATTGTATTAGTATTGTACTGTACTTGTTATTCGCTGAATGTCCAGCCTTCTTACAATGTAAACCGCCTAGAAGTCGCCTGACTATGGCGGTATAGAAAAATAAAGTTATTATTATTATTATTATTATTATTATTTTACAAAACCGCAGTAGAGGTTTCTACCATAGGCTGGCGAGGTAAATGTGCCAATAACCATAGGAATTTTATGAGTGTCAGAGCATTTACCTCCCTGGTCTGTGGTAGAAATCTCTATCATGGCTTTGTAAAATCCAACGTATCTGAGGAGAAACAAAATGATGAGAAAATGTGACAGGACAAGAATGTAACGTCCTAGCATCTAACTTTGGGCAAACTTTACAGAATTCACTCCTTAATGCAGTATCTCACAAACTGTGTGAGCCGCAGCATACTAAACTGGTGGCCGTAGCTCGAGGGCACCCGGAAGTGCATGGATGTAAATGCAATGACATCACATGCATTTGTGATGTCATCTTGTCAACATCCACATATGTGCGGAGGCCCTCCAGACAGAGCCCTGAGCTACCGGTAGAGGAGGGGGTGCAGAAAAAGAAGAGGCACGGAGGAGGAGAAACGCCTGGGAGGGGGAGAGATGCTGGCGGCAGCTGACGGCTTACAGGATGTGCCTCTCGCTGTGAGAGGTATGTCCTGTAGGCAGTCAGCTGGCAGTAGCGCCTCTCCTCCTCCCCAGCGTCTCGTGGCACATCTGAAATCTCATGTGGAACACTAGTGTGCCGCGGCACACAGTTTGCAATACTCTGCCTTAATGTTTTTTTTAAATGACGTAAAAAATAGGAAGAAATATTAAAAAATGTTTTAGTTGTTACTACACTTTTTCTTCCACCTAGATAGTTTAGATAAATTTGAGATGTTAAAAATATCAAATTAAAAACAGATGCCAGCTTTTACAAAATTATGGTAGAGGTTTTTACCATGAGCCAGTAAGACAAATGCTCCGACACTCCTAGAATTCCTACGAGTTTTTTTTTTAATTTTTTTTTTTTTAATTTATACTTTTACAGTTAACATTCAATCAAAGCTTGAAGGAAATTTAACAATCCAATAGGAAAAACAAATATTAATTATAAAATAATATCACATAGTAACTATGAGTAAAGTCCACAATCTGGGAGGAGAAGGAATCAATCACTTCCAAGGGTAGTTGGTTCCAGGAAATAAACTAAATTAATACAAATAACAGAGTGCAGTTGGATTTATTTAACTAATGGCCTGCTGGGCTGATTCCATGGAGGTGTCTGGAATTCTTGTAGTTACTTTACCTTCAAGAAAAAACTGCAATTGATCGGGTTCATAAAAGATATATCTATTACTCTGATAGGTAATACAGCATTTACAGGGGAAACGTAATTGAAAGGTTGCCCCTAAACTCAAAACAGACTGACGACAAGCCAAAAACTTCTTACGTCTGGCTTGTGTCCATTTAGATACATCAGGAAATATGGAAATTTTTAATCCATGAAATTCCACCTTATCAGTCCTATAGAATAGGCGAAGAATTGCTTCCTTATCTTGAAGAAAGACAAAAGTTACCAATAAAGTGGCTCTATTCGTTATATCTTCTTGAGATGTCTCCAGCATACCAGTGAGATCCAATTCTCCTGGTATAGCATTCCCTTTATTTTTGTCCTCCTTTGGTAAATTTAGGTAATATATCTTTTGTAATGGTGGCATATTGTTTTCAGGAAATTTCAGGACGGTATTCAAAAAGGACTGAAATAGATCCCTGGGAGATTGAAACTTAGAAATAGGAAAGTTTAAAAATCTCAGGTTTAAGTTCCTATTAGCATTTTCCAAGTTCTCAATTTTCCTGGCAAGTAAGGCTTTCTCCTTGAATTGTAAATTAGTGGTAATCTTCCCATCTGCCACAGATTTCTCCAATTTGTCCATTCTATTAGACTGTTGCTGAAGTTTCTCTTCAAAAGTATTAAGTTTACTATTAGTATTTTGTGTAGAAAGTACAATTTGGGAGCATAGAATTCCTACGAGTTTTATTGCTGTGTTATGGAGAATTTGGATCCAACAGATTTCCTTATGTGTTACACTTTTGTATAGGGAGTTATAATAATCAAGGTGGGAAACAACCAGAGAATGGATAAGAATGATGAGAGAGGGTGGATCTAGGAGTGAATATATTGAACGGATTAATTTTAATTTATAGAAGCATTTCTGGACTACCGCACTTATCTGTTCATGGAAAGTAAGTTTTTTTTTTATCGAGAATAACCCCCAATAACTTGATCTTCGTCCCATTTGTATTGGAGTGGAATCAATACAGGTATGCAAGATTAAACCTTCCTTATCTGTTCTGGGAAACAAAATGCCTTTAATTTTTAGGATGTTTAATGCAAGCATGTTTTCATTCAGCCATGAGCTGATTTGGGTAAGTTTGCAGTTTATTTCTTGAACATCATCTGGAACGTTAGGGTTCAAAGGCAGTAACAGTTGAATGTCATCTGCATAAACGAAGACAGTAAAGCCTATGGACTGAGCGAGAGTTAATAGTGGAGCTAAGAAGAAATTAAAGAGTATCAGAGAGAGGACAGAGCCCTGTGGTATTCCGTATTTTAGAGAAGATTTCAGAGATAGTGTTCTCAGATTTGACTTGATATGAATGATTTTCGAAGTATGAGGCGAACCAGTTTAAGACTGTGACGGAAATACCTGGTTTGAAGTAGTAAGGAGTGATCAATTGTGTCAAAGGCTGCTGTAAAACTAAAAGAATGGATTTACGGTGATCCAAGAAGTATAGGATTGCAGTAGTTAAACCAATCAGTGTAAGTTCAGTAGAATGGTGGGGTCGGAAACCTGTTTGATTGGGATGAAAGGCATTAGTTTTTTCCAAGAAAGAGGAAAGTTGATTAAATACCAACTTCTCCTTTAGCTTGGCTACAAAAGGGAGATGGCTATTGGTTGGTAGTTAGGAAATTCTTCATCTGGGGAGTTTAGCTGTTTAAGTTTTGGGAATATCATTGCCAGTTTCCAAAGGCAGTAGCGTACCAAGGGGAGGGCGGGGCGGGCGGTCCGCCCCGAGTGCAGACTTAGGGGGGTGAACAGCTGGCCCGGTCCCTATCGCGCTCCCACCCTCCCAGCGAAAGCAGCATCGGCGCCATTCCTGAAAAAGGTAATGGCGCCAGGCCTTGGAGCACCGAGGCAGACCGCTTCCCCCACCTCCCAGCCGAACCCCCGCTGACCCTCCTATCTCTCCTCCCCCCCAAGTGAACCTTTCCGACCCTCCCAGCGAAAGCAGGAAACCTCCGTCCAGTAGCGTTGGCTGCTTCTCTGCTTTCTCCTCCCTCTGCCGCATCAATGATGACGTCATTGGTGACACGGCAGAGGGAGGAGAAAGCAGAGAAGCAGCCCATGCTACTGGAAGGAGGTTTTCTGCTCTCGCTGGGAGGGTCGGAAAGATTCACTGTGGGGGGGGGGAGATAGGAGAGTCAGCGGGGGTCCGGCTGGGAGGGGGGAGAAGTGATCTGCCTCGGTGCTCCATTACCTTCTTCGGGCAGCAGCAGCTTTAACAATTCGCTGCTGTTGGCTTCAGGCCTTCCTCTCTGCCGGGTCCTGCCTACTTCCTGTTTTCATGAAGACAGGACCCGGCAGAGAGGAATGCTGCTGCTGCCCGATGAAGTTCAGGACATCAGGACATGGGGGAAGGAGCAGGGAGAAATCAGCTGCTGGCTTGGGGGTGAGGGTAGGGAAAGAATCGTGGAAGTGGAGAAATTGGCACCATGGCTTTGTGGGGGCTAGGGGGAGAGAGAAAGGAAGGCAAAAATAAAGAGGGAGGCCAGGGGGAGAGAGAAAGAAAGACAGAAATAAAGAGGGGGGCCAGGGGGAGAGAGAAAGAAAGGCAGAAAGAAAGAGGGGGACCAGGGGGAGAGAGAAAGAAAGGCAGAAATAAAGAGGGGGTCAAGGGGGAGAAATAGAAAGGCAGAAAGAAAGAGGAGGGCCAGGGGGGGAGAGAAATAAAGAGGGGGGCCAGGGGAGAGAGAAAGAAAGGCAGAAATAAAGAGGGGGGCCAGGGAGAGAGAGAAAGAAAGGCAGAAATAAAGAGGGGAGCCAGGGGGAGAGAGAAAGAAAGAAGGGGGGGGGGCCAGGAGAAGAAAGAAGAAGGACCAGAGACTCATGAAATCACCAGACAAAAAGGTAGGAAAAATTATTTTATTTTCAACTTAGTGATCAAAATGTGTCCATTTTGAGAATTTATATCTGCTGTCTATATTTTGCACTATGGCCCCCTTTTACTAAACCGCAATAGCGTTTTTTAGCGCAGGGAGCCTATGAGCGTCGAGAGCAGCGTGGGGCATTCAGCGCAGATCTCTGCGCTAAAAACCGCTATTGCAGTTTAGTAAAAAGGGAGGGGGAATATTTGTCTATTTTTGTATAGTTGTTACTGAGGTGACATTGCATAAAGTCATCTGCCTTGACCTCTTTGAAAACCCGCGGAATATAAATGATAATTAACATTTTCTCTGTGTACAGCGTGCTTTGTGTTTTTAAAATTTTATTGTTGGTAGATCATTTTGACTTGGCCACAAAGGTAAGGGGGAGGGAGGGAGGGGAGCTGCTGAAAGACATCTACGGTAGTAATCCTTGCAGGCTTGACTGTGCAGGGAATTATTTTTGTAAAATCATGTTTTGTTATGTGATTGGCATTATCTCGACTTTAATTTCTATGAATGAATAGAATGAAAATGATATAAAATTACTTGCTTGTTTTTATGTGTGTGCGCTGAAGGAAAGTGGAGAGAGAGTGGGCTGAGGATGCTGAAGGGAAATGGGGAATAGAGTGGGGAGAAGACGCTGATTTATAAAGTGACAATTGTACAGAATATTGTTTCTTTTTATACTTTAATATAAACAATTCAAGGCTTGTGTGGATGGAATCAAGTGGTTTGCAGGGATGGGGACCAAGCTTACGGGGATTAGTCCAATAAAATGGTATTTTTTTATTTCTCATTATTTGTTTTATTTTTATTTGTTAATTTGTAAAGTGGTGATTGTTATGTATCAGTTTTTACAAATTTACATCTACTGTGTTTATATTTTGCACTGTATTAGAGGACATGTGTTACTGTTTTTGTGGTGTTGCATTGTATCCAGGGTCTGGTTTCTAGGCGGTTCAGTTTAACTTTTGTCTACATATTTCTATTTTTAGTTTGTGATTATTCCATTTTGGGCGAGGGTGTATCTCTGTTCTGTGTGTATGAAAAGAACATAGTTTTCAGTTGGCATTGACTACAGGATCAATTGACTGTGCGGGATCTGGCTTGTTTAGTTTTACAATGTATGTGTTGGTGTTCTAGTGCTCACTGCAGTGTTTAAGATGCTGCCTTTTCCTAGGTACACTCTTGTTGTGCAATATGTGGATTGTTACTAAAAATCATATTTTTCATATAGATGGGGGGGTGTCAAAAAATGATGGGCCCCGGGTGCCACATACCCTAGGTACGCAACTGTCCAAAGGTTAGGCATTGTTCCAGAAAAGAGGCTATTAGTGATCATCTTATGAATGAAAGGGCTGAAGATGTTGAAATGCCTTTTTAGAGTAGTGGGAATCAAAGCTTCCAAGGGATTTTTGGACATGTTCATGTTCTGCAGAGTTCAATGAATATCAGCAAGAGATGGTAAGAACATAAGAATAGCCTTACTGGGTCAGACCAATGGTCCATCAAGCTCAGTAGCCCATTCTCACAATGGCCAATCCAGGTCCCTAGTACCTGGCCAAACCCAAGGAGTAGCAACATTCCTTGCTACTGATCCAGAGCAAGCAGTGGCGTCCGCCATGTCTTTCTCAATAACAAAGTATGGACTTTTCTTCCAGGAAATTGTCCAAACCTTTCTTTAAAAAAAGCTATGCTATCCACTCTTACCACATCCTTTGGCAACACGTTCCAGAGCTTAACTATTCTCTGAGTGAAAAAAATATATCCTCCTGTTGGTTTTAAAAGATAAAGATAAACAACGACCCCCCCCTTATACTAAACCGCGATAGCGGTTATTAGTGCAGGGGCCGCGTTGAATGCTCCATGATGCTCCCAATGCTCATAGGAATTCTATGAGCGTTTGGAGCAGCATGGAGTATTCAGTGCGGCTCCCAACAGGGGGAGGGGGGTAAATGAGCATTTGAGCTGTTACCACCACGGCCAGCGCTAAAAATGCTAGTGCGGCTTTGTAAAGAAGGGGTACATTTGTACTCTTTTCTCTCTTTAAAGGTTTCAAATGTTTCTTGATTCTCAGATAAGTATATTATTGTATGTTTTTGTGTTCTTTGGTACATGTGTGGTTCTATTTTATACTTATCTTTACCAGCTCTGTTTTTTTGCATTGGTTACCAGATTTGATGACACTGGGTTCCTCCCTCTCTGAGTAATGTCTTATTCTGCATTCTTCATTCTAGAACTGTTACCTACTCCCTATATTTACAAAATTATGCTAACTCCCTATTCTCTGTTTTTGTGCCTTAAAAAATAAGAACGTTATTTAGTTTCTTCTTGCGTTTGTGAAAATGCTATTCAAAATTAAGGGATAAACATTTATACCTGTATACTTGTAAATCCCACCCTCAACTGGTATTCTTTAAGTTTAACTTATTTGCTTGGCTCAAAACTCTTTTGCTCTTCTATTAGTCTCTATATATAATTTTGGGAAGTGCATGCCTTCTCAGAATTATACAAGGTGTAATCAAAAAAATATGGTGAATGTTGCTGCAGAGCGCCATCCAACAGAAAGGCATGGATCTTCAGTACGGGAAGCAACATGTCAAAGCTCAGTAACAGTATGTGACAAATTTCAACTTATTCAGTGCAGTCACTGTGAGAAGGTGTGTTTTAAAGTGTGCCATAAATCATGGATCACGAACAATATGACATTTTGTTTCAAACGGCAAAAAAGTGTTAAAGAAATACACAACAGGTTAAAATTAGTTTATGGTGATGCTACAGTGACTGTGAAGATGGTTTACAAGCGGTTCAAGGGATTTCGTAATGGTTATGAATAAGTTGAAGACAAGGAGAGATTAGGACATCCTTCAACATCAAAAACCCAAGAGAATGTTGAAATGATTCGATTAAACAGGCGACTGACTATTAGGGAAATTTCTGAGGATATGAACATCTCTTATGGTTCCATTCAAAACACTTTAACAACAGATTTGAACATGAGGCAAGTGAGTGCGACCTGAGAAATGGGCAAACGGTTTCATCCTCCATCATGACAGTGCTCCATGTCACACATCACTTCTGATATGGTATTTTCTGTCAAATAATAACATTAGAGTGTGTCCTCATCTACCTTATTCACTGGATCTGGCACTGTGTGACTTCTGGCTCTTCCCCAAAGTCAAAATGATCATGAAAGGTAAACGTTTTGAATCAATTCAGGACATCAAGGTAGCCACGACAGCACAACTAAAGACACTTATGAAAGAGGACCTCCAGAACTGCTTCAAAAAGTCGCAAGAACGATGGGATGTATGTTCAAAGTGAATGGGAGTATTTTGAGGGGGATTAATGGCAATGTGTCTTTTACTGTAATAATGTTTTTATTTAAACATTCGCCATTTTTTTTTTAAATCACATCTGTGTCTCTCATTCCTGACACCGTGTCCTATGTCATCAATAGCCAGTCCTCTTCATAACACAGGCGCAACAAAGGAGTCGTGAGGATGAGATGTCAATAATTCAGCCACGGGTGTAAAGTTCAAAGTTCATTTTATTGATAGCAGTACTGTGAGGACTCGAAAACTCGACATTGCCAGTGTTTTGACATCTATGCCTTTGTCAAGATTCTCAATGGCTGGTAGTTTTATCACATAAATAGAGCATTCAATAAAGGTCAAATTTAGAAGACACCAGATATTTTCCTGCTCGCTTCTAAATTTGACTTGTATTGAATGCTCTATTTATGTGATAGAACTACCAGCCATTGAGACTCTTGACAAAGGCAGTGCTACTATCAATAAAGTGAACTTTGAACTTTACACCTGTGGCTGAATTATTGACATCTCATCCTCACGACTCCTTTGTTGTGCCTTGATTGTCTCGTAGTTGAGGCCTCCTTGGGCTCCCTTTTTGGTGCAATCCTCTTCACAAAACAGAGTGAAAATTTTTCAACAAGAGTGAAGCTTCTGTGTAATACTGGCAATATTAAATCACCAGAAGAACTGTAGCCAGTTCTCTGTATGTTCAATGCTGGCAGCACTGTTATGATCGAATGTTTGAGTACCTGAATAAATTAATGTAAACCATTCTGAGCTCCTCTGGGGGAATGGTATAGAAAATTAAATAAATAAATGTTTTTTTTTAGTCCAGTACTATTCTGTTAAGATGCTAAATCACAGCCAGTAAACTCTGGCTTGGTGCTTGGACCCGTGCACAGGGCTTGGTGCTTGGACCCGTGCTCTTTAACATCTTTATAAATGATCTGGACATAGGTACGACGAGCGAGGTGATTAAATTTACGGATGATACGAAGTTATTCAGAGTAGTAAAGACGCAGGGGGATTGCGAAGATTTTCAACGTGACATAATCAAGCTCAAGGAATGGGCATCGAAATGGCAGATGAGGTTCAACATGGATATGTGTAAAGTGATGCATGTCGGTAACAAAAACCTCATGCACGAATACAGGATGTCCGGGGCGGAATTTGGAGAGACCTCCAAGGAAAGAGACTTGGGAGTGATAAAGAAGGGGATCATGAACAGATCAGAGAAGGTTATCATGCCACTGTACCGGGCCATGGTACGCCCTCACCTGGAGTACTGCGTCCAGCATTGGTCGCCGTACCTGAAGAAGGACACGGTACTACTCGAAAGGGTCCAGAGAAGAGCGACTAAGATGGTTAAGGGGCTGGAGGAGCTGTCGTACAGCGAAAGATTAGAGAAACTGGGCCTCTTCTCTCTCGAACAGAGGAGATTGAGAGGGGACATGATCGAAACATTCAAGGTACTGAAGGGGATAGACTTAGTAGATAAGGACAGGTTGTTCACCCTCTCCAAGGTAGGGAGAACAAGAGGGCACTCTCTAAAGTTGAAAGGGGATAGATTCCATACAAACATAAGGAAGTTCTTCTTCACCCAGAGAGTGGTAGAAAGCTGGAACGCCCTTCCAGAGGCTGTTATAGGGGAAAACACCCTCCAAGGATTCAAGACAAAGTTAGATAAGTTTCTGTTGAACAAGAACGTGCACTGGTAGGGCTAGTCTCAGTTAGGATGCTGGTCTTAGACCAGAGGGCTGCCGCGTGAGCGGACTGCTGGGCATGATGGACCACTGGTCTGACTCAGCAGTGGCAACTCTTATGTTCTTATTTGACTTTTCCTGTAAAACTATCCCTTTTTTGCCTGGAAACTGTTCCTACTGTAATTTAAATGTAACCCCCGCCCCCCCCCCTTTTTTTTTTTTACAAAGCCATAGTAGCAGCTGTCATGTGGCAAATAATCCAACATCCATTAAATCCCCATGGGCGTTGGAGCAATTAACACGGCAGAAGCTGCTACCGTGGCTTTGTAAAAGGAGCCCTTAGTTTGTCAGTTCTTTATCAATTATACTGACTTTCTGCTGTTTTTTGGCTTTGTTATAGTAAACAGCCCTGCTGACAAATAAAATTTAGCTGTCTAAGGGATCCTTTTATTAAGGTGCGCTAACTGATTTAGCGCACTCTAAATGCTAAGATGCCCATAGGCTATAATATATACCTTAGTATTTAGAAACATAGAAACATAGAAAAAAGCGGCAGAAAAGGGCTATAGCCCACCAAGTCTGCCCATTCCAAGTCTCCCCCCCTGAATTTACTCCCTTAAAGATCCCACGTGAGTATCCCATTTTTTCTTAAAATCCGTCACGCTGCTGGCCTTTATCACCTGGAGTGGGAGTCTGTTCCAATGATCCACCAATCTTTCAGTGAAGAAGTACTTCCTGGAGTCGCCATGAAACTTCCCTCCCCTGATTTTCAGTGGATGCCCTCTGGTGGTCGAGGGTCCCAAGAGCCAGAAGATATCATCTTCTGACTCGATGCGTCCTGTGATGTACTTATACGTTTCAATCATATCTCCCTGTTCTCTTCTTTCCTCAAGTGAGTACAGCCGCAATTTCTTTAGAATTTCTTCATACGTGAGATCCTTGAGCCCATGACCATCCTGGTGGCCCTTTGCTGAACCGACTCGATCCTCAGCACGTCCTTTCTGTAATATGGTCTCCAAAACTGAACACTCTAAGTTACTTACTCAGATTAGTTACTCTAAGTGAGGCCTCACCATGGCTCTGTACAACGGCATCATAACTTCAGGTCTCCTGCTGACGAAACTTCTGCGGATACACCCCATCATTTGTCTTGCCCTGGAGGAAGCCTTCTCCACTTGATTGGCAACCTTCATGTCCTCGCTAATGATCACCCCTAGATCGTGTTCCGCCGTGGTCCTAACCAAGGTCTCACCATTTAGTACATAAGTTCTACGCGGGTTTCTCTTGCCCAGGTTCATTATCTTGCATTTTTTAGCATTGAAGCCTAGCTGCCAAGTATTTGACCATTGTTCCAGTAGCAGTAGGTCGTGTGTCATATTATCAGGTAATAAGCATCTGCCTACTATGTTGCAAAGTTTGGTGTCGTTGGCGAACAGTGATACCCTTCCTCTAAGTCCTTGCGTCATATCTCTTATGAATAAGTTGAATAGAATCGGGCCCAGGACCGATCCCTGCGGCACTCCACTGATCACGTCCGATGCTTCGGATGGGGTACCGTTTACCACCACCTTCTGAAGTCTATCGCTCAGCCAATCCCCAACCCATGTAGTTAGAGTGTCTCCTAATCCTATCAATTTCAGCTTGTTCAGTAATCTTTGATGAGGGACGCTATCAAATGCTTTGCTGAAGTCCAAATATACCACGTCCAGTGACTCTCTGGCGTCCAGTTGTCTAGTAACCCAGTCAAAAAAGCTAATCAGATTAGATTGGCAGGATCTACCCCGGGTGAACCCGTGTTGGTGTGAATCACGCAGTTTTTCTTCGTCTAGGATTGTGTCAATATTCTGTTTGATCAATGTTTCCATGAGTTTACACACTATAGACGTGAGACTCACTGGTCTGTAGTTTGCTGTCTCTGTCCTGCAGCCCTTTTTGTGGAGTGGGATTACGTTGGCGGTTTTCCAGTCCAAGGGGACCCTTCCTGTGCTTAGGGAAAGATTGAAAAGAACAGATAATGGTTCTGCCAGGACTTCCCTTAGCTCCCTGAGCATTCTGGGGTGTAGGTTATCCGGTCCCATCGCTTTGTTTACTTTGAGTCTTGATAGTTCGTTGTAGACACTACTGGGCGTAAATTCGAAATCTTGAAACGGGTCTTTCCGGTTATCTCCCGTCTGCAGCTGTGGACCAGCTCCCGGCGCTTCGCAGGTGAACACTGAACAGAAGTATTGGTTTAGTAATTCTGCCTTCTCAGAGTCTGATTCTGCAAAGTTACTGTCCGATTGCTTCAGGCGTACTATCC
Organism: Geotrypetes seraphini; assembly: GCF_902459505.1. NCBI lineage: Eukaryota > Metazoa > Chordata > Amphibia > Gymnophiona > Dermophiidae > Geotrypetes > Geotrypetes seraphini. The sequence goes on along the minus strand of NC_047084.1, from coordinate 175,655,563 downwards.
CATCATTGTTTCTTTTCCTGTCACTAATATAGCTGAAGAAAGATTTATCCCCTTTCTTAATTTTCCGTGCTAACTCTTCCTCCATTCGGAGTTTGGCCTCTCTGACTGCTGTTTTGACAGCTTTAGATATGTCTAGATAGTCCTCTTTTGCCCCCTCTCTGCCTAAATGTTTGTAGGCGATAAATGCGTCTTTTTTCTGTTTAACTAGGGCTGAAATTTCTTTACTGAACCATTGGGGTCTTTTGTTTCTCCTGCGTTTACTTACTATCTTTATGTATCAGTCTGTTGCTTCGTGTAGTATGGACTTCAGAGACGACCACATATCCTCCACATTGTCAGTTTTTGCTTGTTTATGTAGCTCCTGATGGACGAAATCTCCCATGCGGTTGAAGTCTGTGCCTCTAAAGTTGAGAACCCTTGTTGTTGTGTTTGTATTTGGGAAACCTTTCTTGAGGCTGAGCCATACCATATTATGGTCGCTGGAGGCCAGTATGTCTCCTACTGAGACTTCCGTGACGCTATCTCCATTGGTGAGAACTAGGTCTAGTAACGCCTTATCCCTGGTGGGCTCCAATACCAATTGCTTGAGATGTGCACCCTTTATGGAGTTTAATATTCTTTTGCTGCTACCCGTAGTCGCGGAGAGTGTGTTCCAATCTGCATCTGGCATGTTGAAGTCTCCTAGCATTACTTAGTCCCCGTGCAGTGTGATATTCTCTATGTCCTTGATTAATTCCATGTCTTTGTCCTCCTGTTGCCTGGGAGGTCTATATATCACACCAAGGTATAGGCATTTTTCATTCCCTCTGGCCAGGTTCACCCAGAGGGATTCGCCGGTGTATCTAACATCTGTGATTCTGGTGGTTTTGATGCTTTTCTTAGTGTATAGCGCTACTCCTCCTCCCAATTTACCCACTCGGTCACAAAGAAGTAGGTTGTACCCTGGTATAACCATATCCCACCCATGCGATTCTGTGAACCAGGTTTCGGATATCGCTATCACGTCAAGATCGGCGTTTGTTATCTCAGTCTCTAATTCTAGAATTTTATTGCCCAAGCTGTGTGCATTAACATACATAGCCCTCCATATCTGTGAAGAGTTTACTTTATGAGTTAGTGTGGCTCCTAAATTATCAGTGATATTTCTCCCTGAATTATTGTGGATATCATTGGTACTTACCCTAGACTTGTGGATATCATTGGTACTTACCTTAGACTTGGTAGTGTGAGTGCGACTTGCCTCCTCAGGATGGTTTCTTACTGCTCTGGGATATAAGTATGAATCACGCTGAATCAGTTAGCACACCTTAATAAAAGGACCCCTATATGTCATCATCCGCTTTTATTTTAAAATTGATTAGTTTGAATAACACTTGCATTAATGCCCTTTAAATTATTTAAATCATCCCGTTTATATTTTGCCACATTAATACTTTCATTTATAATTAAATCAGTCCATCTTGGTCATTTTCAACCTTACTCAGATTAGAACATCCAAAGTATCAAATCTTTCACTTTTTCCTTAGATTCCTGCTTGTACCAGCTAACCTTTCACAACTCCTTATGGATTGCTGCCCTGTCTATAAATTCCTTAACAAATTTTTATCAAGTTATATCGTTACATTATCGTTCAGATTACTAGTGCAATCACTAGTGCTTTCTATTCTGGACTATTGCAAAAACAAAACAACACAAAACAACAGTGAGGAAACTTAGAATTATTCAGAACACAGCGATCCGCTTGATATTTGGATTAAAAAAGAGCAACCATGTCACCCTCTACTACAAACTACTGCACTGGCTGTCAGTCGAGGCACGAATAATTTTCATGTTCTCCTGCATATGTTTCAAACTAGTTTGGGGACTAACTCCTATGTACTTGCAATCTCACTTCGTATTCTACAGCCCTATTAGACAAACCAGAAACTGCTATCTTTTTGCATACCCAAGCATTACCAATTGTAAATACAAAACCTTTCTGGATAGAACCTTCGCGTACCAAGCAAACAAACAACAACATTGGCTAGACAACTAAATTAATAAAGCTAGACTGACCAACGCTTTTAGAAAACTCATAAAAACTGCCTTATTCGATAGATATATCACCTAAACAGAATCTGCACCGAACTCGTTTTTCTTTTCTCGTCTTCCCAATATGCCCCCTCTGAAATCCTAATCAAACTGTATTTTGTAATTTCTGGACCTTTCATCTAAAATGTCCCCTCTGAAAATTCTTAACAAACTGTATATTGGAATATTCGCTGTATTTTTGTAATATTCGCTGTATTTTTTGTAATTCGCAACCTCTCTCAAACAGGTCCTCTCGGAAATTTCTTAGCAAACTGTATATTTTATTTTTCGCTTTCTTAAAGTTTCTGTACTCTGTATTTCCTCTGACTATCTGTATATTGTAACTCGCTGAATGTCCAGCTCTCTTGACTGTAAACCGCCTAGAAGTCGCAAGATTGTGGCGGTATAGAAGAATAAAGTTATTATTATTATTATTATTGTTCATTGCCTCGTGACCTGGGCAAGGATTAAGGCAAAGGCAGACTAGGCACATGCCTAAGGCCAAGAGTGTAAGAGGGGCTCTTTTGGAGGTGCTAATTCTTGCTCTGCTAATTCAGGTTCTGGCATAAAGGGAAGGGGATGGGACTTATTTTGGGTGGGGAGGGGGGAAGACAGAACCACCATTGTTCACAGGTCTCTGTTAATTTTCTTCACTCCCTACATTGTCTTCCAGTCAGCAGGAGGAGCCAGTGAGCAGCTTTTCTTACCTTCTACTTTCTCCTCTACTGGTTTTACATGGAACAGTGGTGTAGCCACAAGTGGGCCCAGTCCCACCCAGTAGCAGCACATCTAAGAGATAGCTGATGGGAATCCCCAAGTCACGCCAGCTAAAAGCTCCCCAAACCTCTCCTCCAGCATACTTTTAAAAGGTCGATCTTCACCAGTAGTGAGCAGCATGATCGATACACGCTGCTCACACTGATGCAATTTCCTGTTTCTGCAGAGGCAGAGTGCATCAGAAGTAAGGGCTACTCTCTGCAGATGAAGTTTTATTTTTTGAAAGGTAGACATAGAAACATAGAATATGACAGCAGAAAAAGGGCCTTCGGCCCAACAAGTCTGCCCACTCAAAGAACCCTCCCCCCAAGGTTCTTTTTTGAAGTGAACCCACATGTTGATCCCATTTGTTCTTAAAGTCAGTC